>NC_056051.1:23305813-23628244 GCF_004379255.2 Salvia splendens
ATGTGAGTATGTGTTGGCCTTTTGAATGTTTGAACTTAGACGTGATAGAATTCACTAGTGCTTCTTGGACCTATATAGATAAGAGCTTTTGGCCTTTGAACACACCAGCGGTTTGGGTTAGAACAGCGATACGTGCATACTCTCTCTCTCTCTCTCTTCTTCGGTTTGTACTCTTTTTTATAGCGAGGCGGTTGTTTCTGTTTTTCATAGATGGCGCGTATGTTCCGAACCCCGCGACGGTTATCGCGATAGACTCAGGGCACAGAGGGTGCTCAGAGGAGATAGAGTGTACCGGAAGAAGGATCACGTACCGTTGATCGATTCGTGGCACACTTCGACACCCTCTGGAGGGCAGCTCAGGAGTTCGGAGTGACAGAGCATGACGGCATGAGAAGCTAATAGATTTGCTTCCCGATAGCTGGAAGGAGTGGGCCGAAAGAACGCGAGGAAGTACACGTGGCATGAGCCCGCTACCGACGACATGGTGGGTGACATGGCTGGCTTTCGGAAAGCCGTGTATTGTGCACTGGTGGACTCTCGAGAGGAGCAGCCGCCCACAGGAGGTGGAAGAGAGGGTCGTGTATCAGGACAAGTATGTGAGCATGTACGAGGGTGAACAAGGGTATGAAGATGTTTATGAGGAGGCTCTGCCAGGGAACTCCGAGGAGGACGACGACGAAGACCCGGAGGAAGGGCCTATGGATGAGGATGATAGAGTCGTAGTCTAGAATAGAATAGTTCGTTGTTTTCTTTCAGTTTTTGCTTTCTGTACGATCTGCTCTTGGGAACAATGTTGGCCTTCTTTCTTTTAATGAGAATTTGGATTCTGATATATATATCCTATGTGTTGCATCTTTTACTACATGAAGTTTTATAAGAAAATTTTGAGAAAGTGGTAATTTTTGGATGAGAATTGTAGTAACACTTTTTGGATATTGAATCAGAATGCCGCCAAGACGTGCACGCCAACCACGACAAGAACCCCACGTGGAGGCACCACCTCCACCACCACCTCCACCACCACCCACCTCCACCCCGCCTCAACAAGAAAGATTCATAGTTACGTTCTCAAGGCAGAATCCCCCAAATTTGACGGACAAGGAGACCCATCAAAGCGGAAGAGTGGATACGCGGCCTCGAGCGTATCTTCAGGGTCATGGAGTGCACAGATAGGGAGCGCATTGCTGTGCTACCTTTCAACTGTCAGGTGCTGCCGATTACTGGTGGGAGACTCGGCAAAGAACTATGATCCTGCACGCCTGGAGGCGCTAACATGGGAGGAGTTTAAAGTAGAGATCGATAACAAGTATGTTCCAAAGACGTACAGACGGGCCAAGTGTGTAGAGTTCCACACACTAAGCCAAGGCCGAATGACTGTAACCGAGTATGACCGAGCCCCCCTCGCGC
This sequence comes from Salvia splendens, assembly GCF_004379255.2. Taxonomy (NCBI): domain Eukaryota; kingdom Viridiplantae; phylum Streptophyta; class Magnoliopsida; order Lamiales; family Lamiaceae; genus Salvia; species Salvia splendens. The sequence goes on from NC_056051.1 coordinate 23,307,221, forward strand.
AGATGGCACGATATGCGCCCGAGTTGATGGACACCGATGAGAAATGGGCGGTGAAGTTCCGGGCCGGGCTCAGAGATGAGAAAAGGCCGCATTGGCCTGTCGAGGAGAACTCTCCTACTCGGAGATCTTGACTTGTGCACTGGACGTGGAAGATGCACTCCCTAAGCCAAGAGTTGTGGCAACAACAAACGCGACACCTCTACAAGCTCAGCCGGGCCACCAAGAGAAGAGGAGGTGGGATGGTGACCAGGCTCAGTATGGTGGTAAGAGGCCACAACACATGAGGAACCCACCCTACAATGGCGGGAGACAGAATACTTTCCACCGAGGGCAAACTTTCCGCCGAGGAACCTCAATGTGGAAGGTGCTTCAAGTACCACGCCGGGGAGTGTCGAGACCCTAGGTGCTTCAACTGTGGTGGGAGTGGCCACTACATCCGAAATTGCCCAAACAAGCACATGGGAACGGGAACGAGAACAGAACCAGCTAGGTTTCCGTCCACAATCCCAGGCACTACCTGCACCTCCACCGCAACAACGCCGCCAAGGATTACCGTCGCAAGCAAGGGCCTACGCCTTGAAGGGGAAACAGCCGGCAAACGGGAAAGAAACCTTTGAGCAAGGAAACTTGGCAGGTATGGGCACACTTCTAAATATGCCTATAGTTGTCTTGTTTGATACGGGTGCGTCGCATTCCTTTATATCAACGTCTTGTGTGGATACTTTGGAATTACCTACTGTTAAGACCGAACCCACTATGAGTGTGACCTCACCGGTAGGCGGGGCTATAGATATATCCCGATCTTGTGCATGTGTGAACTTTGGAATAGGTGAACTCAGTTTAGTGGCTTATAATTTGCAAGTAATGACGATGGGTAGCGTAGACATAATCTTGGGTATGGATTGGTTAGCGGAGAACCACGTTACCCTTCATTGTAGAGAAAGGAAATTTCGTTTGAAACCCCCGGAAAAGAGCCGATGAAGTTTCACGGAGTCCCAATGAGCCGACGCAAGTCCATTATCTCTGCGCTGCAAGCCACTACAATGATGAGGAAGGGATGTCCAGCGTACCTTGTTTATTTGAATGGGGAGGAGAAGAAAGACAGGAAGATAGAAGATGTGGCGATAGTGAGTGAATATCCCGACGTCTTCCCCGATGCGTTGCCAGGACCCCCACCCGACAGACAGGTAGAATTCACGATCGATCTGGAGCCCGGATCGGCACCAATATCCAAAGCACCTTATAGAATGGCGCCAAAAGAGTTGGAGGAGCTTAAGGTGCAACTGCAAGAGCTACTGGATTGGGATTCATTAGACCTAGCGTGTCACCATGGGAGCACCAGTGTTGTTCGTAAAGAAGAAGGATGGAACGATGAGGATGTGCATCGACTACGGGAGCTAAACAAACTAACGCTGAAGAACAAGTATCCACTACCAAGGATAGACGACTTGTTTGACCAACTTCGAGGGGCAGGAGTCTTCTCTAAGATGGATTTGAGGTCTGGGTACCATCAGCTGAGGGTTCGGCGAGAAGATGTACCCAAGACAGCTTTTCGAACAAGATATGGTCATTATGAGTTCGTTGTAATGCCTTTTGGACTGACGAACGCCCCGGCAGTGTTCATGGACCTTATGAACCGCGTGTTCCATCCATTTCTGGATCGGTTTGTCCTGGTTTTCATCGATGACGTGCTTGTTTACTCAAAGAACGAGGAGGAGCACAAAGAGCACTTGAGAACCGTCCTAGCAACTCTAAGGGACGAGAACTATATGCCAAGTTCAGTAAATGCGAGTTTTGGCTCAAGGAAGTAAATTTTCTTGGACATGTAGTAACTTCAGATGGAATTCGTGTAGATCCGGCCAAGGTAGAAGCGGTGCAGGAGTGGAAGTCACCTTCTACACAAAACGAAATCCGAAGCTTTTTAGGACTTGGCGGGCTATTATCGAAGATTCATCGAGGGATTCTCGAAGATAGCAAGGCCAATGACGCAACAACTGAAAAAGGGAGTCAAGATGATTTGGACGCCAGAATGTGAGGCGAGCTTTCAGTTGTTGAAGGAGAAATTGACCACCCGCACCAATCCTAGCTGTGCCGGAGCCAGAGACTGACTATGCGGTATATACGGATGCGTCGAAGGTGGGACTGGGATGTGTGCTTATGCAGAAGGGGAAAGTGATTGCATATGCATCGAGACAATTGAAGCCCCATGAACTGAATTATCCGACGCATATGACTTGGAACTGGCAGCTGTGGTACATGCTTTGAAGATCTGGAGACATCATCTTTATGGAGTCCGTTGTGAGATATACACGGACCATAAGAGTCTAAAGTACTTCTTGAGCAAAAGGAGTTGAACATGCGCCAACGTAGGTGGCTCGAGTTGGTAAAGGACTACGATTGTGGTATAAATTACTATCCGGGAAAAGCAAACGTAGTGGCCGATGCTCTTAGTAGGAAGTCTCAATCTCAGCTGGCCACCTTTCTTACTATCGAAGAGAGTATAATCCAAGAGTTCAGTAAGATGGCGCTTGGAAGTGGTGAGAATGCCCGAGACTGTGGAAGGGATAGTAGCCACGTTGGTGATGGAACCCGACTTAAGAGCCAGAATTGTAGAAGCTCAACGGCGAGATACGTTACTAGAAAAGATTCGCTCAGAAGTGAGGACGGGTGAACTCGGAAATTTTCGTGAGGCAGCGGATAATGGTCTCACATACAAGGGAAGGTTGTGTGTGCCTAAGGATGAAGGCCTGAGGATGGGAATCATGAGAGAAGCACATGAAACCCCATACGCTGCTCATCCAGGGAGCACCAAAATGTATCAAGACTTGAAAAGACAGTTTTGGTGGAACGGTATGAAAAAGCATGTTGCGGCATTTGTGGAGAGATGCCTAGCATGTCAACAAGTAAAGGCGCTACACCAACGGCCCTATGGGAAATTGCAACCCCTCGAGATTCCGGAATGGAAGTGGAAACATATTGCAATGGACTTTGTGATAGGACTGCCAAAATCCCAGCGAGGGAACACGGTGATTTGGGTGATTATAGATCGCCTCACCAAATCTGCCCATTTTGTGCCGGTTCGTGCCACTTATGGATCCGATCAGTTGGCTAAGGTATATGTACGGGAAATTATACGCTGCATGGAGTCCCAGCGACAATCACAATCTGATCGTGATGCTAAATTCACTTCTAGATTTTGGACAAAGCCTGCAGCGCGAGTTGGGGACTAAGTTGAATTTCAGTACAGCGTTCCACCCGCAAGCCGACGGGCAGTCGGAGAGAACGATACAAGCATTGGAGGACATGCTACGAGCCGTGGTGCTAGATCGAGGCGTAGGTTGGGAAGAAGTGTTGCCCTTGGTAGAGTTCGCTTACAATAATAGTTACCAGGCGACTATCAAGATGGCCCCATATGAGGCCTTGTATGGAAAGAAGTGTAGATCGCCACTTTATTGGGATGAAGTGGGTGAGAGAAGAATTCTCGGACCAGACTCTGTAGAAGAAATGATAGAGATTGTCCGACAAATCCGTGGGAGGATCAAGGAGGCACAAGATCGACAGAAATCTTATGCGGATGTTCGAAGGACCGAGTTACAGTTCGAGGTCGGGGAAAAGGTCTTTCTGAAAGTTTCCCCTTCTAAGGAATAACTCGTTTGGAGTGAGGGGAAAGCTGAGACCCCGATTTATCGGTCCATACGAGATTTTGGATAGAGTCGGCGTGGTAGCATACAGATTGGCCCTACCACCAAGCTTCGGAAATGTGCACAACGTCTTCCATGTGTCACAATTGAGGAAGTATGTGTATGACCCCACACACATCGTTCACCAAGAAGAAATGATGGTCCTAAATCCTGATCTAAGCTATGAGGAGAAGCCCGAGGCCATTGTGGATCGAAGAGTGCAAGAATTGAGGAATAAGTCAATCGCTTCGGTGAAAGTACGGTGGAGGAATCATGGAATCGAAGAAGCAACATGGGAATCAGAAGATAAGATGAGAGAGAAGTTTCCAGAGCTGTTTGAGTGATCTAACAAATTTCGGGACGAAATTTTGTTAAGGTGGGAGGAATGTAATACCCGAAAATTTGTGGAATTTTATTCTTTGTTTAAGGATGAAATTTTTATGATTTTGTGTTTAATATATGGTGTGGAAGTATTTTTTTGATTTATATATTGTTGTGGATATGGGATCTTCTACCTAGACAAATTAAAATTTGGTTTTATTAATTCAGCTATGTTTTAAAATTCTAATTAATCAATTTAAACCTCTCTCTCTCTCCCCTTTTTCGAAATCCCTTCCCCATCACCCCATGATGTTCTCAACTTCCTCCACCCTCACATAACCGATCCTTTTCTTCCCCTTTCCTTTTCTTTTCTCTTTTCGGTCACTCTCTCAATCTCTCCCTCTCTCTCTCGCAAAGTTGCTCTCTCTCACTGGTAAGTCTCCCTCCTTCTCCCTCTCGGTTTTTATCTTCTTCCTTTCACTCCCTCTTATCACCTCCTTGGATTCCTCAAGGTGATACCCTCCTTCGTCGTGAATCGGAGTCGGAAAAGGAAGTAAAGCTTTTGCGTTTCGTTTGAACCATCCGGGGAAGGTAACCCCTAACCCTTGTTTAATTCGAAAACTCATGCATATAGGACGTTTTGGTTGGTTTAGATGCTGAATAGGGTTTGTGGCTATGTGATATGGTTGAGCATGTTTTTGATAGTAACTGGCAGTGGGTTCCGACCCCTTTTTAACTTAGCAAACGATCTCCGTTGGGTACGAATTTTGAACTGTGTAAAGTTTAATGTGTCTTTTGTGTGGTGTGTAAATTTCAGCCTCTTTGGATGTCGTATGAATTTATTATGATTTTTGCAAGTAAACTGCGCAGTTTCGCGAGTTGTGTGTTTTTGGGAGATGTTTTCATGTGCAAGTGGCGTGTTTCTGAGTGATAGGTTTTTGTGATGAATGTGGGTGTGTTTGGCCAAGAGATGGCTCGGAGGAATCAGTGTTTGGTTCGAGAGTTTTCGTGTGTGTTGGCCGAGAGTTGTTGGGTTCAGCCTAGGGCAGATTTGTGGAGAGTCTGGAAGGGATGATCCCAGGTGTTTGGGTGTGTTTTGGGATGTAGAATGCGTGGTGTGTTTGTCGTATAGGGTTTGAGAATCGGAAGTTGAAGGAAAGTGAGTGTACACGGAACCAGCGGCCGAGGTGCCGAACAGACGGCCGAGGTGCCGAGCATAAGATGCCGAGGTGCCGAGCAGGCGGCCGAGACGGTCGGTCGAGGTGCCGAGCCGGAAGGCCGAGATGGTCGGCCGAGGTGCCGAACAGGCGGCCGAGCCGGTCGGCCGAGGTGCCGAGCCGGAAGGCCGAGATGGTCGGCCGAGGTGCCGAGCTGTGCCGAGACAGGTGCCGAGCTGAGCCGAGACAGGTGCCGAGCTATGCCGAGACAGGTGCCGAGCTGTGCCGAGATAGGTGCCGAGCTATGCCGAGACAAGTGCCGAGCTGTGCCGAGACAGGTGCCGAGCTGTGCCGAGACAGGCGGCCGAGGGTGCCGAGCCAGGCGGCCGAGACGGTCGGCCGAGGTGCCGAGCCAGGCGGCCGAGACGGTCGGCCAGGCGGCCGAGACGGTCGGCCGAGGTGCCGAGCCAGGCGGCCGAGACGGTCGGCCGAGGTGCCGAGCCAGGCGGCCGAGGTGCCGAGCCAGGTGGCCGAGATGGTCGGCCGAGGTGCCGAGCCAGGCGGCCGAGACGGTCGGCCGAGGTGCCGAGCCAGGCGGCGAGACACCGAGCCAGGCCGAGACGCCGATCCTTTTTCCGAGCTTTTTCCGAACCTTTTCCGAGCCAAGTGAGCCGTTGCACAGTAAGGGTATGCCAGGACTTGGAGTGCTGTGTTCGTGTGTCGTGTGCGCGTTTTGGGTACGTCGTTTGCGTGCGGGGTGTGTTTCGAACGTGTGACTTTGTGTGTTTGTTTTGTAATATGTTGTTAAGTGTATGTACGTGTAACGTGCTAGATGTTGAAGTCGTCCACGTAGGAATCATGCATTGTCGTTTAAAGTCTCGTCTCTTCTGACTCTAATCATGATATTATTTATCTTTCAAAAGGGTGATCTTTTTCGAGGAAAGTGTGGTTGAAGGGAATTATTTTAAAGCTAAGCAATCGAGGTGGGCTTTTCTACCCTACTTTTATGTGGGTTATCTTTAAATACGGACTTTGTTCCGGAAATGTTTATGGAGGTGAACTGTTTGTCTTGCCAATTATTTCGTTTTGAAACCTATCTGAAGTGGTTTACCACATATGTTTAATCGAATTCGGGTCTGTTGGGCTGCGAACCCTCAGGCTAGTGTACACGAGACTGGGGTGCCATCTGAGAGCAAGTTGGCCGGTCTAGTTGACCTGGGGTGTGGCCACGCCCCTTGTCATGGTTTGGATCAGATAGTGTATGATTGAGGGAATAAGGGTGGCAATATCGGAAAATGACTGCGCAGTCGAATTTATGAAATGTATTTTGTGTACTTGGGTTATTTTCATTATACTCAAAACCCCAATGTTACACTGTTATGGCATGACAAACTATGTTTTTGGCGTGTGTCCACTGAGTGCAATAAGTACTCAGCCCTGCATGTTGTTTTCTTAATGTGCAGGTTGAGCGGCGATGGGGAGAACGGATGTTGAGCAGTTAAAGCCAAAGGGTGTTTTTATCTTTTGGATGGTGTCGTGTCGTCATACCCGGCATCATCGGTCTTTTGGTCTTTTCCGCTGCTTGTAAACCGTCACGATGTTTTCATTTAAAACTCTGAATACTTTAACTCAAGAATGTCGTCACAGTACTTTGTTTTGAATTGAATTTCCTTTTACTAAATGTTTTCGGGTCAAATATTCTCGTTCCCCCTTTCTTCCCCGCTTCTTTACTCCTCCCCTAGTCGCGGTCCACCGTACTTCCTATCCTTAGGAAATGCGGGCGTGACAGTAAATCTCTGTGTCGTGATCTGCATTTTCCTGCATTCATCACCATCAAAAATTCGCCAAACCATCAGTAAACAATATGTAAAATTGAAAAAATAGGAAATAGATAGAGAGAAAAATAATCGTAGGATTGTTCGTGTGATCTGGACTAATTAATGTCGACTAAACTAAAAAACTTGACTATTTTATGGATGCACTGACAAATAGTTTATTTTGTGATTTGTTTGGAAAGAAAATGGCCATTGCTTTCAAAGACGTGGCAGCATAGTCTTTACTTTGTCCAGATTTAATTCACATTAAAAGAAAAATTAAATTACAACAAGAAAGTTGAATAAAGAAGTGTCAAATTGTAAACTTTACATTATAAATATATCTGATGTATGATGCTCAGCCGATACCTTCACAGAGATCAAAGAAGTAAACTGGTAAGTTCATCTCATATTTCTATTTCTCTCCCCTCAAATTCCACAGCTACACCTCACACAAAAACAAATATATATGGATTAGTGGATGGCTGAGGATTTTTTGGGTATTTTGGATATTGGGCTGGCTTTATTTTTTCAATTTTTTAGTTATGAACATTTTATGACTGTGAATGATGAATCGATTGTTTTTGTTTGTGGTCTGATTATTACCATATTTGACTCCTGGTCCAACTTTTTAAGTAGCAAGAGGCTGCTACCTTATTGGTGATCATTGAAAAAGTTGTCTTTTTTTAACAGTCTATGAGATTTATTGTCAAGACCTACTTTTTTCTTCTTTTTTTTTAAAATTTTTTTTTCTGTTTTCAAGATTTGGGACTCTTTATTTTATTGATAATGATTTGCTGAATGATTCAGAATATTGATTAGTTATTGGGATCTCAACTGATTAGAAGTGCAGATCTTTATCTTTTGAAGTCATTCGATCTTACTTTGTTGAAAGCTAAAGATTTCTATGAGATTATGAATGATGATTTTTCTACAAATGCTACAGTTCTGTTTGAACCCTTGAAGTTGAATCTGTATAAGCATTTCCTGCAGTTGGAATTTTTAAGTCCTCGTCAACATTATGAAGTCGATAACTAGCTGCTTTTGCTTGTCGAAAGCTAAACATGCTGCAGGGTTCGATAACCACGCAGTTCTTGCTTCTGAGACGGCTTGTGAGTCTATAATTTTTCAAATTATTTCACCCTCACATTCTTGATCCAATGCATTCATAACTGATTGGTAATGGTTGCAGTTAACATGAACGAAGTAGAGGCGCTCCAATCCCTGTTCGAGCAACTGAGCAGTTCAATTATTGATGATGGCCGAATTCACAAGGTAAGTTTCATTTCTTCGTTCATTCACTACGAGATCAATGTGTTTTAGGTCTAACAGTTCGTTTTGTTACAGGAAGAATTCTTGCTTGCACTTTTCAACTGCAGCAGCACCAAGAACATCCTAGCAGAAAGGGTTCGTATATTTTGTCATTCATCTTTCCGGACAGACAGAAAAGAATATTATGGTCTATGACGAAAATTTTCATAAAATCGATGATGTTTCTGCAGCTGTTTACTCTGTTTGATCTAAAGAAAAATGGGGTGATAGAATTTGGGGAGTTTGTTAGAACACTAAACATCTTTCACCCAGACACTCCACAGCAAGATAAAATAGCATGTAAGTATAATTCTCCCGAATGACTGAGGATTTCGTATTTTCGTTGCAGTTGCATTACAAATAGTTTGTTCTTAAACTCACGCAAAATGTTCCATTGCAGTCGCATTCAATCTGTACGATCTCAGGCACACTGGATATATAGAACGAGAAGAGGTGAACACTTAATCGCAATAATATAGTACATCGCTTGGGAAATGTTGTTATTTGCAATCACTGACTCACAACTCTTCTCTACAATCTCTAGTTGAAGGACATGGTGCTGGCTACTCTCAGAGAATCGGAATTGTCACTTTCAGAAGATGACGTTGAAGCAATAGTCGACAAGGTAAAGATCGGGTTTTTCCTTTTTATTTCTTTCTGATATCAGAAGCTTACTTCATTACTAATTTTTCCCACAGACACTTCAAGAGGCAGATTTGAATGGAGATGGGAAAATAGACCTAGAAGAGTGGAAAAAATTGGTAGCCAAGTATCCGTCCCTTACAAAGAACATGACTCTCCCACATCTAAGGTTAGTCGTCCACCTCACTAAGATTCTCAATCCGACATGGTAACGAGCTGAATCTAACGATACCTTAATATTTTTGGTCCAAATCACAGGGAGATAACTCTAGCATTTCCAAATTTTGTCATGGAGACGGAAGTAGTCGACTCAGAACTGGTCTGTTGAAACCAAAAACCTATTTCTTTAGATAATTTTTGCAGTTTCACGGATGAAAAGGAAGATTTTCACTGGAGCAGCAGCAATATGTTGAGGTTGAATGTATAATACTGTGTTTCTCAACACCAGGCTATTGCAATTTGCAAAGTGTGATTCATGTTGTAAACTAAACCAATTTCATTTCTCAATGAATTGTAATACAAATGCTTTTTCTACTGCCTTTTCACAATAGTTTGTTCTTCTATGATCTGTACTTACAAAAAGAAAAGAAAATTCTCTACAATCGAGTGAAGTATCTACCATGCCTGTTTTGAGGGATCAATCGTTGGCATTTTGAGCTACCATCTCCTGCAAATTCATGGGGTAGCACATGTTGACATGGAGGCCAGACCAGATATTATCAGCAAGGATCTCGTTGACAGCTCCCGTTGGATGAAACTGATCCCACCATATATGACCAGAGGCGTTCGAGCAAGCCATGTCAGAAGATATGCAAAGTATCCAACCTTTATACTGGCCTAGGCCGCAGCATGCATCACTCGTGACATTAAACCCTGGAAATGAAACCGGGAATCTAGAATTAGACGCAAGTTCTCCTAGCAGGATATGAAACAGAGCGATTAACATTCTCACCGTAACGATCAGAGTTCTTCATTATGTCCATTGAGCCTTCAAATGCATCGCAGAAGACAATGTTGGCCCCTTCAAGCTTGTGGTTGAGTTCTTCGACCATGTATCTCATAGCATAGTTGAACTCCACTATCATGTCATTTATCATCTCTACACACTCTCCATTCTCGCTCTCATACAGCCATAAGTAATAAGGGGCACATCCCAAAGGAGCTAGTCCCATTACAACCACGTTTCTCACATTTGCAGTGTACAGATTCTGCAATACAAGTATAGCAACAATCTTTAATAACAAGTTCGATATTCAATTTCGATATTTCCTTCATTACCTAAGTAAAGACACTCACTTAAACATAGGAAAAATCACAACAACATGGAAGAAAAAGTTCCAAAAGAAATGAAGAGTAAGAAACGACAGAGCATAATCCTTGCAGGTTACCATAGACTAGTCTATCTCAATAATATGTGGATGCAGAAGCAGAAAGGGCAGACGAAGATTCATTACCTGAATCTCGAGCTTCATCGCCCGGGCTAGGAACTGGTTGAATCTCCAAGGCAGGTACAAGGATTGCACTTTGGATTCATTTAGGAGATAGTAGTGTATGTAGTCATTGCTGCCAATCGAAATGTAGAATATGGAGTTGGAAATAAGATTTTTTGCTGCAACCTCTCCCATGGTGATAATGAACTGCTGAAATGTGTCCATCACCTGCTGGATCTGCTGAGTGAGAGAAATATGTTGCCCCTACATAAAATTTCGAAACAAGATGTTACTATGTAACGCAGGAAACAAATGCAATCCACAAATTTAGCATTTGAAGCACTAGAAACTTTCTTTACCAATTCAGAGCCACTCGACAGGATTATCCCAGCACCAGCAGAAGCATAGTTGACTCCTCGAATCATGTCATCGACCGAGCCAGTCTGCGCTAGGAAACTCGGCACAAACGGAAGCCCAAGCTGAAGCGCTGTTCAAACCATCGATTCATGCATTTATTCATCAAAAAGGAAGATCAAGAATAGAGCCATTGGAAATCCAAGAATTCATCTTTGCCTATTCAATAATTCAATGCTGATAAACACAATACTATCCTCAAGATCAGAACCTAACTTAAGAAATTAAAAGCCCTTTCTGTAGAAAAACATATTACCAACCAATCAAGAACCCTAGTTTTTACCTTCCAAAACATCAATTAGTCCAAAAAGGCATTAAATCAGAGAAAAGGAAACTTCAAGATTGCAATCACCAGCAAAGTAAGATGACAATAAACTTTCAAAAATTGAGATTCACATTCACAAAAAAGCCCCAAAAAGTGAAATTACCAATATAATCAACAGGGATTCTTCCATTGCAGAAGCGGCCGGTGGGCTGATGGGTGTCGAAATCTCTGCCGTAGGGGGGGCGATCGGCGCGGGCGAAGGTGCCGAGGAAATTGTTGGTGCCGCTGTCGACGGAAGAATCGCCGATTATAAACAAGGCGGGAACGCGCGGCGAAGAAATGGGCGCCGGCGCTTGTGCTGGAGAGGAAGAAAGAGTGTGATTGGAGAGCTGAGCGATGACTTCTTGGGGGAATTGGAGGGGCGTGGTGCCGTCAAGAAACAAGATTGTGAGGAGAAGAAAGCAGCTCAGAGGTGAGAAGTCCATGAATTTCAGCATGGGAGAGAGAGGGAGAAAGAGATGGGTGTGCAATGCCAATGGCGGGATATCTTAAGCAGTTTGAATAAAGATGGAAGCCCGGAAATGCCCTTGCTGGAGTGTAGGTGCCATGGCCGCGTGAGATCAAATCATCTCGAGCTTGTTTCAGAGTTATTATGCCTTATTTTTTCACATCGATTTGGCTTGTGTCAGTGCCATAGCTCTACAAATCCTCCTTTACATACTCAATTATTGTATGTATATTTGGCTTACATTTTTCACATTCATATTGATTCTATAAAGGATAAATGGTCGATTTTGTCACATCATTTGAGCCGTTTATTGAAAATGTTCCCCGTTTAGATAATTACTATGCACTAACTATCATTTCATTTTCTAGAATAAATTGTCCTTAAAAAAAAGACCTTAGCCGAAATTACACGTTGATGTGTAATTTTGGTTAATTACGTCGATGTCCACTTTTGGTTGTCACGTCAATTCCGATGACCATAAAAAATTTTCAAGACATCATATCCAGTTATCCACAAAGGAAAGATGAATATCAAATACACAAAGGAAAGATTAATATCAAATGACAATAACCTAAACAATAAAATATTTCTAGATAAACGCTACAAACAATGAGATAAAATTAATCATATATTTTTTTAAAATATTTGTTTGAATTCCTATCAAGCTACCCATGATTCATCATTGTAACTTTTGGTACCCCAGTAATTTTGATTTAAAGAAATTCCCACACGATAAAAGTTGGAATTAAATAAAAAATAATTATAGAAAAAAAATCTTACAAAAAAATATTTTCAAAGACGCCTTCATATTATGTTTGACTAAATTAATCACTTGTGAAAATTAACAATAAATCTATGTAACTAAATTTTGTACAACCGAAAAATTAGTTTATTTGAGAAACAAACTAGTTTATTTATGCATTTAATTAAAATATATAGACACATATACAGTACATGGAACGTGCATAATATTATGGTCATATATTAATGATTTGTGTATAATTTTTTTTACTTTTTTGGAACCTTAAAATATAACTAATGCATATTTTAATTCAAATTTGAAAAGCAATAGAGAGACAATTCAAATATAAAAATTGAAAATTGAAAATGAGGCCGAAGAGTCGAAGACTAAAATTACTAACTATATTTATTATTTTAATATATAATTAACACATTAAAATTACTAATATAATCTTATTTTGGTGGTATAAAGTTCACTCGAAAATTAATGCTCCCGTTTACAAAATGACTCATATCCCAAAAAATTAAAAAAAAGAACATTAAAATTGATGACACATTGGCAACTTTGCAGTCGCAACTGTCACCGACTTCCACATACAGCAAATCTGAAACAAAATGACTCCGTGAAATCAAACGCCTGTGGTGGGAGCAAAGAAACCCTTGCAAAAATGAGTGGGCTGTGGTCCGAGAATCCGACTCCTCAGTATCAGTGGTGCTTGATCTGCCCCAGGTGTAATGCCAGAAGCTGCCGCCGCAAGCAGTCCCACACCAAAACTAACCCCGATCGCTACTTCTACTCTTGCCCCGATGTCACTCCTCTCATTCCTCTTCATCCCATTTTCCATCTTCCTTCTTGAAAGATTTTACTAACTTAGCCCCTTTTCTTGTCTTTATTGTGATTTGTAGGTCAATTTTTCAAGTGGGAGGACGATGTGAAGCCCCATGAATGGATCAGAGTGCCTTGCTGCGGGGGCTGTAGCGCCGGAGTTTGCCGGGTTAGGAGGGAGGTTTTCGGACCCAGTGCGGGTCGGGTCATGTTCATGTGCAGAGTAAAGGAGGTATCTTTTTTCCCCAATTACTATTCAAGAATAGTAATTGGATGGTGGTGATGATGAATTGATGATGTTCCCTCTTTGTTTGTTAAATCTTGAATTTTGATCATATGTCATTGGTTGCTTAGTGAACTAGAAGCTGAGCTCAGACTCTCTCTGAATTTAGATAAATGTTCAAAATAATTGGATGATGCTGATGCTGATGGTGGTGATCATGATGATGATCCCTCTTTGTTTGTTCAATCTTGAATTTTGATCATATAATCATTGGGTACTTAGTGAACTAGAAGCTGAGCTCAGATTGTGTCTGAATTTGGATAAATTTTCAAAATTTGGTATTCTTTTTCCTTCGTAGATTGCTGGCTTAATGTGCTTGATTTGCTCTGTCAACTGATTTGTTCAATACTTGAGTAGTCTTTGATGTGCAATGGGGAGTAGATTATATCTTGCGGCATGAGTATTGATCAGATTTATATTTTGTAGAATTACTGACTAACTGCACTGAATTATGTATTATTGTATTTTATACTTTGAAATCATATACAGGGAGAAGGTTCGTGTGGGTATAGAGTTTGGCAAGACGAGCTGGAAATGATGGAAGCTCGTCAAACAGAGGAAAGGATGATCCCGTCTCTATCAGGAAGGGTAGATTGCAACGGTGGAGTCACTGATGTTGTCGAGAACGACAGCAAGCAGAGGGATGGAGGGACAGATCATGTTTCATCTTTGGTTGAACCTTCAGATGATCTCGTGTGTCGTGAAGTAGAAGTAACCCCTCGGAGGATGGATCAGTTGAAATGCCTGGAAGAAAGATCTAATTCGACTTCAAGGAGACCTCACAAACGGTCACGTTGTGGAGGTATAATAGGTGATAAATCTATCCTTAGTTCTTTATGTCGAGAGTGTGTAAGTCTACGAACTAGGAAAGAAATTGATAATGGATTTTGGAAAGATCCTAGTGTTCATACAGTATATCGAGGGAAATATCATTCGAGAAATAGAGTACTTCAGTTTCTCATCTTTTCTCGTTTCTCTTATTTGAAATACTCTTACAGCTTCCGGTTTTTCAAATTATGCTAGCTTTGCGACAGTACGTGTAGCACTGAAATCTACTTCAACTAGACACTGTTGGATGGCGGATGCAATCCGTGGGAATCTAAGCACTGAACTCAATGGCTGGTGGGGAAGGCTTGTTTTCCATCCGAAGCGCTGCTTGATGAGTTATGAACTGAAACCATCCACCACGTGTAAGTGGGAACCGCCCTCTTTTTCTTTCGGATTTTATTGTTGTGTCTTGCAAATATTTTCACTGTCTAATGGTTCCAAAACTGATAATAACAAGCAGTGTGCCTTACTGTCTTGAGCTTGAGCAGCAGGCGTTGGTTGTGTTTCGTTCTAACCCTTAGTTTCCGTCTGATTGCTCTCTTTGTAGCTGTTTCCAATCCTCTAGAGTTTGTGGTGCAAGACATTTTGGTGAACCTTAGTGGTTCAATCACCCCGGGAAGAAATGCAAAGGCAGTCGAAGGCTATAGAATGCTTTCGTTCAATCTGGAACAGCATCATAGTCCTATAATCTAGAATGCCTCCAGTATGAGCTTCTTGCCCGTCTGGAGACAATGGATGTTAAAGACCACGCTGCCATGACTCAGGAGGCGGAAGCTACGTTTGCTGCTCTAGATTGCTTGCTTTTCGATTACAAAGATTTCAAAAGGCACGTGGATGAACTGATCCGCTGTGCTTCACAGTTGTTTGAGATTGACCGAGCTATTCCCACGGCTGATTCTAATCAGAAGTTGATTGAGATCTGTTCTACAGAGAGAGAGGCTAGATGAGATCAACCGCGTGCATGCTGAGGCGCTCGAAGCCCTGATCGACAGCAAGAATCACATAAAAGTTTTGCAAGAAGAGATCTCTTCTGCCCTTGACCGGCTGTTCCAGATTGAAGCCGATGTATCTTGTTGTGAGGTTGAGATGAGGTGTTTGGAGATCGAGCTCGAGAAAACATCTCAAAACAAGGAGGCGTTGGAGGGCAAGTACTTGATTGCATCTAAAGAACTGGAAGAGTCTCAGAAACTCATCAAACACAGTGAAGCAGAACGAAATGCTGCAAAGGCTGCATTCGACCGGGCAAGAGCATTGCTACGAGGATAGAATTGCACACGAGCTGCCTCATTGTTCATGTAACGTATCTAGGAGTATCTAGGATCAAAATAATGCCTATTCTAATCTGTAATCTATCCTTGTAATATGATACCTCTTGTTATAAATTGTGGTTTTGGTGTATGACAATGTTAACTATATTGAAGCTAAATAAAAGAATGCAGATTATAGTAAAAAGTGATAGTATCCAGTATTTTATTAAGTTTAGGGAGTTTGAGTTTGGAAACATACAGCATTCACACTCTCATAATAAACACACTGTGCCGGAGATTACTGGTACAAAAGCTACCTATTACAGCACACACCTTCACTTGGCTGGTTCATAACCATAGGGATTCTTGCTAGCCCAGTTCCACTGATCCCGACACATCTCGTCGATCCCAAATTTCGCCCTGAAATGGAAAGCAAAACTAGCTCAACAAACTACAACTATAAGCAGTAAAATATGGCAACCAAATAGTCACACTTACTTCCATTTCAACTCCTTTTCAGCTTTGTCCGTCTCTGCATACACGATCTCCGCATCACCCGGTCGTCGATCAGCCATCACCAACGGAAGTTTCTGCAACATCACAACAAGAGTTTTATCTATTTAATTGTCCAAATATGATATGATGTATATATACAGCACCATGTGGCATTTATTTCAACGAATTAATCATCGAATGAGAGTAAATATATATGCTTCAAGAACTTACCTTCCCAGATGCTTTCTCAAAGGATGCTACCATTTCCAATACAGATGTGCCCTTCCCTGTCCCAAGATTGTACACCTCACAGCCTGCAGGTCACGTGCATTATCGAAAATCAAGGCTCAAAACATAACTAATCAATTACAGTCGATAAACTATCTGAGTCCTTATAGCTTAGGATAAGGAATTATTGGCATCAAATTATATTCTAGTTGATCAAATTTACCAAAAAAAAGTGTATAGATGAAGATGATATGGACAGTCAAGTTTTCCAATATAAATAGAACACGGGCAAAATAAGTAATTAGGAAAATTAAAAAAAATAAAAATAAAAATTTATCAAGATGAAACTTAACCGTCGTAAACAAAGTATCGGTGTGCAAGATATATACTAGTGCAATAATCTATGAGCTGACACCACAAAAAAGTAACAATAATTATAAGAATGACTACACCCGACTCAGAGCGCATACCTACAGAAGTATCAGAGAGTTTGTTCAAAGCAGCAATATGGCCATCTGCTAGATCCACAACATGGATATAATCACGCACCTGAATATCACATATACAGCTGCAATTTAATAAACATCTACTACTTAATTCAGATAAATTTACAACTATGCAAATATCAAGCTCATGCTCGAATACATCTGAATATTATGTATATTAACTATTTAACCCCCACCAACCTTTCCACTCCAACAGTCCACAATAGACTATGTTGCTTGTGGAAATCGAAGTATATTTTAACATCATTAACTAACGAACAAGAGTTCTAGCATGTCATACGTAATACTGAGTCTATAAACTGAAAAAATTGGCCCTGGAGATTTTCAAAATGGTTCGCTATATGTATCTGTGCACAAAGACAACATGAGTTCAGACAAAGGTACTTACTCCCGTTCCATCCTTTGTCGCGTAGTCAGTTCCATAAACTGTAAGTGCAGGTCGCCTTCCAACGGCTACTTGTTGCACAAAGGGCATAAGGTTGTTTGGAATTCCTCTTGGATCTTCGCCAATATAGCCGCTGGGATGTGCACCAACTGGGTTGAAGTACCTTAGCAAAATGATCTTCCATGTGGGGTCTGACTGGTAAAGATCACGGCATATCTCTTCGATGAAAAGCTGAAATAAAGACCGTAAAATTTCAAGTGATTTTGCTAATAGTACAAAATAACAACTCACAAATACACAGTAATGTAACATATAAACACAGCTCATATGTACACAACCAAGACAAATGTTAAACTTATTTTCTATTCTTGCCAATATCTTAGATTAGATTCATTTCTCAAATTCCATTAAGATGAATTTGTAAGTTACCTTTGTCCTTCCATAAGGATTCAGAGCACTAACGGGAAACTCCTCTGTGCATGGGACCGTTTTTGGTGAACCATACACGGTAGCAGAGGATGAAAACACTAGCTGAAATGTGAGAATGAGTATAATCAGCACGAAGAGAATGAAATAAGTATTAAGTATGTGGGGTGGTAGCAAAATCGGGCTAGTTACCCTTTTACATCCATGTGCAGCCATGACCTCTAACAGAACAATTGTACCAATGAGGTTGTTGTTATAATACAGCAAGGGTTTTTGCACACTTTCTCCAACTGCTTTCAATCCGGCAAAGTGAATAACAGCATCAAACCTTCATAAGGTGAGAACGAGGTGTCGAAGATGTTACATAAGAAATTCTGGATACACATGTATACATAAAGTAACTTCACTATATACTAATCTAGTAGTATCATATAAAATGCACTGTTTGTATACTAAGATAATTAAATTCTAGGAGAACAAAAAAGTACATACGATAACATTGTATCAGGTAAATCCTTTGTATATACAAAGAAAATATAAAAGAATGAAGTGTCTTGAAAAGGTTGAAGCTTAGTATTATTTGACAATAAATATGATCAATGTAGCCAGTGGATGAGAATCTTGAAGAAATAACAATCAACGACCAGGCATCCATCTATTTCTCTAAATAGAAATCAGCATACAGGAAAGAGCATATGGCACTTAGGATTTTTTACACTAACAATAACATAATTTTGATTTATTTGACGGTCGAGAACAACTAAACCACAAAACTTAAGAAGACTTACTTTTGGGAAGCAAAAAGCTCCTCAAGTGCAGGCTTGTCCCGAAGATCAATCTGCATCCAACCAAAAAATGGAGAAGATAGTAAGCTAAACATTCTCTCACACAACTACAGCTGCATTAGAAACGAACAATCATATCAAGCAAAATATTCTAACAGAATATCTATTAATTATTACTATAACATCAGCCCGATCTAGTGCATCAAAGTCATTATCAGTTCAAACAATGCTAAGGAAAGGTCCCCCCCCCCCCCCGACGTGGCATATTATTCACGTATTTCCACACAACAAAGCCAAAACTCTGAAAGGGTGGCATAACATAATCAGCACTAAAAAGTAAACTTTATTATATTTATACCACAGAACTCTCTACTTCAAATTGATCACACACCAGTGGAAACCAACTAATAAGGTGATGGATCAAACTTTACTTCAAGCATAGAATTGCAGACCAACCATTAAATTCATTAATAAACACTTTGCAAACTATTGACTCTAGTTGACCACTCCTAAAGCCGGATCTCTCCACTTCCAAAGCCAAAATCATCCGGAGAAACCAAGAACAGCACAGATCACAGAAAACACCAAGAACAATACAGATCAATCGCAAAACAAAAAGCCCTCGTAGAATCCAAGTGCACCACAACTAAAGCACAAGTCAATCCCACCAACCCCCAAATCACATCACAACTCAAAACACCAAAAAACTCACTCAAAATCCAAAACCCAAAACCCAAAAAAGTTATGGAATAAAAAAGCAGTCTTGACAAGTAAAAAACCTTATGAAAAGTGAGATTGGAGCCCTGCTCCCCAGCAAGTTCCCGGACCCTCTTGAGGGAAATTTCCGACGAATTGTCAAGATTATCCACCACCACAGCCTTGTAACCGCCGAGCAACAGCTGCAGCACGGTGTGACTGCCAATGTAGCCGGCGCCGCCAGTCACCAGAATAGTCGAAGACATGCTTCCCAACTACTTCACCCAAAACTATGAATTTGTCGAGTAAATTGATAAGAGAACCAGCTGAGATCAGAGTGTGAGTAAAGTAAACAGTGTATATATATACCACTGAGATCGAATAAGGGCACTGCAATTAGAGGCTCGAAATAATTAATTCTGTGATTTTATACAATAAATAAATACTAGTACTATGAAAACTGTACCTTTCGCTGATTGGATGATCCCTGAAAATTATACTTATGGAGAAAAAGGGAGATGGGTCAGGTTAATCAATGTCAATATCAGATGTAGAGATTCTTGTCTCGTTGTCGATAAAGTTCTGCCTTTTATAGAATTCCCAGAAATAATTTTGAAGGTTTTATATTTCTGGGAATCAATTTGAAGTTTCTTAGAACTTTAAACTTTTGAAAAGTTGGCATTTTGTCAAAGTAGTAGAATTCAAGAATCGGATACAGCGCTTTCTTGGCCGGCTTATCGAATTCAAGAATCGGATCCTCAAATATTCATATCCAGAATCTATCGATTTTAATTCTAAAATGAAATGCATATTTTAGTATAAATAAAAATATTCATTTTAATTCAATGTGTAATTAAAAAATTGTGTTTTCTTTTAGTGAATTTTTAGGTGGAAATATGTTAGCTCTGTGATTATGTAATTTTATGAATGAAATTAAAATGTTTCCAAATTTTTTTATCATGGTAGGTTTAGCCAAAGCGATTAGGGGACCTATTTTAATGAAACTTTTATTAATGCTTATTAAAAGTTAGTGTTACTATAATTTATAGTATGATTAAAGAGGCGTGCTCAAATATAAAACTGACCTAACTTTGTTCTATAAAATAAAGTGCATAAAGTATAAACCGACAAGAAAATTTTATGACTCTACCAGACATATTTCATAGTGTAATTCTATGTTTTTCAGTTTTTGTTTGAATATTGTTCGGTAATTTCTCCCTATTAATCGAAATGGGGATTTTTGTGAGATTAATTTGAGTATCAACATATATTTTGTGGGATTAAATTTACATTTTTCTGAAATTTTAATACTAGTAATAAGTTATTATTTCTATTTTGTGATTGCACAATATGTTATTGCATAAATTAGATAGATGAGCAATAATTAATTTTTTCAAACTATCTATTGGTTAATTATCATGAGATTACTTTAGAGAAAATTCTCGGAAATTCAGCAAGCATAAAAAGCAAGGGATCTTTCAACTTTACCATATTCCACTATCATTTTTCATTTGCATAAACAATGTCAACCTTTTCATCTCTTAAACTTAAGTATAAAAATAATATTTATATGACAGTCTAGGTGTTTATGTAAACTTAAAAGTGACATTGAAAATAAAAGAAACAATATTCAATATTCAAAATATAATAATGAAATGTGAATCATGAGGTCTTTTCCAATTATCACCAATCAACATTGCTTGAATCTACGGCAATTCCGGTAAGACCTAATTGTGATGGTTTGTGAGACCAAATTTATAAATAAATTCTTTCAGAATGATTATTAATTAACCAAGCCTTTTTTCATATATGGCTCCACACAAATTTGGTACCACCAGCTCTAATTTTATATCATAGTCCAAAAAGGTTTATCTGATAAAGATGAGCACACAATGGTGTAACATTAAAGGATAAATAAATTTTCATTTACATTCGTCCATTTTTACAATGTATAGCTAGAGATTAATTCCTAAGAAAAATAAATGTCAAAATATCCCATCCTCAACCACAAGAGATGAACACATTATGCTGTCTTACTCCATTGTGTAGATTAATGGAGCATATTTTCTCATATTATTATGAGAAAAAAATCATAAAATCGACACACTTTAGCAATCATAACTAGCCGGCCTCGAACGTCTCTTGCACAACTTGGATTGCTTAGAGTGATTAACCTCGAACCTGTACAAAATGGATGCCAAGCCCGCACCCCATCTTATTCACCGACTACCTGTCTGAAATCTGGTCGGCAGGAAGAGGCTCGGAACTAAGAAGTCGTTCAGCTTCATCGTTTGCCTCAGCTTGCAGTCTCCATTTCTGCAATGACACAAACATAAATGTCACATACAATAAGCAATTTCAGTTTTTCTAGTTTCGCAAATTGAATACGACAACATGCCTCTTCGAGATTCTCAAGTTCCATGATTTTCTCTATCTGCTGAGCAATGTTTTCCTGCCAAAAAAACAACACAATGGAATCTGTTCATTAAGATTGTTTTTGTATGATAAAAGCTGTTGAGTAGGCAGTTTCTACTTTCTATGTCTTAAACCACAGAAAGAAGACGACATACCACATTGCTGACTGCTTCCGCAGCAACCACATCCACGTCCAGTTCTACCTCAATTTCAATCATTGAAGATATCTGAAAATGGTAAACCATAACCATGTGCTGTTCATAACTTAAATCTCCAAATAATTTAAACAAGCATCATTTTTCTGGAACAATTACATACTCTTGCATAGCTCTCGATCAGTTCAATCCGAGTCTTGAGAGAACTCTCCAAGCCTTCACGCACCCTTTTGACTCTATTTCTTCGAGCACTAAAATAAAAGATAAATTCCAGTTAACGAGCAATTCCACAGATCGAACCCAAATATTTCAAGTTGAGAGAGTGGTCATGAGAGAGGTAGAAATTAGACACAAACCGATAAGAAGGTTCTCCAACAGCATAAATTTTGTTCTCCAACTGGCACATGCGAGCAAGCATCCAGACCTTAAGGACAATATATTGAGTAAACGTAATTAAGAGAGATGGCCCTTGTCCAATCCTATAAGTGCATTAGCATATACAGGCACATAGATGAATTGCAAATGTTTCTTTAATTAGTATATTTTCAAACAATTTAAAATAAATGGGATGAACAGTCAGTAACCAGCAATCAGTATTAGTATTCCTGGGCAGAACCTCATTTTCAGCCGCTTTCTTCAATTCCTTGATGCGAGACTGAAGTACGTCATACTGAGATAACAGCTGCTGCCTTATGGATGTTACATCCACTAGTCTTTGTGGAAGCTGGCAACGGAAAAGACATAAACAGTTAAGCATGACTGTGGAAGACACTTGCTCAAGGTTTGAAAAAAAATGTATATTAAGTAGCTAAACTGTTGAGGAAGTCGCATATCTAACTCGAACAGTTGGGATTAAAATTAGAACATAATACTTCCTTTCAATTGTCACTTGATATTTACAGAATAGCATCGTGAATAAGCTATAGGCTTTTAACATACTGGGAGGTAAAAATCACATGATTAGTTGCCCGTGAGACATATGTGTGATGTGACATTATTGACTCAAAATGAAATCTGGGAAAAATAAACATAATCGCGTGCACAAAGCATCTGATCCTAGCTACTCAGCCAAAAATCTATATGCATGTAGAAGCTAGAAAATATTTATAGATATGGAAAACTTTTAACGACCATCATAACAGTTCAAGAGTAGAACAATTCTATGAATGATAAGTTTTCAAGCAGAAACTGAATGCTGCAGGGGCAGTAGTTTATCAAAGAGACCTGCCTTGTTAAGCTGAGGAAGAACCAGACTGCTAAAAGTTGCACCTACAGCCACCGAAGAAAATGCAGCAGCTGCAATCAACGGAGGCAAGCTAGGATCAAGCATTCCAGAGGCTGCGTCACCAGTAGCAAGCACCACAAGAGTGGGGAATAAAATAGATGGACTCAGCATGGATCTGGTCGCATCTTTTCGAGGGGCTCTTAATAATCGTGATTCTCTACCATCTTTATGATTGGTCAGGCACATGGGCTCACCAGGGTAGAAATTTGGAACTCTTGCACTCAGCTTTATAGGACCAACCTCTCTGTAAACACTTAATGGAGCTGCTATGGCAACAGTAACTCTTTCTCCTTCCTGAGCAGGGAGATCGACCGTTTCAGTGGCAAACCTGTGTGTTCTTGCTAAGCCGGAAGGGGTCTCCACCTGCAGGGGGCATGAGTGATTGATCTAGTAAAGCTTGTCATCATTATATAAAAAAGCAAAGTGGTAATATAACAGAACTGCAGACTTTCAGATAGGAACTTCAAAGCAAATGGGTGTCAAGTTCTCCAAAGGGGTTTCCGTAGGTGTAAAGAGTAGTTTTAAATTTTAAAACTTCACTTGACATCACATCAAAATCTAGGAACAAAAGCATTCAAACTTGATGTATCATATACCCACAAATGAAAAATAAATTTATAAAATTATTACCACAATGGAGTGAACAGCAGCTGGAATATCTTGTTTCGTAATTTGCAAGAATTGTAGCGCTCGTTTCCATGCAGGGACATCCATGCTGCGTTCGGCAGTAGGAGGTCCTTAGAACAAGTGAATATCCCAGGATCAACACCATGTGCATTTACACTTTCTTATTTATTGGCTAAAGTAAACAACAAATAAAACAAGCATCTTGTCACTGAGAGGCGTGTGGTGATTTTAGACTTGTCTGTCACTTACTAAAGAAAATGCCTTCACATGTCAAGAAAGACAAGGAACTTAAAGAGTGCATCTACAGGAAATGAGAATAATGTACCTAATTTCTTCAGATTCAATGCTCAGGATGTTCCCTGAAACTAGTTCATACTGATAACGACACTTTGAACATGATACGACCTGAAAATGAAGCGTGCATATTAACAACTAAACAGAGAATTTGCAACTACCACGATCTAAAAAGAATGTCCTAAAGAAAATGAGACAACAATTGATCAATTTCTTCAATGAATCTTAGGCATACGTGTGGCCCTAAGAACTTCTTTTGATTGCTATAGTTTGCATCCTTTATTGGTCTGACCCTATTTTGGGCAACAGATCGTGGCCACTCACTCAGTCACTCATAAGGAGTACTATAGAGAAATAAGGCAAAATCATGAAATTCCTTTTGCTAATGAACCACAAAATTCGATGGTACACACTCACTTAAGGAACCATTTACGATGATCCAATTGACTCACTAACCGGTGTAGAATAAAATGACAGTGCTGGATCGATAGCCACTAACACGGACTGGTAACTGAAAAATTAACTGTAAAATCGAGATTGTATGCACATACCTGAATGCCTTGCTGTGGTTGAGCGACAGAAACAGCTATCATACAACTGGGGCATCTCACCACCTTACCGAAAGGAACCTGAAAAAAATTATTACAGTTTCTTGGTAAGGAACATCTTCTGCCCATGTTAGTTTTGTTCTGGAAAGCATGCTTAAAATTTCAGACATAATCTCACAAATCACAATAATTAGGAAAGCCTGGAAGGCGGCTGTTGATAAAGCAATTTCATAAAATTTGCAATCTTATACCCACCAAGCACCAAGATAAATTTCAAAGTTTAAAGGATCCAAAAAGTGTTATATCGGCAAATTGTCTACTACTATAAGATAACAATAAGAAAGTAAAAAAGAGAATCTACTTCAAATGAAAGATGAATCTGCACAAATTGCAATACTATTATGAGGGCCATGAACTGTTTATCATTTCAGAAGCCGGTTACTAGCTATAATCATCACTCATCAAGCTTGTACAACCAGATAATAAGATCTACAGTATGCGAAATGCGTAGATATGGAACTTAACCCTTGACATATTCATACTCGACAAAATGGTTACATTTTCTCCCAATATCAGCAATCATGACATACAATTAACACCATACACAAAAAGGAAAAGGAATTACCAAGGAGAGACTTTGAGGAGACTTAATGCAACAAAGATCAATGATTTTCCAAGTTTCATTAAAAAAATTGATCACACAACTACAAGAAAGTACAAACGTCGTAATTAAGCGATAAATAGATACCTCTTCACCGGGAGACACTCCCACTCGGCAAACACAGTCAACCACCCTAAGGGCATCTGAAACCCTTAGTAATGCAGCAAGGCCCTTCACTAGCAAGGTATACGTATCTACATCCGGCCTTGACCACTTCAATCTCTCCACTGAAGTAGCATTCTTCCCCCAACCTGTTCAACGAAAGTGTTAAACCCCAATGGCAAAAGTTGAATCACAATAGCATTACCAAAACAAGTAAAAATGAATCCAACATAAATTTCAGAGAAAAAAAGACAAAACATTTGCGAGTTTTTCATTACCAGAACCAAAGGTAGAGCGCATGGCGGAGAATACGGAGAGGGACAAGTCAGCATTGCCACGATCAAGGGCGGCAGAGATAATCAAGCGGCAATCTGAAGCAGTGATAAGGCCGGCGCTGCCTCGCTCCCCCGAAATCAAACGCAGGGCCTCGGCGGCGTCAGGGGCGGCGGAGACACGGGCAAGCAACACTTGGTCGAAGAGGTCCGAGGCCAGCTTGCTCCCTTCCTCCGGCGAGGAGGAGACCTGGCTGTTGGCGTTGGAGGCGGCAGCGGTCTGTTTGGGAATGGGAAACAAGTAATGCTTTTTCTTGGCGGGAAAGAGGAAGCAGAAGTGGGTGGTGGTGGTGTGTCTGGGTGGGTGGTGAGTTGGGAGTGGGAGCAAAGGGGAGGAGCACCACCACCACTGAAGATTCATGTGCTTGATGAGATTTTCGGAAAGAAACAAATTTCAAGCGTAAATTGTGGGATTTTTTGGAGAGAGAGAGAAATGCCGAATTCGGAGGTGTGAAGTTGGGGATGATGGATGAGAGGCCGTGCACAACTGATAAAAATCCAATCTTTTTGGGAAAAATGATAAAAATCAAATCTTTATCGAAAAAAGATCAACAAAGTAATTAATAAAGAAAAATTGGAGGTGCGGGGAATCGAACCCCGTGCCTCTCGCATGCGAAGCGAGCGCTCTACCATATGAGCTACACCCCCATATATTCTAATCAATACGTTGTTAAGTAAACAAAATATATAAAGTTGTTAATCTGATTAGGCCCATTTCTACTTTCTATTGCAATGTTTGGATTTCATAGTTCTTCATCACCAGATCTATACCTATTTCAACATAGTTCATGATTAATAATTTAAGGATTACAAGTGAAGTGTACATACTTCAACATAGTTCATCACTTTTTTAAGTTTAGAACATAACAACTTCGTTTTTTATGCCATCCCATTTCATTTTCTAAAAAGTGTGACAACGTAGCACCCTTCGTCCCACAAGAATATACACTCTTCCATTTTTAGTCCATCCCACAAGAATATGCACTTTCTAATTTTGGAAACTCTTTTCACTCCGGTGTGACTCATTCTCCACTAATAATATTTTAATTACTTTTTATCTCTACCTCTCTTTTACTTTCCCAATTTTGCATTAAAACTCGTGTCAAATCCGAAGTACATATTCTTTGGAAACGGAGGGAGTAATATGGATGCAAAATAGTTTTGATACGAAGTCAATAGTTTTAGGTTGATTCAACATTTCTTGTAGTTCAATATATATTCCATAAAATGGGGGTATAGTTGAGGGTAATAAAATGCACAAAATCTATCCAAACAGGAAAGCATCCTCAAATAGGACATATAATTAATGATAAGATCCAAAAATGCATAGAGCCAAAGTGGTTAAACAGAGGTTCAATAATACATTATTGCAGCAGTTGATTTCAGCTGGTTTGTTACTTGCCTATAGGAAGCTTATTGTTCTCATCTTTTTGCTTCCACTAATCAATAATCATCACACTCCACACCTGAATCCAGGTGCTTTTAGTTATCAAGTAACAAAATTTAAGGCCATTAGTTGTCGCCGTAGAGCCACTTCTCTGAATTGCTTGTGTAGCTCACCAACTCCTCAGGTTTAAACCATAGGTTGATTTCATCCTTGGCTGTCTCAGGGCCATCACTACCATGAATTATGTTCCTTCAAAATAAAACATATTTCGACGTCAGAACAAAACAGATGAGTAAGTAAGTTTCATGGCATCGAGCTAGGAAGCATACCTTCCAACTACAACGGCAAGATCTCCTCTGATGGTTCCGGGCTCTGATTTCTGAGGGTCTGTGGCACCAATGAGTTTACGGCCATACTTGATCACTCCTTCACCTTCCCAGACCTGAAGGAGCACGAGGATAGAGAGAGTAACAAGTTAAGTTAACTCTAAGCTTTCTTGCAAATAAATCATATGAGAGGTGAGCTCTTCTAACCATGGCAATGACAGGTCCTGAGCTGAGGAAATCGCACAGCCCATTGAAGAAGGGTCTTTCCTTGAGGTCGTGGTAATGCTTCTCGGCGAAGCCCTTTGAAGGAACCACTATCTTGATGGCCACAAGCTTGAATCCTTTTCGCTCAAAGCGGGAAACAATTTCTGAGATCTGAATTCAACAGAGAGTCAGAGACATTGCCAAAATGTATGAAGCATGCAGCAGGATCAAACAGTTACCCTATATAAAGTAATGGTGGCCTGGTAGGGGTGGGGTGTATATGCATATAAGTTCTTGTGTTTCTTCAATTCAAATGTAAAGTGAACTCTGCCTTTCGTATAGGGAAAAAAATGAACCATAAAAACTCCAATACTTTACTTATCAAGCCTTAACCTTATATGATAGAACCCTAAAACAGAGAAAGTGTGAGAGTGGATACCAGTCCTCTTTGCACTCCATCCGGCTTGATGGCAATGAAAGTTCGCTCCATCTAATGGAAAAACAGAAGAAACGGAATGCCAGTCAGCATAGTGGCAAAAAATAATAAGACAGGGAAATATCAGAATACGTACTGCAGCAGCATGCGCCTCCTGCTCTTGTAGCATGAAAGCTGTAGCACAACAAAAAATGAAACAAAGATGAATGAGTAATGGCCTTCAAAAATGCTCACATGTACATCTTGAGAAACTTAGACTAGGTGATATTAGCCCTCTATTAGTAGTTAGAACTAAATCACCGATACTTGCTAGACTCAAGCATACATAATTTTAGCATTAATTAATTCCCTAGTCAAGAATTGAGTACATATATGGGTAGCAGCCTGACTGATAAATTCATTAAAGGAAAAAAGTACAGTTAGTGTTCTAATATCTGTCATCTACATTTCCTACAAATTATACCATATACACGATAGGAACTATTTCAAAACACTGTGAAAAAAAGGAGGGTTCTACAGACCTGCCGCTGGAAGGGCAAGGGCACTCGAAATCCATCCCATGTATGCATTTCCTGAGTTAGATGCACCAAATGAAGCTGCCCTTCCTCGGCTTGAAACTACCGCCGCAGAAGCTGCTGCTCTCCCTCCTGAAATACAACTTTTTTCTTAGTTTCTCATTATTTGGTTCGGCACGGACTACAGTCCTGTCATATCCGGAACATGGATGAATCAAAACAATTCAATGTGGATTTATTGAAAAAACATAAAATAGTCTGCTAGGATCGGACAAAATCAAGATCCTTCTGACAAGCTCATTGAAAAACAGTTATCTTTATCAGTTTCTCGGAAGCAAAAATAAGGGATTACACGAGAAAATGGAAAAAAAATAGACTAAAACCTTCAGATCAGTCATTCCACATCATATAATCACAAACAAGAGCATACACAGAAAGACAAACTTTTCCAGAGTCAAAATTATTACTTTCCACTAAAAAACAGTTACTTCCTTCACAAATTTCATCCAAAAAAAACAATCTTCGACATAGCACCAACCGACATCTCAACAATTAGTCAACACTCAACAGTTGATTTAACAAGCTCCATGATGCACGCGATTAGATTAAACCTAATAGCTCTAGCTACATCAAATAAGCACCAACCATTACGCGTATTTCACCATAACCAATTTAAAGCTGGATGTCACAATTGTATAATTTGGTGATAAAAATAGCAGTAGAATTTACCCGAAAATGAATTGTATAATTTGGTGATAAAAATAGCAGTAGAATTTACCCGAAAATGAACGAGAGGACTGCTTAGAAGCAGCGGAGACGAAAGATCTGGCAGATCTGAGAATCTGAGACCTCATTTCTGGAAAATGTTGATCTAGATTTGGGTGAGATAAGAAACTCAAAGCGGTAGTTGTGCTGAGGGAGAGAGTGAGGAAGTTCCAAGAATAGGGATGGGGTTTTCTTTAGGCCATCCACGATAGGAATAGCCTAGCAATAGTTGTGTTTGGTAGCAAAGTTGAAAATTTAATTTCTTCGTATGGGAATTAATTTCTCTTCGATTCTACTATATGTTTTTTTATTATTGGAAAATAAATTGAAATTTTAAAAGCTTTATTACAATGGACTTGAACTCGAGCTGAGATATTTGGTAAATAGACAATGACCACTCTGTCGTTGATGTTGATCGTTGCACAATCCATTCTCTATCGTGAGATTCAAGGCTGACGGATCCCTGGCCTTCGACTTGGGGCAGAGGTACGAACATATGAGGGTCAGTGTCCGCCATTCGCTCGTGAAATCGAGCCTCCGATTGTTGCCGCCTCGCCTCGTACTGCAGATCTACTTCTTTCACAGGTGATTCAAAGTTGAATTCCTTATCCGCCACTGCAACTCCTCCACTCGGCTTTGGAACAATCATATCTCGGAGTTGTTGCATCATTTTCTCCCATGGAGCCTCGAATTGATGTGATTCCAGCTTCCGCTGTCCCCATCGACTCTCCCACTCCAATTCTCTCTTCTCCGGCTCTGCCAATGTCGTCGGCGACATTATTGTCCGAGGAATGTTAGCTCTAGATACCATTTGTTGCATCCTTTTTGTGGTATCAGAGACGACACCACACGAAGAGCTCCAATCGATCACTACCTCCATGATTTGATGCAACTTAAACCAAAATCAAATACACAAATCGATAGAACGGATGAGTAGGAACTGCATTGATGATGAGTATTATACAAATGGAACTTCAAATGTAAATGGAAACAAAAGATACAATGATAAGATGAACGTGATACATTCAACGGAGAATCACCGGATTCTCACGATGAAAGCTCACACACTATTTTCATGACTCTGTTGAAAAAGAGAGTCTTTGCATTTATACCCAATTTGTTTCTCTACTCTCTCGTTTGCATTTAGACCCTTCAACTTTCTTCTCTCCCATTTTCTGTTTAGGCTGATGTGGCCATCTAGCTGACATATCAATTAAGTTAATTGAGTTTGAGTTCTTTTCCCCTCTTTCATTTGTGACGTAACAACTTCGGCATTTCTACGTTTCGTTATTGATTTTTCTTTCGTCTGTTGCTTGGTCCAATCGATAATTCCAGCTGGTTAGCTTTTTTTGGGCTCCCGGAGTGTGAACAGAGCAAGGCCTGGGCCTCGTTAACAATTAAGTTCGTTTTCGACAAGTTGTAGATATGCCCAAGAGTTGGAGACACAAATCACACAAACAGAGCAAACGCAGCTCAAGGGATTATTCGGACTCCGAAGAGGATGTCATGTCATGAAGATGAAAGAGAAAAGTAGTAAAGATGATTCTGGTCGGGTTCATCGGGATTCAGCTTCTGGTGAAAAGAGAAAGGTTTCATCCCAGCTGCGGGAATGCATGGACAGTAAAGATCTGAGCGGTCATGGGAATGGCGATGCCTTGGAGGAGTATGTTTCATCCAAACGGCGGAAGGAGAAAACTGATGTTGCTATTGGCGGAGATCGTTGGAATGGGGGTGGAGATGAGAGAGTGGATGGGGACAAGAATGTGGAGAAGGATATTCATAAAGGTGAGAACTCGAAAGTTGATAGTAAAGGAAAGGAAAATAGCGATAAAGGTGAGAGCTTCAGAGTTGATTCGAAGAGTAAGAGTAAACGCAATGAGAGTGGAAATTCCGGTGAGAGGAAAGAAGACATTTTGACATCTTCATTAGTGGACAGGGAGGAGAGTAAGAGCAAAGGGGAATCAAAGCGGAAATCTGAGAGGGATTCTTCTGCTCGTAAAGAAGGGTTGAAGGACAAGGAGAAAAGTGGTGGTCAGGAGACCAAGAGTAGTGATGCTGAGGTGAAAATAGTGGAATTGAATATTGGGAAAAAGCAAGGGCCTCTGCCTGGTGATTTTATTGAGGAGAGACAGGGCACTCGTGCTCGAGAAAATACTGGTAAGGTAACTTTGTTAATGGTATTAGCATGGATACTGGTGATTTATCTTTGTTAATGTGACCAAAAATCTCAAGGATTTGATATTTATGATCTTTTTAAGTTCCCACTTCCTTTTTTGTCATGCTTCCCCTTAACTAATGATTTTTTTACCAATATGCTATTTTCTGAATGCGTTAGCTTTCTTACTGATTGAGTCATTGATTCATGGCATCAAACTTTTCTATTTTGATTCTTGCATGATCTGTTTTTTGGTGAAGTAGTGTCTTAAGAATGATGACCTCAAGCCTCAACATCTGATTTTCTCTTATGTGTCTCCAAGGTATGGGCCATATGGTTGATTTGTTTGAGTCAAACCTTGAAATTTGTATGAAGAGTGTGTAGAACCGCCATTTTGTTTTGTGCATATAATCAATTGATTATAAGTAAAAGAACGGAATCAAATAAGCTGTTTGGATCAGTTGCTCAGAAGTATAACAAGATAAGATTCCTAATATTATGATCCTGCTCATGTTTAGTTATCCTGAGAAAATTGGATTGCTTCTAGACTGACAGTGTGATTTGATTGATTTTTATCTTTCACTTGGTCGTTGTCTTCTTCCTCCACATTCCTGAGTCATTCTGGATGTTGCCATGGTTACTCTTTGTTCATAAATTTTAGACTACTTTGCTCCCTACCTTTTAAGAATCAAATAGGTTGTTTTGTTAAATTGTACTTATCTGATAAATTAGAAAGGATGCTTAGGCTTGATAATTCTATAAACTCCACTAAATGTTGCAACACAAATTGTTAGAATCTGCTTTGTGAAATCTGGTGTAAAGATTTTTCGAGTTGAATGGTTGTTCAATCGCCATCTCTTTGTGCTACCTCTTTGTTTCATAATAAAAGTAGTGTCTGGCACGCCTAATTTTCCCATTCATTCATTCATTCATTTCAGCAGAACTTTTACTGGATGAGGTGCGGAGTCCTGAGTTGGAGAAGGACATCGAGAAAAGGATACGCAGAAAAAGAGAAGGTTCTAGTGAAAGAGAGAAACATTATGATGATGCTAAAGAAGGTGGTGAGAGACGATCATCATCAAAAGGTGATCGTACCAAGGATATAAAATATAGAGATGACAAGCACAAGGATGGAGCATATACTGATAAGTATCAAGATGATGGCTACAAAGAAGACAGGCGGAGGGATAAGAAGTACCATGAAGAAGCTGATAAGGAGTATAAATATCAAGATGACAAGTATCGAGAAGATGGTGAGAAGGATTCTCAACGTAGAGATGATAGACATCGTGAAAGTGATAGGGACATTAGACGCAAGGAGGAAAAACATCGCGAGGATGGAGAGCGGGATAGTAGGCGGAAGGATGAAAAGTATCGTGAAGGCACTGAAAGAGATGGCCGTCGGGATGATAAGTATTATGAGGATGGTGATAGAGACCGCCGACGTAAGGATGATCACTATCATGAAGATGATGACAAGGATAGTAGGCGTGGGGATGAGAGGTATAATGAGGACAGTGATAGAGATGATAGGCGCAGAGAAAATACTTACAGGGAAGATGTTGATAATGATATTAGGCACAAAGAAGAAAAATATCTAGAAGACACTGAAAGAGACTCCCGCCATAAGGATAGTAAGCAAGGGGATGGATATGATAGAGATAAAAGAACAAGAGACATTAAGTATAGGGATGAACGGACAACACGAGATAGGTCTGGTGATAAGTTGGACCTTAAGCATTCGAGGGACGATAGCTCTGCTGGTGATCATTATGTGAGAAAATCAAGTGCATATGATGATAGTCCAACCCATGATGATCGAGCAGCCAGGTACCGAGATGATCAAGGCAGGAGAAGAACTAACGAAAAAGAGGATTATAGCGATATTAAATCTCGAGTTACAAAGGATCAAAGATCCGATGCTGAAAGGAAGAGTACAAGCAGTGCAAGAATGGATTTGGCTACTGATAGAGTTCGGTCTGCTTCCAGAAATGCTGATTTGGAACTTACATCTAGCCATGGTATACGGTGGAGTTCACCCCCATCAAATTCTCATACACCTAGGGATCACCACAGGTACTTGTATGCTTGCAATTATGTTCTAACAACTTGAGTTGGGTGCTTAAGGGTAAGGGTGAATTTTGGTGAGCAGGGGAGGGAGGTTGTTGTCAAGGGAAAAATATATTTTTTGTAATTTGTAGCAACTACTCTACAGAGAAGAAACTTTCATTTTCTTAGATGAGGAAGCATGGTATTGACACTGAATTTTGTGTGTGATATATAGTTCTCCTGAGGCCTGAGTCTTATATTTTTTTTACAATTCAACCAATAATCAAGTTGATGATGACTTGCTTTTTTATCACTAAAATTCAAAGAATTTCTTTTCAAGTTTCTGAATATAGTTGCATGTCTACAAGAACTATCTTGGGGTTGCAAACTTGCAAATGCCAGTGATATTAGATGAATGTGAGGTTTGGCTTTGCTGCAATTGTTGAACTCTAAGGCAGTAGTAGCGCGAATTAATATAAGGGATTTGTATATCAGAGCTGAGTGCATTGTTTGCCTACTGAAATCTCTTGCGTCATTTGTTTGACCGATATTGTATTGTTCTTGAAATTAAGGTTCCCTTATTTGTATTCATGCTTTCCTTTTGAGATTGATGTCAGGCATATACTTACTTTCTGTTCCACAGCTTTGTATTATGTAAATTTCCTTAAAACATTAATATAACATCATGCATGAGCAGCTGCACTTGGAACATGTATTTACATGTCTATTAAATTTACAGGAGCCTGAGGCAAGATGATTCCAAATATAGAGATTACAATTATGAAGAGAGAATTCGACCTTCAACAAGAGATCATGCTGGTGCTGCTGGAGGGTCTGAGAAGACTTCATCTCAATCAGTTGAGAAGCTTGGTCAAAAGGATGATGGCCATTTTGGAGAGCTTTATGCTGAAAGGTGTCTCAAGTCTGATATTCGATCTTCACCCTTGCAGCTAGCAGATAAATCTCCAACATCAAGTAGTGACAGGAGACAGTTCAGCAGGCCTGATGTCAGACGAAGTTTTGATATTGAAGAATCAACACAGAGAAGTGGTGGTTCTCGAGAATGGGAAGAGTACAATGGTAAAGATGTAAGGGGAACTCGAGATGCCATGGAAGTATTTCCTGGAGAGGATTTTTTACAAGGGGGTGCGGATACTTTATCTATTTCTTCGCCTTTCACAAGAACTGGCCATTTTTCCAGCAGTTCTAAGCCAATGTTACCACCTCCACTCTTTAGGACAGGTGTAGATAGTCCTTTGGGGTCAGGCCCAGGTGATGATGATGGTAGAGGTAAGTCCAACATGCGTCATATGAGGGGTGGTGATCCCAACATGGGTAACATGGGTAGAATTCAAGGAAGTCCTTGGAGAGGTGTTCCGAGCTGGCCTTCTCCTGTGGCAAATGGTTTCTTGCCTTTCCCACATGGTCCGCCTTCTGTAGGTTTTCATTCAGTTATGCAGCCATTTCCTGCCCCACCAATGTTTGGAGTCAGGACTTCGATAGAGTTAAACCATCCTGGTGCTTACCATATGTCTGAAGCTGATAGGTTTTCTGGTCCTGGGCGTCCAATGGGATGGCGCAATCAGGTGGATGATTCCTGCCATCCATTACATACTTGGGATGCTAGTAATGTCGTGTTTGGGGATGAGTCTCACATTTATGGGAGATCAGATTGGGATCATTCAAGGAACTTACCTGGTACTCGAAGCTGGGGTGCCAGTGGAGATTTTTGGAAGAGTCCCAATAGAACTGGAAGCATGGAGGTCCCGTCTACTGATAAAGAGAATAACTCTGTTCGAAGTGGCGATGAGGCTTTGGAAAGTCAGTTTACTCAGGCAGCTATGAATGAGCAAAACCAAGTTGATCAGCAAGCAGATAGCAGTGATGTTAGGCAGCAAATAAAGAGCCCCAAAAAGAATGAAACTGTGGGTAGTCTGGAGGATACTGGTGATATTGATAAAATGTTGAGAAAGGATGATGCACGATGGCATGTTTACCTTTCCAAACTTGATATTTCTGCTGATCTTTCTGAACCCAATTTACTTGATAAGTGCAAAGACATGATTGGTAATGAGCATAGTATATCTTCTGATGTAGGCGACTCTGAAATTTTATATATTGAGGTAAAGGTTACAGCAGATTATGCGCTTCATTGCCCTGGCCTAGATAATATTTGACTCTAGTCTTGATATTATTTTCCTTTTTGCATGACAGGATTTGGAAGCCGAGGTGGTATCTCACAGACTTCTGAATTATGTACTATTTGGATCTAATGATGATTCTGTTTTCCAGGTACATTGTTATGCACCTACAATACATCAATGACTCAACTTTGTTCTTATTTTACTGATACGTGGATTAAAACTGTTTGCACTTCTTTTGCCGTGCACTGCATATCTGCCAAATATTTCTCATGACAACTTATTGCTATGTAATTTTATAGTAGCTTGTTTCCTTGGTGTGCTCATGTTTTCCAGATGTTTTATTTGATTGTTAATTTATGTCCTGCATATTTATTCTGACTAATTGATACCATTCATCCATTTGTGAACTATTAGTCCCCATATTTTGTTGTAGCTTGTTTAGTTTTCTGGGATAGCTAGGAGGTCTTTATCTAACTAATCAGTGTGTTGAGTAAAATCAAATTTTCAATAACAGAGCAAAGACAGTTTGTTACTGAATGCATGTAATGCTTAGCGTAGCTCACATTTTCTAAATGTCTCTGCTCGCTCTGATTGTCTGATTTTATCCGCGTTTTCCATTCCACCTGAGTTTTGTTGTTTCTTAAACCGGTCGTTTACAAGTATGATGCTTGATTTACTTTCTTAGGTAGACATTCCCTGATTTGTGCTTGCTTGGTTTCTTTCTTTGCAACTGCAGAAATCTATGTCCCTCTACAAGAGGCAGAAAACAGAACATTTTCAGGCTGAACATGCTGAGAAAATCAAAGCCTTGAGTGATTTTGTTCCGGATTCCAATCAGGAGAAAGTGAATGTAGATGACAAAATTGAGGAGCTACCTCCATCTGAAAACATGCAAGGTGGGGAGGATGCTCTTCCATACTCTGAAATCCAGGAAGATCCCAAAAATGGTACGAAGAATGATGAAGGGCATGCAGTATCCGACATACCTCTTGGCGCTTTGAGTGAAAAAATGGAGGACTCTGTTTCTGCCTCAGAACCTACCAACTTGGAGATGCCTTTGGCTGCTGAAGATGTTGAAGGTTCGAGTGCTGCTCCGCTACTATCATCAGAAACAAAAGACTTGGCTGCAGAATCTGGTAGTAACAATGAGGAAGTGAATTTGGTAGATACTAGTACTAAGTGTGATCCCTTGCTTAGTTCTGATATGTTCTCAGAGGCATCTGAGGCTATGATGCCAAAGTCGGTCAATGTGTGTCGGATACATCATTCTCCTGAAAGTACACATTGAGACGATTTATTTTTCTGAGGTTTTTGAAATGACTTTGGTGGTAATTTCTTAATCTTCGTTTCGATGTGGTTGCTGCTAGTTAATCAATAAAACTCTGGTTTGTCTATTGTTTTTCTGCTCTCCAAGTTTCTCATTCTAGGTTGGAGATGCGGTTTTTCGTTTCCTCCTGGAGTGTCTGGTCTTTGTCTCTTTGTGAGGGATAAATGGGGAAAATGTTTGTATGTTATATACAATGGGTGGTTTTCCTTTTCCTCACCAAGATCCCAAGATTCAGACATACTTCAGCTTCACCAGAATAGGCTTCTGCCGATGTGGTTGTGATCTGCCTCAGCAAATCTTCACATGATATAAGGTACATGTTTAAATCCTGGACAAATATGCCTAATTGCTTCTGAATTCTATATTTGGAATTTTAGATATTTGAGTATTTTGCTTTTTGGTTAAGAAAATCGGCTCTTGCACAGTCAAAGTGAACAATCAACTTTTTTTATTTTATTTCAAAGATATATAGAAAACATGGAAATATTGGCTCTCAATCGGTTTATTTCCCCCTTATTTTGAAATGATACCCATCTTACTTTTATTCGAGTCAATCCCTTTTTTTACCTCTATAATAATAAAGTATTTAATCTTTTTCTTATTCTTCATTTTCCCTCTAAATAGGAGATGATAATATTATTACACCAACAGCTCATGAAACTAGTGATTTAAAAATAGAAAACACTCAAAAAAGGAAGCGACGAAAATATCGAGCTAGTGCAAATAGTGACTTGTTTTTTCATTATATTTTAGATTTCTGATCTAAAAAATACTAGTTCCTCCGTCCCACAAGAATATGTACTTTCCAATTTTGGAAACTCTTTTCACTCTAATGAGTTGGGACCAATTATCCACTAACAATACTTTAATTACTTTTTCTCTCTACCTCTCTCTTACATTCTCAATTCTATATTAAAACCCGTGCCGAACCTAAAGTGCATATTCTTTAGGGACGGAGGGAGTAGTATTTATGTATTGATTTTCTTTGGGGACGGAGGGAGTGGTATTTCTGTATTGATTTGTACTATTTCTCAATACATTTTTTCCGTGGAAGTGTTAAAATCCACACCAGCATGAAACTCTAAGACAATCTAGTTAGTTTTCGTTGATTCAAACATAACGTTATGATTATCATAATTCGTAACGTTTTCATTAAAAGATGAATGTTGAAATACTATAATTACCATTTTATATGTAAGCTCCAAATTTTGTCCCAAAATTCTGAATAAGTTACACATTCGGCCCTACATGAATTGTCCTGTAGTTTTTTCGAATTGTCATATATAACTTGACATGTTTATTTTTACAATCACTTTGCGCTAACATTATGAGTCTCATAGTACATTTTCACTCTAATCTTACTCCTAAATAATTATGTCAAAAAAATAAGGGCATCCAGATCCGTCATTTTTCAACTTCAACTTGATTCTCCTTCATTTGAAATACTTTCTCGATCCTATTAAAAATAAACATTGTTCTTTTTGGATTATCCCATTAAAAATAAAATGATTTCTAAAATAAAAATAACACTATCTATGTTTCTTCTCTCTCTTTTTCCTTATTCTTTCTTCGTTATCTCATAAAGCAAAACTATAGAAAATCTTGCGCCAAAATAAAAATGTATAAAGATATACTCCATCAATCCCAAGAGACATGATTTAAAATATTGATATTTAAGGTAAATGCAGAAAGAATTAAAGTAAAAGAGGATAAGAAAAGTTAAATTAGAAGTGATAATAAAGTTTTTTTAAAAGAATAGAAATGACTCAAATAATTAGGGATAATTTGAAATAGAAAACGACTCAAATAACTTTATGTCAAACGATTTGCTAATTTCTGCCTCAAATTTTCATTCTCCTGTAAAGATTGCATTTCATTCCACACACAATCTTATTTATACTTATTTTTGAGGTTAATATTAAAATTTTATCGGAATGTCCCACGGTATATGCAATCAATATCCAAATTCTTGGGGGGTTTTCTAACAAAAACAAATGACTAATATTTTAGAACTAATAAAACTAGTGAAAATTTAACAAAAAGAGCAAATCAAAGGCAAGTACTAATAATAATAATTTTATATTATTGATATTAATGTAAAAACTCGACTCACTAATTCTATTTTTGCGTAATTTGGAGTATTTTTGTTCCAAGATTCATGAATATTCAATTGTAATTTTCCCATTTTTGACTTCTACATATATTCACTAAGATCTAGTTGATCTAGTCCCAACCTTTGAGGCTCACAAAAGTTGGGTTCTATACATGGATGGATGCCATGTGTCCTCAAATTGTCCAAACACTTTTTTTCTTCTATTTACCTCATTGATCGCCCTAAATGTTTATGTATTGAATGGAGAGGAATCGTCTTCAACAATTAAGACGTGACTCATTTTGAAGTAATGCGAACAAATAGCCCATTATTCCTCCAATATGAAAAAGCATTAATACTACAATATGTAAAACAATAACCATTTCTCTTGGGCATTCATGGGTGTCATTATTGGTACAAATTCAAGTACTAAGAAGAAGTTAAGCATTTTGGTTTTGAGCACATTACAATTAAAATATCAAGGAAGTTAAGTGTATCTACTCAAATATACACTCATTTTGTTGATCACTCAAACAAGAGTTTCTTGCAACACAAAAAGGCCTCAATGTGAATCATTTTACTAGTTTGAATGTTTTCCTCCACCACGTTAGAAACAGCCACCCAACTGCCAAAACGGAACATATGTCAATTGATAAATATGCAAAAGAAAACTAGTTAACAACTTCAGAAATCCAAGAAACCAATGCATATGATCATCTCAAAGAATACCAGGGAATATGTCTAAGATGTGCTATAAAAATTCAGTGGTCCAACATACCATGACAGCGTCAATCTCGTCTTGAGAAACAGGAGTTCTTTTAGGCTGATCAGAAGCCTTCCCTCCCGATGCCGCAGATGGAGCCCTTGAGAAGAATTTCATAACAAGATCATCATTCTTGAGATCATGTGCAGACAAGCCATCGGCCTGGTTGGCTGTACCTGTAGGGGAATGAACTTTACCCTTTAGGTACTGCATTAGCAATGCAGAAAATATACAGCTTCATCATGACATATGGTAGCAGACAAAAGCAAGGACAGTCCACACCATCTGATATAGTAGAACATTCGAAGGATTCCAAAAGACAAACATGAAAACAATTTAGATATTTAAGAGTTGAAATTTCTCAGCATCTCCATTACTTGAATAGTTCGGTAGTCCCTAATTCCATCGTCATCAGGGACCTACTAACCATGCATTAGTAATGGGACCGAACATATTCCTATACCTGTGTTTAATTTGTAGAATGCTCTTGATAATTAAATGCTGCATAGTAAATCTCAGACATATTCTTACAAGTTGCAATTTAGTTATCAGAAATCCAAACGGCTTCTAATCCAAGGAAAAAAGCATATTCAAAACAGTTCATTTGGTCATCAATATACTAGCGTATAAACACTATTTATCGTGGAGATATACATTAAGCGCTATGCGTCTGGATAGAAAATTGGATTTCCAACAATCCAAAGCCTTTCCCCCTTATAACTTATAAGCAAATTCTATATCTAAGGTAATCTAACTGATACCTATGCTTCTCACCCTTTTCAGAAAATATCAGCTCCCTGCCAATATTTTTGAAATGAAATGTGAATCAAACTCAAGCTGATTTAGTTCAGAAAATGCATAGAACATCACACTTAATCTTTTTTTACCATCAAATAGACCACCTTTCAGATTAACTGATGAGAATCCTAAATTTGATGGTTTATCGTCCACATTTTCCTCATGAAAGGAATGCAATTTCTAGAAATCCAATTAGGAGCACCCTAATTTCTTCAACTTATAACATCAGGCATAAACAGGAACACATTGAAAGCAACCAAGCCAGGAAAACGATTTCATCTCAACAGGGAATATATATAAAAAAAATTAACGAATAAAATCCATCAATATTAACCATTCACGTAGATTCACACACAGCACCACGATACATTAAATCACATAAAAAAAATCTACCAGTATACATTTAAAGCCTTCAATTTTCCATCCAGAATCATGCCTATTACGACTTGTGTTTTGTGATGTTTCAGAGAAAAATATGCAACAAATTCAAATCCAAAAAGCAAAATCAAAATCCCGCAGAGAAATATTATCATACCAGAGGATTTAGGATGGCGTTGAGGAAATTTGATGCGTGGGATTCTCTTCATCGCTTGCCCTGCCCCCATTTTTGCCTCTCTTCGAATTTTCTTCAATAAGGCGTTCAATAATGGTTTCTGAATCTAAATTACCAAATACTATTAGTAAAGAATTAGTCTTAAATGGGCCTACCTTTTATTCTTATTAAGGCCTACTATATTAAGCCCATGTCCCAAACCAATAATTTGATTTCCAACTTTTAATAACTATATTCTATCTCAGATTTTCCAAATCAAGATAGAAATTATAAAACCACTAAAGATCATAATATATTCGATCATTAATGCTTATTCCATTCTCATTCCTTTCCTTTATTTAATTTAATCGACAAAATAAAACTATAATTATATTACACCTCATCTTTCAACACGTAACAAGTTAAAAACACCAAATCAAAATTTTAAGTTTTGGGTATAAAATGATAATTTTTGGCATATTTTACTTTATCAAACTCACAAATATAGTTTACCTTATAATATTATTTAGTTAAGTATTTAAAACAGTACAGTAATTGACTAAGTAAAAGTAATCAATACGAGAATTATTAGTACCTCTCAAATCATAATTCGACCTCTCTTGGGGGTTATATTGACTGATAATTTGTCATATAGTTACATTTTTCTACATTTTGTTAGAAAATTTAGTGAAAGTTTTCTCAGTTTCGATGTCATCGACTTACATATAGAAGTAGTCGTGAAAATATTACTAATTCAAACCGCGTTCATACACTTCAAATCAGACTAATCAGTTAATCAATATCATAGAAATTAAGCAGTACTATATTCACAATACTAATCTAATTATTTTTGCTATTTTATTCCTATGTCTGCACACTATTCTGATTTTAGACCTCTTGATGCATACTAATAATGGCTTGAATAATGCACAAAGATTTATTATAATCAGTTTAACTCATTGTACTTTCCCCAACTTATTGCATATCAAAATTTATGAACAAAACAATATATTTAAAAAAAAAAGACTAGTGGTGACAAACACATTCATGTCACAATTTTGAACTCGTCAAAGACTCTAGGTACCAAAACACACGTAGTGCTCATGTTGGATGCCATTTTAATCAGAATCATAATTATATGTTGACTATGATTATAGAAATTTTCCTTTATTATGGTTCAAACAGCCCCATCAAATAACATTTACACCTATAAATATGATACATATCATCAATGCTTGTAACCCATCACTAACACACAATATTCATTACACACATACATTTGTAGCCGAAAATGAATTTTTTGCAGCCATTTGTCCAAAATGGACGACAATCGAAGCCTAGAGTACAACATTTTGTATGCAGAGAAGATTTAAGTATGAAGAAGACATCCACCACCAAGGTGAAGAAGAAGGTGCACTTTGAATCGGAGCCGTTGATTCGAAATGATCCGAAGGAAGGAAGAGTTAATGGTAAGGAGAAATGTGCAGTTCAAGTGAAGATTCGAATGACTAAAGAAGAAGCTACTAAACTATTATCCAAGTGCAAAAACGGAGAGGTCCTTCGAGTCGAGGATGTGCTTCATATCCCAAACTGTCGCGTACAAACTTTCTCTAGTAATCGAAAAGATGACTAGTCTCGAACGATGGAAAATACAAGAGTCATAGCTCATTTTTTCTTAATGCTAGAATCTATTGTAGACGACTATATGTTATGCAATATTACTCGGCCTTATTTTTATTAGAAAATAAATCGATTGAATTAATACTAATTCTAGTAGTCTCATTCAGTTGAGTCGTATTCCTTTTTAGTTACATTCCTAATACAGGAGTCATGAATCTAATATGGAGGCAGACTTGTTGCAATGATACATCATACATGTCCTGGCATTGATGCTGAACCTGGGCAATCTCCTGCGCCGCTATACACGGATTGCACATTGGGATCGCTCTTGAAACTCGAGGATTTCGAGTTCGAGCTGCTTGACGCGAAGCTATGGTTAGGAGTCGAGGCTGCACTCCCGCCTATTAAAAAACTGCCCATATTCTCTTCACCAAGCTCTCTCAGCTTGTTCAGCTCAGGCACAATGACTTTACTAAGATCCGGCCGGTCCTTGCGCCTGAGCTCTGTGCATTGTATGGCCAGCTTTGCAAAGCTCAACGTCTCCTCCATTGGCCAATCAGAGACCGTCGGATCCAGCATCTGCAACAACGTCCCCTTCTCAATCGCATTCCCAATATGGTGCGTCAGCCCCATGGGAGGCTTGGCCGTGATGATCTGCAGCAGCACAACTCCCAACGAGTACACGTCGGATTTCGTGCCCAGCATGCCCGTCTGCTGGTACTCCGGGTCGATGT
This sequence comes from Salvia splendens, assembly GCF_004379255.2. Lineage (NCBI taxonomy): Eukaryota > Viridiplantae > Streptophyta > Magnoliopsida > Lamiales > Lamiaceae > Salvia > Salvia splendens. Next base: position 23,350,475 of record NC_056051.1, read on the forward strand.
AGCAGAACGTCCCTGCTGTCGAGGTCATCCTGTACTGTGTCACATCATCCGCTACGGATGGTGGGACCAGTCTTGCCAGACCTACGTCGGCGATCTTGCTGACGTAGTTCTGGTCTAGCAGGATGTTGCCAGGCTTGAGGTCGCGGTGGACCAACGGCTCCGGCTTTGTCTGGTGGAGGAAATGCAGCCCCGTTGCAATCTCTGCAGCGATCCTGTAACGGAGCTGCCATGACAGAGGCCGGGTGTTCCCCTTCCGGAAGAGACGGTCTTCTAGGCTTCCGTTAGCCATGTACTCGTACACCAGGGAGCCATACTCGGGGCAGGCTCCGAGGAGTAGTACCATATTGGGATGTCTTAAACAGCTCAACACTTCAACCTGCATCATCACTAACATAGCTAAAACAAACATATTGAAAGATTTATGTAATACTACCTACGTCCTTTAAAAATAGCAACTATTTCTATTTTGGTCCATCACTAAAAATTAGATCTAGGAAACTTTTTTTTCTCTAATAAGATTATTTCAGTCACTTTTTCTTTCTATTACTCTCTTCCTTAACCAATTTTACACTAAACCCGTGCAGTTTCAAAAGTTGTTATTTTTAAAGGACGGATGTAATAGTTATCATACAAGCTATGCCTTGCCTCTTGTTGAAACTGTGATCTTCCTTGAGCCGCATCCGGTCGCAGGACTTTGACTGCGACCGGTGTGTGGTCAAGGGAGCACTTGTAGACGGGGCCGTATCCACCTTCTCCGATCTTGCGCGACTCATGGAAGCAGTCCGTGGCCAGCTCAATCTCCTCGATGGAATATTTTCTGTATCTCAGAGGCTGGCCTGTGTTGGAACGAAAAGATAGATATCAGAGAACAAAGAATACAGTTCTTTCGTTTCAGCATTTATATTTCCGCATTTCAATTCGATTTCCAACAACCTGTTTGGAAATCCTCCATAGCTGGTGTGTATCGGCCTTTTTCTTGCTCCACTGTCACTCGTGCTGCCTCCTCGAGTCTCTTTTCTTCGTCCTCTCTCCACCGGTGTAGCTCCACCGCCTGCAAGTAGATGGAGATAGCCGGTTTTTAAAAATCCGGCCTAGTTTTTGCAATCTCATCACTCATCTTACCTTTTGCTTGGCTGTTAAAGCCTCCTTGCAAGCTGTGCTGTACATATCCATTGTTTTCTGCAACTCTAGCTTTAGCCTTCTCATTTCAGCCTCCACCTCATCCTGCACATTCATGATTCATCATCCCCTTCAATTCCTATTCAGAAATGGTAAAAAATAAATCTTGATTTGATCTAACATTTTCCATTGATCCTGTCGAATATTCGCTGATAGAACTCATATCGTTAAATCTTAGCCCGGAGCATGTCGATTGGAAGCTTCTCTCGGAGCAAACTGACATTCGAGAGCCCCGGCTCGGATCCATGCCGTCGCAGAGCAAAGGATCCATGAATCTGCTGTCTGTGCTCCCCCTGTCTGAACTAATGAAGGATATATCCGAGTCGCTGTCGGAGAGATCCATGAACATGTTCGGATTGTGGCCTCGTGCCAAAATCAGTGGCCTGCAAAAACACGAACACGACCTGCTCAGTATATGTATGACTCAACTCCTCTGTTGCCGTTCATGTTAATACAGAAAAGAAGCATTACTTGCTCGGCATGTCAGTTTCATCAGCAACAGCAATGAGCCTGGGTGGCGTCCTGTCCGGACCTGCTCGGACACATTATTAAGAATCGGACGAACGCAGAAAAAAACATCATAAATGTACAAGTGACACAATGTACCTCTGCTAGGTAGGTGTCGGGGAGTGGCTCGGGCCTCCGTGGATGCAGCGGGATTGATGGTAGAGCAGTTTTGCTCCTGTAATTGGCGCAGCTGCGGCAAGAGCGGGGAGGCGAAGGGCGCCTCGCGGGAAGCGTTTCGGACGGACGAGATCTTGGACTTCGAGATGACGTAAATTGTGCAGAACTCTGGCGATGCTCTGGACACACTTGTGGGAACATCTACTGTCTTCAATCTTCTGCACTACGAAAAAAAATAACACTGTTATTTTTCACACTTATTTCAACCTCAAGAAAACTAATTCTTTCACCTAATGAAGCCATGGCGAGATGCTCCGAGAACTAGATTCTCGATTGCAGCGTGCGCAGTGTATTCGGTTATGGCCTTGCCAATGTCCATGTCCTCCAGCACCACGTCAAAACATGGTATCTGCACATTTCTCTCCTCACCAAACCAATAAAGTAAAATCGAACAAGACAAGATTATCTATATAATATATGCACATCTTATTGCAGAATGCAGAACTACTTGTTAGTTCGTTTTTAATTCATTTTATAAAATAAAGAAGTTATTTTTAGATCATTTTAGGCCATGTTTTTTAAAATGACCTCCGCGTTTTGGTTCTGTCTGCAATATGATTGAGTTATGCATATAACACAACCTTGTATGTATAACTTACATCTTTGCGAGTGCATAAGCAATGGAAGGTGAGGAAGAGATCTTTAGTTGGTTTGTCAAGAACGATATCGTTGCCACTACCATTGAGGCCATTAAGGGCATAGTTGGAACCTGCTTACCCGAATCAATTAATGAATCCCCATAAATTCTCACGTGCCAAGAAAACGTCGAGTAAAAGACGTACATGAATTAGCAGAGGACTTCTGAAGGACGTGGATGAGGATGATGGTCTGGCCTTTCGTGACCAGGTTATCGGCAGCCCATCTCATGGCATACATGCTTGATTTGCCCTTGTCTATGGCTACAGCAACCAGCCCATTTCTACCACCTTTTTTTCCCCGAGTACTCGCCTTTCCATTCGGGAGCCACATTCTTCTAGATTCATCAATTTTTCTTGTTTCATGAAATGGGAAACTCAAACCCTTTCCTTCTGAATCTTTTTACTATCCATTTTTGGTGCAGAACATTTTCTGTTGGTTGAGGAATCTGAGATCATTAAGGAAAGCAAAACAAAAGGCATGCCTCAAATCTCTCCATGTTTTTCTGACTAGGAAACAAATAGGACTCATGGTCTAATAACATTAACATATCAAAGAGTCAAATCGAAAATTCACACATATAACATATATTTAAAATATTTTGAAATGTATAATCACATTTCTAGTGATTAAGCCACCACAATGAAATAAACCACAAAAGTACATTGGATTATTGTTTTTATGTTAGTGCTAATTAATTTGATTTTTTCGGTCTTAAAAAAACAATCCGATCCTAACCAAAAAATCCAATTAATGAATCACGACAAGCGGAATATATCACATAAACGAAACAGACCACAAATACGTAAATAATCTAATCAAAACAATGATAAGTCATAACCTCCATGATTACCTTGTCACGTCAAGACCGGAAGGTCCATCTCCACTGCTGATCTCCACCCTCGAGGCATCCCCGTTTCAAGGAACGTTGTTCCTATCCGCGAGCCAGTCATCGACTAGTCCAGGCTCGTTGGAAACAACGTTTCCAGGTACAAAATTCTGTAGCTGCATGGTGTACCTTAGGAAAACCATATCCCTCAGCCACTTCTGCTCATCTAAATTCCTTCCCTTGAAGAGAAGTGTCTCGGCTAAGCTTCTACTGAGCTGAAACTAGGATGCTCCATCGCATGTTTAGCTCAGAACTCGAACTGCCAGCCTCTGCAACTCCGGGAATTCCCCACCATATCTCAACCACCAAAGTGCTACAACAAAAATACCAGTTTAGTAGAGAGAATAGCATACTAGAGAAAGGGAGAGAAGTATTCATTCACCAGAAGAAACGTTCGATCTTTGCTCTTCAGGGACTCCGGCAGCCATGGCACCTTTGGCAACTCTGTGACTGTAATGCTCCATCTGGGCAGTAATCCGATCCTGCACACGAATGTCAGCTGTCGCACGAACAATGCAGCTGTCGCACGAACAATTCAGGGTCGATAAGCCCGTTGCTCGAGTATAAAAGATTCGGGTTCAAGTAGTAGCCAGCGGAGTGGACAGGGCTGTAGAGGGACTCATTCCAAACATAATCAATTGTCTTCCAGAACAGCGAGTAGGCAGACTTATTCTTGAAGCAGTCCTTAATGGTTTCCTTGGCCTGATCAATTGTCTCGTATATAAGCCCCATGTGATCCTTGCCACTCTTGTTCATCCATTCTATCACGCGGACTAGAGGCATGGTGCCTTTGAGAATAGTTGAGGCCTCATTCCAGAATGAATGATCCCCCACCAACTCAGCCGCTCTTCGCCCCTCCATGGTTGATATCAAAATCGAGCTTTGAGAATGAGAGGGGGAGAACATTGTGTTCAAAGTCTCCTTCTTTTTCTCTATATTCTCGAGGATTAGGAAGGGCCTTATCGACCTTATCATCGAAGTATCAATCAGGCCGCTCCCTTTCGTCTGGTCTTGCAGATACTTGAGAGCAATTGAGTGGCTGTGGACAAATCTTGTGATGATCTTCGCCTTCTCCAACGTCTTGTTGATGAGATCCACCCTGCACAATTTCTCCAACATAAGCTCAATGCAGTGGGAAGCACTCACTGTCCAAAAGACTGGCCGGTATCTCTCCATGAGCTGCCTACCAGCCTCCTTCATGAAGTCCGAGCTCGAGTATGTGATGATCTGTACAACGTTCGGGATTCCAACCTCCGCCAGGACCTTCACCAAGAAGATCTGCATAGCATCCATGTTCCCAACACAGTCAGTTATGTCAGCCAAGAAAAGATACACAGTACTTTTTGGGCAATCCACCAAAACATTCACTAAAGTCCGGCCATTAGCATCCGTCCATCCATCCAGCAAGATGCTGCAACCAGTTTCAGCCCACGACCTTCTAACCTCATTCAAGCGTTCCTTCATTTCTTTCATCACATCTTTGAATATCCACCCTTTTAACTCCTCAACAGTAGGAACTTGCCACTGCACCCCCCTTTGAGAGAAAAGAGAGACCATCCTCAACAGTAGTTAAAAAGGGATAGTTCTTGAACTCCCCTAGATGAAGAACTGATTATGAATGTAAGCTATGATGCTACATAGCTAACTTTCACAAGAAATACATCCAATTCCCAAAAAAATAATCGACTTTGAATCAGTATCCCATATAAAAAACACAACTTGAACAAAAAGTTAAAAACATGTACAAAGTGATAAAAAAAATTAAATAATACTACACCAAACAAATCCTTAAGATAGTACTAGTACAAAATAACAAAAATCATTTAAAAAACCTATCACAACTTTTTCAGGCTCATTTCACCATATATCTTTCCACCGGAAATCAAACCAACTTTTGGGGCTTTATAACAAACAGAAATCAATCAAATGATACAAAGAAGTAACAAAAAAAAGGTCTACAAAAGACTAAACCATTCCTCTATTGCAAAAAAAATGTAGTTCTTCTCAAAACCCCATGAATAAAATGTAGAAACGAAGCATCAAGCAAAAAGGTTAGGAACAGAATGGCTCACTTTGCATGCAGTTCTTCTTTCAACGGGATGTGTGAAAAAAGGGAAAGGAGATTATGCGAGAGTGAATGTATAGAGACTAGAGTGAGAGAATGGCCCCCGAAGCGACGCGTGGCGTTGGGGGATTGTGGTCTGCTCCAATCCTAATTCAGCTCTTTAAAGTGTCTAGCCCCGCCACTTTTTTGTCCACAGTCCCAATTTTTTTATCTACGGCCTCAAAATTTTGTTTTCCACGCTATAGTGGACACTTTCAATAGCCCTAAGCTTTTTTTCATTTATGTTAATTCAATTATAATTACATTTATCGGACTACACGTAAATAGAAGAAAACGACTATACGTGAAGAATTTAAAATTAAACACTAAATTTTCGTCGTATTAAAATACATGAAAAATTATACAACGAAAATTTAATATATTTCAAATCACAACGATGTTCACACTGTGCCACCTCCCCTACGTGCCCAAACTTCTTCAATCAAATCGGCCTAAAGTGTGGCATGTGATGTGCTCCTGCGCATATTAGCGAAACGTTGGATCAAATATTCATTGCTCCGCGGTACGCCCATCAAGATCGGCGCGGAGACAACGCCGTGGCTTGTACTTGCGCCCTCTTCTGGTGCTCAGCGCTCTGCCGTAAATCCTTCATCTTCTATTATCATATTGTGCAATATGACACATGCTAACATAATGTTCGCGACATCATTTTCGTGCCAAACTCGTGCCGGGCACCATATAATGGCCCATCGCGATTGGAGGACACCAAAAGCCCGCTCAACATCCTTCCTAGCACCCTCTTGTTTCCGCGCAAAATATTGTTTCTTCGGTCCAACCGGTTGGCGAATTGTCTTGACGAATACGGGCCACTGGGGATATATCCCATCTATCAAATAGTATCCCCTATTGGACTGCGTGCCGTTGGCTACGAAGCTGATTTCTGGACCCTCCCCCCGGCACTCATCATTGAAGAGAGGCGATGACTGAAGAACATTGATGTCGTTGTTCGAACCTGACACACCGAAATAAACATGCCAGATCCGCAAACGGTAGTCAGCAACGGCTTCCAGAATCATCGATGGATGTTTGCTTTTGAATCCAGTCGTGAACTGACCTTTCCACGCCACCGGGCAGTTCCTCCACTCCCAATGCATGCAATCGATGCTTCCTAACATTCCTAGGGACCCGTGGATCGAACCATGCATATCCAGCAGTCTCTGACACTCATCAGGAGTGGGCTTTCGTAGAAACCCCCCACCAAATATTTCCCGGATCCCCTTACAAAACTGCCTAAGCACCGTTAGGCTAGTCGTCTCACCCATCTGTAGGTATTCGTCGAACATATCAGCCGGTCCGGCATAGCCAAGCTGTCGGATTGCAGCGGTGCACTTCTGATGCGTAGACAGCCCGATCCGGCCAGCGCAATCACTCCGCAGGGTGAAGCACCGGTAACGCTCCGCTAAATTCGTCGCTATATGGTTGAAGAGCCGTTGCGATATTTTGAATCGCCGACGGAAAATCTCGGGTGGATAACAGGGGTTATCCACAAAGTAATCTGCCATTAGACGCTCGTGCGCATCGAGGTGGTCTCGTTGGATGGTCCGCCGATGAGTAATCGCACGAGGGATCGCGACCTCCGCCACTTTCGCCTCACGCGCCGCATCCTCCTCGGCGGCCTGGTGTTGCACCTCTTGAATCAGAGAATTCCACGCATCATTCCACAAATTGTCCATTTCAGTCCACAAATTGTAGTGAGAGAAAGTATGAGTGATGAAGAGTTGGAATGGTGTGAAAATAATGAATGTAATGGGGTGTATTTATAGGTAATTTAAATTGAATTAAAAAAAAATTCCGCCCCGGATAGGCGCGTCGACCACCGCCCCGCTATAGGCCGGCGCGCCTATCGCCCCGTCCGCCCCGGACCGGCGAATCCTCGCCCCAAAAATGCCGATCGACCGTCCGCCCCGGAAATTTTGTCTGCATCGGGGCAGACGTTCTCTCCACTATAGATAGCCCCGAGATCGCCCCGACCGGGGCTACAGCCGCGCCTGGCTTATAGTGGACACCCTTAGGCCATCCACAATGGGGCGCCCTAAGGCTCGTCCTAAAGCCCGTCCTATGAACCGCCACGTCAGCATTTTATCCTCTTGCCCTTCCACCTGCAATGGGGCGCCCTAAGCATTTTACTATTGTTTTGTTATTTAATTTAAATGTTTTCAAATATATAAATGCAAACTTATTAAAAAACACAACGATTAACTAAAAGAACGGCAAAAAATTCATTGATTTTAAAAATAAAAAATACATAATTTAAAATCTTCCCTTGAGGCGCCGCGGCTTCCTCCCGGTTACGATGGATGTAAGTCCGGGATCGCCTTTGAGGCGCCGTGGCTTCCTCGTCCTCCCGACGTCGATCTTCTGCTAGCGATTATTCCATTATTCGACGCATTTGCTCAAATGGATCCATGAATGGATTAAATTTGGGAGAAGAATAATGTTTTGAGATAAAGAATGTAGAGTGTTTGAGTGAGAATATAGAGTTTTTTTTGTGGACTAATTTGTGGGAATGATTTGATATTTATAAAAATGATTGGGGGCTTAAAAAAATTCAAAAATTAAATAAAAAATTTGTAAAAAACGGCTATAAACGGCTAGTATAATTTTGGGTTTTTTTTTTATTTTTTTTCTGAAATTTTAAAAAAATAATAATAAAAAATAAATTTTCAACGGAAATAAACGACGCCCACTCGCCGGCCGGCGAGTGAGCGTCACGGACGAACCGCAACTCGCCACGTTGCCAACACGCGTGGTGAGACAGCTCGCCAAGTGTCTCTCCGCGACGAGTTACAGGACGAGATGGGGACGGGTTGGGGACGAGACAGAGCCCGCAACGCTGTCTCGCTGCTGTCTCATCTCTCTGAGACAAGATAGGGACCGCAACGAAACGCGTTGCGGATGCCCTAAATCCCGATATTATTGAATATAATTTGTATCAAAATGGAGACTATCACCAAACAAATATCGTTTTGCATAACCAATTAACGAAGTGAAATCACATTCCAAGGTACCCATATTAGAATTGGGCGAGGAAAAATTCAACTTGCACCAAATATCGTCTAAAGGCTCTAAATGATTGAATGTACAATTTTTTCCTCTAGCCATTAGGGAATAATTTAATTCAGAAAAAATAAAAAAAAATTCAATAGTACCTTCAAACATGCATTAAGTATAATATACAGAACAAAAATAATAAAATGATAATATTTTAAAAGTATAAATACCGTAACTATACACCAGTAAAATTATACTACGTCCTAAGTTTCAAGTTCACTCTTATTACAAACCACCCAACATACCCAGTAGTATATTCTGCGAGACTTTAAAGTCTATTTGTTATACAAGCTTTACTCTTATTTTATCATTTCATGTATCTCTACTATTTTATCAATTTTACGTTAATAATGTATAATCACAAATTGCAACAGTTACTCTGTTCTATAGAAATAGGCAATTTAGAGTTAATACAAGTTTACATGCATAATTTATAAAATATGAGAGAACGAGAAAAAATAGTTAAAAAATTGTGCAGTGGATGATGGATCTATAAATGATAAAATAAAATAGAAGAATTTTTTTATTATAAATATATGAACTATTTTTTATAAGAAGGGATGTAAAAAAAGGAAATATAATCTATTTTTGTGAGAGAGTGTATTAACAAATACTCCACTACAAATCATAAGCATTTGCGGACAGAGTCCCATTATTCACAAATCCACTCTTAAAGACTGAACCACCGAACCGTACCAAATTAGGGTTTTTAGATCTAGTTTTTTATGGATGAGAGACAGAAATTTATCAATTATTTTCGCCTTCATCACTGGCCTATTTTAATTCATCCGAAGGTAAATAAGTCATACTAACATGTTACGAAGATTTACCTTCATTCCAGTAGGTTTTTACTTCATTTCAGTAGGATTATTACTTCATTCCAGTACGTAAATGCGGTTTCACCGTCGCGTGCCGTTCTTTCTCTCTACAATATCTATCACCACCGCCACAACCCTGATATGGTGTAATAAACACATGGAATGATGTAATAAATTATTAGAATGAATTATGTGTAGAAGCATTTGAAGTCCTACTGGAATGAAGTAAAAACCTTATCCAATGAAGTAATAACGTTTCTGAATGAAGTAATAAACGCACTTGAATAAATTACATTTTTAATGTAAATAAAGTAAAAACCCAGGTCAATGAATTCAAATGAAACATATGTTGAATCATTTCAAAACCTACTGGAAGAAAGTAAAAACATGTTGTAGTTTCAAGGTATTACGTACGGAATGAAGTAATAAACCTATACAATGAAGTAAAATGGGCTTGTAATGAAGACCGAAAAAAATTTACACAGCAGCACATCTCATCAAAAAAACTAGATCTAATGGCCCATATTTGGTCTCTAGTTCGGTCTTTAAAATTGGTTTGACATTGATCACAACTCTTTGCGGACATATGGAGTATTAACAGCAACTCTTTCAATGTTGAGATTTCAGTCACTATTTTAGTCAAATCTATTAAGTAACATTATTTAATTAGTATGAATAGTTTAATTACAAAAATCAATATAGATCACCTAAGAGCATCCGCAATGGCGGCCCGTCCCGGCAGACGTCCGATCGGTGTGTCGGACGTCCGCGATCCGCGCGGGACGTCCGTCATTGTGCAAAGGTGACGAGGATACGGACGTCCGCTGCGGACACTGGAGTTCCGCGGCATTCCCGGGACGTCCGTGGCGACGTCCTTGCAGACGTCCGCCATTGCGTTGACCCCATGGAAGTCCGCTCAAACGTCCCGATTATTTTATTATTATATATATATTTTAAAATTCTATAAATACGGCTCGTTGAATTTCATTTCATTTGCCCCACTTGTATTAACGAGTATTTCTCTCTCTAAATACTTTTCTTTCGAAGATAAATGGAGCACCACGATAGTGATCCCCCCGCCACGAGCGAGTCACAGGGACCGATCTTTCCCGTTGGCGGAAGTACCCTAATGTCCGCCACGATGTCCGGAATGGCGGGGATGATACCCCAACCCCAAATGACGGCGGGGATGGTGCCCGGGTACTACAACATGTACCCGCCTTGGTATGAGATGATGCCCCAAATGCCTGGGGTGAGTGCCGGAATGACCCCAATGCCGGGGATGATGCACGGAATGCCGGGGATGATGCCGCCCCAGATGCCCGGGATGATGATGCAGGGGATGATGCAGGGCTCGCCTGTCGCTGCTGGGGGGAGTATGCTGGGGGTCCCCCAATCACCGGTGGACAATGTCTATCGCCCCTATATGGATTTACTGTCGACGGACAACCCCCCGAGTACTCATCTCGAGACTCAGTTCACTGGCATCGAGATGTTCTCGATAGAGGAGTTGGGGCTATCTCCGATCCGGGATTCTCCCACAGATGCACCAACGGCGACAGAGAGGAGGGGGAGGACAGGGAGAGTGAGGGGCATGGGACGGGGCACTATCTCGCCTGCGGCGGGGTACGATGGTGAGGCGGGGGCTGTTGAGGGGGGGGGGATCCAGCGGGAAAAAGTGGACCGTCTGGAGTACAGAGGAGTGCATCGCGCTTGCGAAGGCGTAGATCAGTATAGTGGAGGATCCATATATCGGGGCTAACCAGCATATCGACATGATGTGGTGGCGCATTAGCCAAACCTACCTCCAATTCAAACCGCCAGGGGGGAAGCCTCACAACGGAGAGCAATGCCGGAAACAGTGGGAGCGGCTAAAGAGGCAGCTTAGCCGATTCGCCGGCATTTACACAAACAACCTCCACTCGGCAACCAGCGGCATGTCTGCTGAGGATGTGAAGCTTTTGTCTCACCATCAGTTCAAAGACGCTGCGGCGGGCTTCGGGGAATTCAAATATTGGAATGTGTATCTTGTGGTGTAGACTTTGTCCAAGTTTACTGCGGGTGTTGAATCTGGCTGGCCGAAGCGGACGAAGATCAGCACCTCCGGGGAGTACAGTAGCAGTGCTGGTTCCCACGAACTCCCCCCCGGTCGAGGCAGAGTTCCCGACACCTTCATTGTCGGACCGCCGCCGTCGCCCGGTGGGGCAAAAGTCAGCGGCGCGGATGGCGAGTGGAAGCGCCAGCGGGTCCGCCGAGGCTCAATCGGCAGCTCCTACCCAAAACGATCCCGAGCTCCCCTCACTCGCCCGCGTTGCGCAACATGAAACCCTGTTACGTGCAATGGTTGAATGACGGACATCGACCGTTCACCATTACAGGTCGTCGCTGAAGGATATCATCAACAGCATGCGGCGCGATTTGGGGTTGGGAGACATGGCGGAGAATGGCGACGAGGGGACTACCGGCGGGAACGACGAGGGTACTGGCAGCGGGGAATCCGAGGAGTGAGACGACGGTTTTTTTAAGTGTGTAATTTTTTTTAATAATTATGTATGTTTTTTTTGTACTATGTATGTTTTTTTTAAATAAAGTGGTTGCATATTCTCCGTATTTGTGTCGAAATTTTAATTTCGTAAATTGTTTAATTTGGTGAATTTGTGAATTTTTATTATTGTGGAAAGTCCGTCGGGACGTCCTTAGTGATGTCCGCCACTGTGCAGTGGGATGTCCTTATGACGTGAAAGTGCAGTGGGAAGTCCTTATGACATGGCAGGAGGTGTTGGCACCACTATGGATGCCCCTTGGTAAGCAATGCCTAGGAATTTAGGGGCAAATTACCATTTCACCATTTATATTTTTGTAATTTAAATCTGTTTCCACTTTATAAAACAAACATGCTCTGCTAAAACTGGATTTTGTGTTGTACTGTAGTTTGCTGCCTCCTTTTCTCTCATCCAATTCAAAAGATATTATAATCGGATGACGCGAAGAGATTTTCACTAACAAAATGGCGTGTGCAGTTAACGACGACGACCTTAGCAACAACAATCCAGTGATTGGATTGCAGGAGCCAAGCATCGATACCGACAAATTGAGCTACGAGATTTTCTCCATTTTGGAGAGCAAGTTTTTGTTCGGCTATGAAGATCAGCATCTCTGGTTACCGAAGCCGATTTCGGCGCAGCCGAAGAGCGCCGGAGTTCAGGCGGAGAAAAATCAGAGGGGGAAAATCTGCATCCTGAGCATCGACGGCGCCGGTATGCGAAGCATTTTGTCAGGAAAAACGCTGTCGTATCTGGAAACCGCGCTTAAGAACAAGTCGGGGAATCCTGACGCCAGAATCGCCGATTATTTCGACGTCGCCGCCGGCACAGGCTTCGGCGGGATCTTCACAGCGATGCTCTTCGCCGCGGGCGATCAGAACCGTCCGATCTTCCACGCGGAAGACACGTGGATGTTCCTCGCTGCGGAGGGGAAAAAGTTACACTCGCGGAGTTCGAGGAGCGGTTTTCTCAAGCGTGTTTTTAATAAATCCGGCGACGGTTCGTCGGCGGCGGGGATGAAGAAGGCGATGAAAGAGGCGTTCAAGGACGAGAGAACCGGCCGCAGCCTGACGCTGAAGGACACGCTAAAACCGGTTTTAATCCCCTGCTACGACCTCTCCAGTGCGGCGCCTTTTCTGTTCTCGCGAGCGGACGCGCTCGAGAGCGACAGCTTCGATTTCAACCTATGGGAGGTTTGCTCGGCGACGGCGGCCGAGCCGGTCGTTTTCGATCCGGTTTGCATGAAATCGGTTGACGGATTGACCCGGTGCGTGGGGGTGGACGGCGGAATTGCGATGGGAAACCCTACCGCCGCGGCGATCACGCACGTTCTGCACAATAAGCAGGAATTTCCGTTTGTGAGAGGAGTGGAGGATATTTTGGTCCTTTCAGTCGGCGCGGGTGGGCAGCTGACGGAGGGAAGCTTTGACTACGAGCAGGTCAAGACGTGGAAGGCGAAGGATTGGGCGCGACCGCTAGCGCGGATTTCCGGCGACAGCGCGGCCGAGATGGTGGACCACGCTGTGGCCATGGCGTTTGGGGAGAGGCGTAGCAGCAATTACGTCAGAGTTCAGGTACGCAAAATTCTAAATCAATTAATCAGCTGATTCAACGCAACTTTTACCATTAAAATCCTGCTAAATGAGTAATGATGAAATCAATAGCTTAATTTCGGATATTCAAGAGAAAAAAAATTTGGGTGGGGAAACAGGCTGGATTGAGATGGGGGATGTTGTTATTAGGATAACATGTGCCAGTGGTATTTTTGGGAGCATGCAATTAAATTCTGTGTGTTTCTTCTGGGGAGAATAATGTGAACATGAGTGAAGGAAAAGGAGAGTTCAAACCAGGTGAAGAACGTTGTCGTTTGATGCAACATGCCAAAATGCCAACCATAAGTTCAGTATTTCGACACTGACATCGGTTGCAGTTACGCGCATTCTGTCATGAAAATGATCATGATCATAGCTACAGCTACTGTGTTTTTAAAAGCTAAATTTACAAAAAGAAGGTATTCAAACTAGTTAATTCCTGTAATGCAGGAGAAGACTCTTTTTAAGTCGCAGGAATTCACATTATTGATCAATTTCAGTTGAACATATTTTGCACCATTTTGTTAATATCAGTAGCAGTCAGAAAATGATGGGATTGGAAGGGAAAGTGCTAAATTACACGCCCCGTTTGTAATATTTTTCATTTTTATTGAATAATCCCATTAGTATTTGTGTTTCTATAACCAGTAGCAGTCAGAGGATGATGAGATTGGATCTTGGAGGGGAAAGGCTAAAATAGTACACAGTTTGCAATTTTGTCATTTTTAGATTTTTCACCAAGTGTGATTGTGATGGGGTCCTCAAACTACTGGAGATGGTAATACACGCACAGAATGTAACTTGAGTTTGGAAAACAATCATGGTCTTTTATCTCATGCTTTTAGAAGGGGACTATGTAACTACTGTCATTTGACTTGAACTGGCTTGAAACTGGTGTGGCGTGGGATTGATTTCCTACTATTCAAATGGTCCTGCCAGTCATTTACCGCAATGGTCCCATTACTCCTTGCATGACCTTGCTTAATAAACTTCTCACTCTATTATACACACACACATACCATATATATGTGTATATTTCAAGTGTGCATTCTGTGGGTATATTTATTTTGATGCCTGATACATACGGCTTGGGATTAACTAAAAACTTAGAAACATGTGATTAGGTACTGATTTGGATTACTTTGCAAGATTAGCCATACCATAACTGGATAATTTTGAGTAAAATGGGTAAGTAGTGAGTGATAGAGATGTTTGGAAAATCCTAAGCTCACTTAAAACGTTTCAATCAACAGGCAAGCTGTTCCAGGTTCGGCCAATGTGGTGCAAATGTCGATTCAGACCCCAGTCCGAGCAATATGAAAATGCTAATGGGGATAGCAGAGGACATGCTGAGGCAGAAAAATGTAGAGTCTGTCCTCTTCAGTGGTAAGAAGATGGGAGAGCAGAGCAACTTGGAGAAACTCGACTGGTTTGCCGACCAACTTGTGCTAGAGCATCAGAAGAGGAGTTGCAGGATAGCTCCCACTGTCGCGTTCAAGCAACCAACAAACAGGCCTTAAGACACTTCCGGCAATTCAAAACACTCATCCAGTAAAGCAAAATTAAAAGGTAAACTTTCTCCATTTCGCCACTACTAGCATGACATATCCTGCTAATATCTTTCAGCCCCATCATAAATTGTTTTCTATCTTAACAATATGAATTTGTCAATGCTTATCACATAAAGATACCAAGCCTTGTCTGTTTTCTGGTACTGACTTGTCATTTTCTACCGAAATCAGAAACAATCGTTTTTTCTAAAACACTGTTAGAGATGAAAAGTCTCATCCTAAATCCTAATCTTGCTGTCCGCCTACCGACACTGCTTCTAGGAAGTGATAGAGAGAGTTGAGATTAATCCTTGTTAGTAGACTCTAAATATATGTTTAGTCACCAATTATGTTATTGGCGTTGTTCATGACCCTTAGTTTTAACTAGACAAAAAACGATGTTTTCAGACATATTATATTGTCGATCAAGTCGATTTAACAACTCAAGGCTTGGACCTTTTCGGTCTCTGTATCTCAGTAGGGCCTTGCAAATTTTTTGGTGGGAGCCATTGTGATAAATCTTGGTCATGGACACAGCCATCTTCCTGTAGCTAATATTGGCCCTTCAGATTTTGACTTAGTTGGCCAAAATCATGAAGAAAAACACATTTCATTGAAATGATATCTATTGCCGACACACATATATTTGAAGTACAGTTGTCGTATACTTGTGCAATATATAGACAAATCAAGAAAAGTCGGTAGGCTTTGGCCGAAAGTGCTACTGCTACTTATGTAAGCATTAGGTCTAAATGGTTGAAGATATACACATAAAAAGACAAACATTGAACCATAGATAGACATTTGTCCTGTGAGAATTTGGAAAGAACCTAGCTACAACAACATCATCATCAATGAACACTGGTTTCGATTGGAGATTAGTGGGATGATCTGGAAACCTAGGTAGTCAAAGAACTCCTCCCACTTTTCTAGCTTGCTGTCTGAATTATTACTCCCTTTGTCCCACTACAAGTGAGACATTTCTTTCTGGTCTTGTTTTGTGAAGATAATAATAAATAGTTAAAGTAGAGAGAAAGTAAAATAAGAAAGAGAATAATATATAAGAGAGCCGTATATACATTATTATCTTACTTACTTTACTTTATCTATACTCTAATTATTTATTAGTATTATTTTTGCAAAACAACATCCGATTTGGAGCGCCAACATCCGATTTGGAGCGCCTCACTTGTAGTGGGACGGAGGGAGTACATTATTTTAATATATTAATTGCATATGATTGAAATATTACGAGTCAATAGATATATGGTCGTTTTTGAAAAGAAGATAAAGTTGGAAAAATAATGGGCATAATTTACGGAGTTTGCCTGTGAAATTAAAAACAGGATAAAATTAGTGTGGTGTGAAAAATTGAGGGGCAACAGATTAAAGCATTCAACATGATGTCTAAGGCTTTTGTGTGTTTGAATATTCTTTTTCCAAAGAGCAAGTGGTTCTCATTCTTGCCGTTTTTGTGAATTTTTGCAGGTAAATGGTAAGAGAAAAATCAATGTAAAGTGATATACTAGTATATATATAGTAGCAACTTTCACATTTTGAGAAGGATATATATAGGAGAAGTGGGGTCTGAGTTGGTGTAGTGAAAAAAGGTTGTGGGTGCCGGCCAGCGGCGGAACATGGTGGAAGCCGCCATACCACGGTGGTCTTATGAAAGTTGTACTACCTTTTTCTCTTTTTTTAATTGGATGATTTAATGAGTACTCCTATTCTATTCTATTTCCTAAGTTCTTGGTGGTTTATTTTTATATTGATGATATGTCACATGTGTATTTGTGGAAAAAAAAAAGTTCTCCAAAACAATGTCTTTCGCTCATTCAATAACTTAAATGGGAATGGATGTGGACTTTTGGTCTGGAGTCAAGTGGAACTTTAACTGAATTCGAAGAGCCTAATTGATTCACTGTTTAAAAATACTACTCCATGTGCTTAGTGTGTCCATTACCAGGAGCCCGTGGATATAGCCGCGGGTTGGGGCGGAGGGCGGGAGGCTATAGTGGGGAAGTTGTCCAGAGGGCGGGCAGACAACATTTGGGGGCGGTAGGGGTGGCGGACGCGGGATAGGTGGGGTTGGGGCGAGCCCGCGGCTGGAGAGAATTAGCCGCGCCTATAGGCGCGGCGCCCATAGGGGGCGGACAACCGGCGCGGCGGATTCAATTTCGAATTTTTTTTTTTATTTACCTCTATAAATACCACTTCCCTCCACCTATTTTTCATCATTTTCACAAAATCCATCCACTCACTATCTACACAACCACTCTCTAAAAATGCACCGAATATTCGTTGTATAATTTT
Source organism: Salvia splendens (assembly GCF_004379255.2). Classification (NCBI taxonomy): domain Eukaryota; kingdom Viridiplantae; phylum Streptophyta; class Magnoliopsida; order Lamiales; family Lamiaceae; genus Salvia; species Salvia splendens. Next base: position 23,367,855 of record NC_056051.1, read on the forward strand.
ACCGATTTGCAATACAACGAATATTCGGCCCTAATTACCTCGTTTTCTATTTATTTACACTGCGATTATTTTAATTACAAAATTTGTGGGCTATTGGAGGTGTCCACTATAGTGGCGGAAATAGAATTTTGGGGCTATGGACAATAAAATTGGGGCTATGGACAAAAATTGGGGTGGGGCTATTGGGCGTGTCCGCCTTATAGTGGATACCCTTAGTGGAGTTTGCATATTCCTTTATAAAATATCCTTGATAGACTGATAACCGAGCACAATTTAAGCAATACAAGCCTACAGGTATGCAGACAGTTTATAAGACAACAAAACTACTCCTAAAGCTTTGTTTTTTTACTATGATATTTTCAGTTGTATTAATATGGAGCACATCAATTTCATTGTCACATATACAACAACTTGTAACAACACAAGCAATAAGTAGAACAAGATATACAATATGGTTATCCACTTCAATTCTCAATCAATTATGCCTATAGAGGTCACCCTCACATTTGAAAGAGGCGCGCCAAGGACGGAGAGTCTGATTTAGAGAGAATGGCGAGCGATAGTAAATTAGGGCTAAGTGAGTCGGGGCGCGCTAATGTAAGAAACCGAAAATCGAATGTTCATTGATGTAAGAATCGGAAACTGAATCGGTTGCTAATTAGTTGGTTATAGAATTCGTCGGTTCGATTATCGGTTTAACCTAATCGATAACCGGGTAAGCAACTCTACATGTTATATGCAAGTTGGGAGAGGTAAAATTGTAGTCAATTTTTGGTAGACATTGCAAAATGGTGTGCGGGGGCTACATGCACTTTGGCCTTTGCTTCCACTACTAATTTATGGATTAATTCAATTATCCATACATATATAGACATACTTAACATTAAACAAAATGGTCGAAATAAGAAGCAAAAAGTTTCAGCATGCCTAAGTTTCATTGATATTTAAAATCATATCTCGTCAATATATGTACTATTTGTTATTAACTTGGCTAAATTCCAAGAATTTATATTTGTGTATTAATTTTCCAACAAAGAAGAATAACAAAGATATACTAATGAATCAGGCATACAATTAAAGCTTTCAACATGGAATTAATATGTATAAGAATGAATTTGTCTGGGATTATTCGAGACTATTTTTGAATTCAGTGAGGCATTGCTTCGAAATAAAGTATCAGACCATATCTATGTAATTGTTGTAAGATTTAACTTTATATCTAATTCATTAAATAAAATGAATGTATTAGCAAGGATAAAACATTCCTCTTTTCAGGTTGATAGAAAGATACTATAACTTACTTTAAGCTTATCCTTTTGAACATTTACAAAGACTAAAACACAAATCCTTTAGAGCATCTCCAATGGTCGGCGTCACCACCGGAGCGCCGATTTTTCGCCCACGCCGGTTTGACGCCGAACCATTGGAACCGGCGTGGGCGAAATCGGCGTCAAAATCGGCGTCGCCATGCCGATTCCCGCGCTGACGCCGGTTCCCACGCCGATCCTCACGGGCGCCATTGTGGCTCCCGGATCGGCGCCAAACCGGCGTCGGATTTAAATATTTTTTTTTTTTTTTCGCAAAACACTATATATACGCGCGTTGAACCTCATTTTCATTCGCACCACTTGTTTTAACGAGTACTCTCTCTCTACCTTACTTTCTGTACAAGATCAATTTAAGAAATGAGTAATGCCGGTGGTAGTGGTGGGGATGCGGATGAGTACGAGCGTATGATGAACGAAGAGCTTGATGCCTATACGAGCCGTGAGGTTGATCGATGGATGCAGAGTTATATGCAGCCGGCGGCACCTCGCCCACGACCAGTTGTCCACCGTCGACAAGTGGTGCATCGTGATCATGACGCTGCACATCAGCGCCTGTTCACAGATTACTTCGCAGAGGAGCCGCGTTTTGACGCCAACCATTTCAGGCGTCGTTTTAGGATGAGGCGGGACTTATTTATGCGTATTGTTAACGAATTGGAGCAGCGATATCTATATTTCCGCTTCAGGCACGATGCGGTTGGCAGACCCGGCCACACCCCTATTCAAAAGTGCACTGCGGCAATCAGGCAGTTGGCCTACGGCACCGCGGCAGACATGTGGGACGAATACCTCCACATCGGTGAGACGACTGCCATCGAATGTATGAAGTATTTCTGCCAGGGCGTGATCGAAGTATTCGGTGATCAGTATCTCCGAAAGCCTACCCCCGAAGATTGCCGGAATTTGCTGCGGATGCACGGGGATCAGCACGGGTTCCCGGGAATGCTAGGCAGCATAGATTGTATGCATTGGGAATGGAAGAACTGTCCCGCTGCCTGGAAGGGGTTTTACACGACCGGCTACAAGGGAAAAAATCCCACGATGATCCTCGAGGCCGTGGCTGATTACCGGTTGTGGATTTGGCATGCGTATTTTGGGATAGCCGGTTCGAACAACGACCTAAACGTCCTCAACTCGTCGCCCCTTTTCAACGAGCAGTGCCAGGGCGTCGGTCCGGCCATCAGTTTTGTCGCCAACGGCAACCAGCATGATATGGGCTACTACTTGGCGGATGGGATATACCCTAGGTGGCCCGTCTTTGTGAAGACGATCCGGTGCGCATCAGAGCCGAAGAAGGCCTACTTTGCGACGCGGCAGGAGTCGGCGCGAAAGGACGTGGAGCGCGCATTTGGTGTGCTTCAAGCTCGATGGGCTGCAGTTAAGGGACCAACGCGTTTGTGGCATGTCGACTGCATTGCTGATATAATGTATGCCTGTATTATCATGCACAACATGATCGTCGAAGATGAAGGTGTACAACTGACTGATTGGGCCACCGACGATAATGAAGCAGGTCCAAGCCACGGCGTCATCACCGCCAACGTACGAGGTGGGGTACCGCACGATGAAGAAGCCCTCCTCCAAGCACATGCCGACATGCGTCAGACGGAGGCTCATATTCGACTGCAAAATGATTTAGTTGAAGAGTTGTGGGCGCTGAGGACTGCAAGGCGGTAGTTTTTATGCAAATTTATGTAATTTTTTAAATGTAATATTTTTAATTATTGTACTTTTTTTTATATTAATGTAATAAAAAAATTTTAATATTATTATTCGAATTTTCCGTATTTGTCTCGTAATTTAAATTCCGTATGTTGATACAAGTGTAAATTAAATTATATAATTGTTATTAGTGATGTGGATAGGTAGTGTGAAGGCTATTTGATGGCTATTTGATGTCCAGTTGATGTGGCAAGCTGATGTGGCAGGAGAATTGTAGTGCTGATGATGTGGCAGTGTGAAGGCTATTTGACGGCTATTTGACGTCCGTCAGCATTGGAGATGCTCTTAATAACTGAGAGTAATTATTCAACACATGATTAAGATATGACATGAAAAAAGACGGTCTAAATCTAAAAAGGACAACCATTTAAACCCCAACTTAATTTTGCGATAATGGTGTTGATTAAGACAAGTGGGACACAAGGAATTCCAATTACGACCATCTATACTTCTTTGAACCACTAACCTGCAAATTGCTACTTAAATATCAATTACAAGACACCGAAAGTGATGAAAAAGAGATAAAGTTGCATGATTTTAGAAGCACACATTTTTTATACATTGAAAGAAGAAAATTAATATTTCTAAAGAAAGGGAGAGTGACTAAATTAATTGTTGGCGCATTTACTTGCCTCGAAAATGGATTGCATACATTTAATCGACTTTTCTTGAAAATATTTGCATCTATGTCTTAATTGATGATGATATTAAATTTTAGAAGGAAACAATATTTTCTAATCGAACAAATCAACCTTATGTTTATCTAATTCAAATTATCAAACATGTATCCCATGTCATATTAAAACAAACCAATAAAATTTGATATATAGACCTAGGATAATCGCTCCCGACAACCTCAATCACACTTTATTTTGATAATTATACCATTGTGAACTATAACAAGTACAAACACTTGTTTCTTAACACATAATTAGATACATGATGAATCCGCGAATTGTTGATGTTAGTAAATGCAGGAAAATACAGATCACGACACAGAGAATTTACGTGGTTCGATTTACTGAGGTAAATCTACGTCCACGGGAAGAAAAGGGGGCAGAGTTGTATTGCTTGATCTGTTTTCTACAGCTTACAAATACCAACTTGCTATTTGCTATATGGTGTTTTATCTCTAGAGAGCTTCTAACCCCTTTCTATCAGATCTAAGTTCTATTTATACATTGAACTAAGATCGTGGCTTACATCATCACTCTAGGTCGTGGAGGTCGTGTAGGTCATGGCCTAAGATCGTGGCCTGAGTTGACGCCACGTGGTAGTGGGTGTGTTGGAAGTTGTGGAAATCCTGCATGGGTCCACTAACTCCTTGTTCGGTCGAAAACTGAGACCGAACTGCTTTGGTTGCCGATCTGAGAGTAGAGCTTGATGCCGACCTGAGAGCAGAGCTTGGTTGGCTTTTACCGAGCTGTAGGCTGAGGCCGAACTCTTTGGTAATGCCGAACTCGCAGAGCTTGATTGGTCGGCTTTTACCGAGCTGTAGGCTGAGGCCGAACTCTTTGGTAATGCCGAACTCATACTCTTCCTTGGGCTTTGGGCTGATGGGCCGTCATTGCTGTCGGGCTTGTTTAGTACGCACCCCATCACTACCCCCCCCGAAAGACGAAGTGAATCACTTCGGCGAAGCGAGTCACTTCGGCATTCTGGATAAAGGTACGGGGGAGGCTGACGTCAGGGGACGTGCCTTGCATGTGGCTGCATTAAATGCGACAGTAAAATCCGGCCGTTGAATCCTGAAAAGGTGGGATTCGAAACGGTGCGACGATTTTGAAATCTTCGCCGAATCTGATAAATACCTCCCTTCTTCATCATTGAAGCACTTTTGCAACTGCTTCTTCTGCACTCTATCTCCTTTGCGAAAATTCTCTCTCCGCTTTCAAGAACTTCTTCAGACTTTCTTCACCTTCAAAAAGTAAGAAAAATGTCTTCTTCTTCTTCGGAGTCGGGTAGCGGTAGGAAAGGGGATAAGGGGTCTCCTAGCCGGAAAGAATCCGGGGAGAAGACCGTAGAGTACTTTCACAGCGTCTTGAGTAAGGACACCGTGATATCTCTACACGAAAAATATCTTCTTCCCGGGGGGAAGGCGGTGGTTCCCGACGATGATCATAGGGCTAACGACCCGCCGGAGGGTTATGCCACCGTTTACGAAGCCTGCTTAGAATGCGGGCTTCGTCTCCCTCTTCCCCCACCTTTTGTAGAGCTTCTTGATTTTTTTCAACTCCCTTTAGGTCAGGTGACTCCGAACTCTTGGAGGCACTTATCGGCTTTTGCTGCCGAACTGCGTAGGCTAAATAAGGATCTGTCTCTGAGGGCAATCCTTAATTTTTTCCAGTTTAAAAGGAAGGGATCTTGGTTTTACTTGATCCCCTTACAGCCTTTTAGGGCCTTCTGCAAAACCAAGTGGCCGAAATGGCAAAACCGTTTCTTTTTTTATAATAGGACTTCGGCTCCGGGCTTTCCTTGGAGAAGGCCGAAGTCCGTGATTCCCCATCCTCGGTTAGAACCGTTGGCCGAGCTCGAGGGCGAGCTCAATAAGATTCCTATGATTATGAAACAGTATTCGGAAACTGAGCTCGTCAAGGGCGACCTCGTGTTCAATATTTCGTCTTCGGACGAAGAGGCCGAGGGTGAGGATTTCTCTTTTATGCTTTACTGCTTTAGCGGCGAAAACTAACCTTGCTTTCTTGCTTTTTGGGCAGTGTACATGCTGAATAAGGCTATCCGAAAGTCCTCCGGGCTTGAGGAGCCGGAGAAAGAGAAGGCTACCAGCTCGGCGCCTGATGCCGAGAAGAATCCGAAGAGGCAAAAGACCTCTTCGGGTCCAAAGAAGCCGGAGTCGACTTCGGCAAGTAGGAAGGGGAAGACCCAGAAGCCCCCGAGAGCGCCAGAGAAAGACGTGGTCTTGGCGCCTCCTTCGGAGCATATCTGTGAGCCATTTTTATGGCCCACGGACTTCGCCGAGGTGAATTGTCTTCTTGATTCTTTGGCTTGGCTTCTGTCCTGTATTTTTGGTGCCCTCTGTTGACTTTTTTCCTTATCCATTTTCAGAGGAACGATATGCTCTCCAAGCTCGTCGCCGTCGAACTCTCCAAAGCGTCCAACGACTATGCTGAGATGCAGAGGAAATTGGCGGCTGCTTGTCACCGGGCCGAGCAGGCCGAGGCAAACTTTGAGAAAGCCAGAGCTGCTAGGATTTCGGCCCAGGATGAAGCTCAGTTTGCCAAAAACCAGCTCGTCATCCAGCGAGAGCAGACGAAACGGAGTGAAGCTGCCGCCGTGGTTGCCCAGGGGGAGGCTCTCCGTGTTTACACGGAGAAACTCTTTTTGAGCAGCCAGTTCTCGGCTTTTGTCGGTAGTCTGGTAAGGCTAATTGCCGATAAGGGCGAGCAGGGGGCCGACGTCGTGCTGCCTCTGTACAGCCGAGAGATAGCAGCTCGGCTTCAGAATCTGCCGCTCCTTGAGGAGCTCGCTTCATCCTCGGTCCTGCTTTCTGCAGACCGAGTCCGGAGTTGTCGAGCTGATCGGGACGAGAACCTGGAGGCTATCTTTGCCTCCGTGGGACCCGTTTCACCCGCTTCGACTTACAACGGAGAGGGTGAGGCCGAGCCGCTGGAGCTGGAGGCCGAAGTCGAGCGGGCCGGGCATCCGGAGAAGGAAGCCGATCAGGAGGCGGAGGCGAGGCCGGCAGGATGCGAGGCCGAGGCTGAGGTAGCTCAGGAGAAAGAAGCTGAACCAGACCAAGGAGCCGGAGACGAAGCTGGCGGAGTATGATTTCGTCTCCCTTCTCTTAGTCTAGTTTCTTCCTTGTACGGTGGCCTTGAAGCCCTCTTAGTGTAAAAAATTTTCCTTGTGAATGAGAAATTCTCTACACTTGTCTTCGTATAGCTTTTCGTACTCGCCTTTATTCCTGTTGTTTTTTACTATCTGCTCGGTACAGCTGCCGAACTAATATAGCTGCTTTGTACTCAAGGAGATGGAGATACTTCACTGGAAACGGCTGTACTCTTCGGCTTTAGACGAAGCTGAGAAAAGAGCTATAGCCGATCAGACGAAGAATGACGAGCTTCTGGCTCGTTTGGTGAAGCTGGATGCCGATAATAAGGACTTAGAGTCCGATAAGAATGATCTGGAGGCCGAGCTGAATACGACCATTGCTGAGAGGACTGCGTACGAGGATTACATCCGTGTGCGCGGGGGAATGACCATATCAGATGTTCAGAGTCGAGTTGACGAACTGTGGGAGGAATATAATGTACTCCGGAGGAACAATGCGCTGGAGAGCTCGGCTTGCCAACAAGTCGTGACCTCATTGCGGCGCTGGGCCTCTCGGTACGACATAGTTCTTGCCCGGCGTCCCTCAATTGAGAGATTCCTCCGGCATTTCCCGCCAACAGATGCTAGTACTCCAGCTCAAACCTCTGATTCACTTGCTCAAAACCCTACTCCAAGTCAGCAACGAACTCAGGGACAACCGGAGACGTCAAGTCGAGGACGGACTGAAGTTCGCAGAGGAGCTGTGGTTATGAGTGAGCAAGATCGGCAAATGCTTCGTGAAGAGACTCTTCGCCGCCGAGGTGCTAGGGCTTCCCGGGCTCAGAGAAGAGGTGGCAGGTCGATTAGAGCATCTCGTCGACCTGCTTATTCTGCAGCTGCCTGGAACGCCCGAACTCAGCTTCACGAGGATTTTGTGAATAGATGGCTCAACTTTAGCAACCCTGGACAGTAGAATAGTCCTTTGTAATAGCGTAACGCCATCTTGTAGGGTAGCGGAGTTGTGTGCCGAACAAGATTTGAAAATGAAATTTTGTTTTTGTTTTCGCTTCTAACACTGTGTATTTACAGCTTAGCGAAAAAATTTCATCGTACTTGTCCTCGGTCTTATGAAGTAGACTTCTTTGACCGGACTTGTCTTTGGTCTGATGAAATAAACATCTTTGACCGGACTCGTCTTTTGTCTGATGAAATAAACATCTTTGACCGGACTCGTCTTTGGTCTGATGAAATAAATATCTTTGACCGGACTCGTCTTTGGTCTGATGAAATAAACATCTTTGACCGGACTCGTCTTTGGTCTGATGAAATAAACATCTTTGACCGGACTCGTCTTTGGTCTGATGAAATAAACATCTTTGACCGGACTCGTCTTTGGTCTGATGAAATAAACATCTTTGACCGGACTCGTCTTTGGTCTGATGAAATAAATATCTTTGACCGGACTCGTCTTTGGTCTGATGAAATAAACATCTTTGACCGGACTCGTCTTTGGTCTGATGAAATAAACATCTTTGACCGGACTCGTCTTTGGTCTGATGAAATAAACATCTTTGACCGGACTCGTCTTTGGTCTGATGAAATAAACATCTTTGACCGGACTCGTCTTTGGTCTGATGAAATAAACATCTTTGACCGGACTCGTCTTTATGTTCTAATTTGGCGATTTTTGTCGCCGGGATCGAACTTTCCCTTGTCCTAATTCGGCGAGTTTTATCGCGTGGATCGGACTTTCCCAGTTAACCGAAGTGGTCTTATGCAGTAAACCTCTTTGACTAGACATGGTCGTCATCGGTCTTATGAGGTAAACTTCTTTGACCGAACTTGGTCGTCCTAATTCGGCGAGTTTTATCGCATGGATTGGACTTTCCCTTGTCCTAATTCAGGCAAGTTTTATCGCGAGAATCGGACTTTTGTTGCAGTTCGTTTCAGACGAAGTGCTTGATTCTTAAGCAGAATTGTGGTCTTGTATCCTCTTTAGAAGCTTTGACACACAATCTTTGGCTTGTTGCAGCTCGTTTCGGACGAACTGCTTGTTTAAGCTGAATTGTGGTCTTGTATCCTCTTTAGAAGCTTTGACGCACAATCGTTGGCTTGTTGCAGCTCGTTTCGGACGAACTGCTTGTTTAAGCTGAATTGTGGTCTTGTATCCTCTTTAGAAGCTTTGACGCACAATCGTTGGCTTGTTGCAGCTCGTTTCGGATGAACTGCTTGTTTAAGCTGAATTGTGGTCTTGTATCCTCTTTAGAAGCTTTGACACACAATCTTTGGCTTGTTGCAGCTCGTTTCGGACGAACTGCTTGTTTAAGCTGAATTGTGGTCTTGTATCCTCTTTAGAAGCTTTGACGCACAATCGTTGGCTTGTTGCAGCTCGTTTCGGACGAACTGCTTGTTTAAGCTGAATTGTGGTCTTGTATCCTCTTTAGAAGCTTTGACGCACAATCGTTGGCTTGTTGCAGCTCGTTTCGGACGAACTGCTTGTTTAAGCTGAATTGTGGTCTTGTATCCTCTTTAGAAGCTTTGACGCACAATCGTTGGCTTGTTGCAGCTCGTTTCGGACGAACTGCTTGTTTAAGCTGAATTGTGGTCTTGTATCCTCTTTAGAAGCTTTGACGCACAATCGTTGGCTTGTATATGTTCTAAGAAGGGGATCAGCCTTCGAAGAACAAGATACCTCAGTAACATTTGTAAGAGACGACACGCACATAGACAGACAAAACGCACAGATAAAACGCACAGAGACAAACAAAGACCAAGCAAACCAAAGAAAGCACATTGACCGAACAGAACTCAAGACTGACTGACCGGACTGTCTCTTACAAATGAAACTTTTTGAGGTTGGAAACGTACCATGTTCGGGGTACTTGTGCTCCTGACACGTGAGTCAATTTGTAAGACCCTTTGCCGAGGACTTCTGACACCCGATATGGACCTTCCCATGTGGGTTCGAGCTCGCCCAGCTTTTCTGCTCGGCTTACTTCGTTGTTTCTCAAGACGAGATCTCCCACTTGAAATTGCAGCTTCTTCACCCTTTGGTTGTAAAACCGGGCTACTTGCTCCTTGTACTTGGCTGCTTTTATGCAGGCCAATTCTCTTCTTTCTTCGGCAAGATCTAGTTCGGCTCTCAGTCCGTCACCATTCATTTCCGAGGAGAAATTGAGTTCGGGGACTGGGTATGCCGATCTAAACCGGAATCACGGCTTCAGTGCCGTACACCATTGAGTTCGGCTCCGGTGTGACTTCGGTCATTTCGCCTGCCTCTGACTCCGGCTGCTGTGATTGCTATGCTTGATGGTGCCGAGCTGATTGCTCGGCACTTTTAAGCGCAATCTGCAAACTCTTACTCTTTTTTGATCACCTCGGATGACCGCTATCCCTCCTTTAGTGGAGAAGGTGTTCGGCGAGGATGCCTCTGATCGCTATGACCGGGCTTCTTTTTGTCTTCTCTAGATGAGCTGTCTAAAGACTGTTTTCGACGGTCTGCCTCATCGGCACGAGAAAACTGGTCCGCAATGTCCCACATCTCTTGAGCTGTTTGCGGACTGCATCCCACGAGCTTTCTGTAGAGAGCTCCGGGCAGGATTCCATTTTGGAATGCCGAAATGACAAGTAGATCATTGAGATTATCTACTTGTAGGCATTCCTTGTGAAATCTCGTCATAAAATCGCTGATCTTTTCGTCGCGACCTTGACGTATAGAAAGCAGCTGAGCCGAAGTGCTTCGGGCTTCCGCTTTCTGAAAGAACCTCCTGTGGAAAGCATCCATTAGATCTCGGTAGGATCTAATGCTGCCTTGAGGGAGGCTATCGAACCACCTTCTTGCGTTCCCGATTAGCAGCTCGGGAAACAGCTTGCACATGTGGACCTCATTGAGACCCTGGTTCGCCATGTTATACTGATAGCGTCCCAGGAAGTCATGAGGATTCACCAACCCGTCATAAGTCGTCGACGGAGTTCGGTAGTTCTGTGGAAGGGGAGTTCGGGTAATATCGTCCGAGAACGGAGTCCTCAATGCTCCGTACATGGCGAACCCGACATTTCTTCGGTATGGAGGAGATGGAGTTCTCCTGTGATTCCGGTACCGAGGATTCTTTCTCTTGGAAGACATGACACTACTGCGGTAGTGACTGTCTCGTATGGAGGGAGAGGGAGAATCCGCCGTTTTTGTCTCCGGCTGCTTTTGGCTTTTTTGCAGGAAGGTTAAGAATTCCTCCTGCTTTTCAGCCAAAAACAGCTTGACAGCCTCGTTCAAATCGGGCTGCTGGGAAGACTCGGTGGGGCGATTTTTGGAGCGGTTTGTTCCTTCGCCATGAGAACTGGTGGTGGATTTATCCCTAGGCTGTTTTCCAGACCTATGGGATGGATTGGCTTTCTCCTGGTTCTCACGGGCAGGAATACGGGTACTCTGCGATCTGGTATGCATTTTTTGGGTGGAAAAAATGGATCAAAAATTCGCTTTATCACAAATTTGGTTCTCTGTTTCCCACAGACGGCGCCAGTGATGAATCCGCGAATTGTTGATGTTAGTAAATGCAGGAAAATACAGATCACGACACAGAGAATTTACGTGGTTCGATTTACTGAGGTAAATCTACGTCCACGGGAAGAAAAGGGGGCAGAGTTGTATTGCTTGATCTGTTTTCTACAGCTTACAAATACCAACTTGCTATTTGCTATATGGTGTTTTATCTCTAGAGAGCTTCTAACCCCTTTCTATCAGATCTAAGTTCTATTTATACATTGAACTAAGATCGTGGCTTACATCATCACTCTAGGTCGTGGAGGTCGTGTAGGTCATGGCCTAAGATCGTGGCCTGAGTTGACGCCACGTGGTAGTGGGTGTGTTGGAAGTTGTGGAAATCCTGCATGGGTCCACTAACTCCTTGTTCGGTCGAAAACTGAGACCGAACTGCTTTGGTTGCCGATCTGAGAGTAGAGCTTGATGCCGACCTGAGAGCAGAGCTTGGTTGGCTTTTACCGAGCTGTAGGCTGAGGCCGAACTCTTTGGTAATGCCGAACTCGCAGAGCTTGATTGGTCGGCTTTTACCGAGCTGTAGGCTGAGGCCGAACTCTTTGGTAATGCCGAACTCATACTCTTCCTTGGGCTTTGGGCTGATGGGCCGTCATTGCTGTCGGGCTTGTTTAGTACGCACCCCATCAATACACACTCAGCTTAAGAATTTTCGACTTATTAGTTAAAGAAAAACATCTTATTAGTGAATATTTTTAAAGTAGACAATTACGGTGGTCGTCATCGATTTGGACTCGACCTCGGCCCATCCACGGCCTAACTCAACTCAAAACTGACCCAAATTTTATTGAAACTTCATCTTGTTAAAGTCGAGAAATAGTAAAATAAGATAGAGAATAAGGTAGAGAAGAGTCTTCTATACATTATTCTCTCTCTTACTTTACTATTTTTTCACTTTAACTATTTATTATCATTTTTACAAAACGAGTGCAGAAACACAAGTGTGACAGTTAATGCGGGACGGAGGGAGTAACATTTATTGTGCATAGAAATAAAAATGATTGTTATTTAAATAAAAGTATATATCTTCAACAAAATATTAAACCGGATTGGGTAGCGTCGGGTAACACTGGAGCCTCTTTTCTATAAAAGCAATCCCGAAAAACAGTTTTAACTAAAGCTTAATTCTTTATAATTAGTACAAAAAATTTGAAGTTTACATAAATCATACAAAATGTTTCACTCGTGTTTCAATTTAGTACATTATGTTATTTTTGCTTGGATGTCGTTAACTCTTTGTCTATGTGAAGTACAAAATGTTTCATAATTGTTTCATGATAGTACAAAAAGTTTTATCATTGTTTCATATTAGTACAAAAAATTTCATCATTGTTTTATGGTTTGTACGTCACATAAGTGAAAAGTTAACGTCGTTTCAACACATATAACGGAATGTACTAAATTGAAACACAAGTGAAATATTTTGTATGATTTATGTAAACTTCAAACTTTTTATACTAATATGAAATAAATGTGAAATATTTTGTATGAGATATGTATTTAACCTTATTTTTTAAATAAAAACTGAAAAATGGACTTAGATGCAGAATCCATTCTGTTGATCCCTTGAGAAAAAGGCCATAGAAACCGCAACTGTCTTCGGCCCACAGTCATTTTTAGGCCCACTAAGCTAGAAAGGTTTAACTTGTAGTATTTTATTAACGCAAATTTTCTCATTAAAAATACTACCACCATTAATTATACTATGAATTTGGTGCCAAGATCGAAGCAGGGACTTGGACATCCAATCCTAATATCTGGTATATAAATTCAAGAAACAGAACATGAGCTATCATATGTGGAGTCGATGACTGCTCGAAAGACTAAATTTAATCGAATTTTACGTTACTCATGGGATCATCAGACCTTGTGCAACCCCTCCTCCATTCATATATCTTTGTTGCTCTACAAAAATATAATCCTTGAACATTCTACGAATTTACCTTTACTCATAAAGTGTGCAGGATCAAATTCGCGAAAACCCATTTTTTTGTCATTGTTTAAATAACTATATCTGTCCCTAAATGTCATATATTATCATTTAGAAATGTTCACTATTAAATATTCCATTTCACTCATGTCCCTTTTTTTTTACCATTGTGTTTCACTTATGACTTTACCAGTTTGCATACTTTACGCTCTTGCCCAGGCACAACAAACCCTTCGGGTTGTTCCATATATATTTCTTCTTCCAGATCACCATTCAGAAACGCAATTTTCACATCTATTTGGTGAATCTCAAGATTGTGTAAAGCAGCAATCGCTAGAAGCACCCGAATGGAAGTGATTCTCGTAACAGGTGAATAGGTATCAAAAAAGTCGTACCCTTCTTTCTGCTTAAAGCCTTGGACAACTAGGCGAGCTTTGTACTTATTTATAGTACCATCGGGCTTATATTTCCTTTTCAGAATCCACTTGCACCCTAAAGGCTTACAACCTTCAGGCAAGTCTACTAACACCCAAGTGTTATTTCTCATGATGGATTCAATTTCACTGTTGATAGCTTCTTGCCACCACGCCGTGTCTAGGCCAGACAGAGCTTCCGCCAATGACTTTGGTTCGTCATCCAACATAAAAGTTATGAAGTCGGGACCAAATGTTTTAGCAACTTTAACTCTTTTACCCCGTCTTGGTTCAACATCCTCAGGACTTGACCTCGTCCTTTTTGGAGGATTAGAACTAGTGGATTCATCCATCATTCTTTCACTAGAACGATCATCTTGCCTCTTGCAAGAGTAAACATTCTCAAAGAATATAGCATTCCTTGACTCAATCGTTGTTCCTTCAGCCACGCCAGGCACAGCTGACCTATGGACTAGGAAACGATAGGCACTACTATTAAGTGCATGGCCAATAAAGATGCAATCGACTGTTTTAGGGCCTATTGCAACTTGTTTCGGAGGTGGCACTTCTACCTTCGCTAAACACCTCCACACTTTGAGGTATGAATATGAAGGTTTCTTCCCTTTCCACAACTCATAAGGAGTCACATCCCTATTTTTTAGTGGAATTTTATTCAGGATATGATTCGCTGTTAACACAGGCTCCCCCCACATGTTCTGGGATAAACCAGAATTAATCAACAAAGCATTCATCATCTCTTTAAGTGTTCTTTTTTTTCGTTCAACAACTCCATTTGACTGGGGAGAATATGGAGCTGTTGTTTGGTGAATTATACCACTTGCATGACATAATTCTACAAACGGGGCTACATACTCACCACCTCTATCACTTCGAACACACTTAATTCGATAATTAAGTTGATTTTCAGCTTCATTTTTGAAGTCTTTAAATGCTTCAATTGCCTCATCTTTACTTCTTAATAAGTAAAGGTAACAATACCTTGTGCAATCATCTATAAATATGATGAAGTACTTTTTACCACCTCTAGTTTGCACAAATTTTAAATCTATTTCTTCCCACTATTTCTAACAACCCCTCCTCCATTCATATATCTTTGTTGCTCTACAAAAATATAATCCTTGAACATTCTACGAATTTACCTTTACTCATCAAGTGTGCAGGATAAAATTCGCGAAAACCCATTTTTTTTGTCATTGTTTAAATAACTATATCTGTCCCTAAATGTCATATATTATCATTTAGAAATGTTCACTATTAAATATTCCATTTCACTCATGGCCTTTTTTTAACCATTGTGTTTCACTTATTTCTTTTGATTCCCTTGTAAGAAGCTCTCTAATTTATTTTATTCTTGAAAAACTTAACTAGTGAAATCAAACAAACAATAACAGACATATGGAGTATAACATATTTCTCCACAAATTTCTGTTCCCAGCCTTATTGTTCCCTATAACTGGATAACAAGCGAGGTGAAAGGTACAAAATGCTCTTGGGCTAAAATAACACCAATAACAAGTTGATGCAACAAATTCTTTCACAAGAATAGGTACATATGTCAATAATGAATGTCTTGTACTACTTAAACATATGTACATGTGGATTCATCATTACAACTTGCACCCCTAGCCTAGTAACAATCACAACCTACTAACCCAATAAACAAACCTATAAACATGATCTAATTGAATCTAATTCAAAGTTTGAGAGTGTGAAGAATAGAACCTGCTGATCACAATGCAATAATAAATGTATGATATAGTATTTCCTTTTTTTTAAAATTATTTTTTCTTTACCTCCTTTTAAGACAAAGCTGATACATGCAGGGGAATGTTCTCCACACTGCATACTACACTGATGGGCTCTGTGTGTGTCTGTGTAAGCATACACACATGCATGCACATGATGAGAGATAGAGAGAGAGAGAGCACCCAAAATCCAATTGGTTTCAGGAGATCTCCAGGAAGGTGTGGAGGTGGTCCTTATTCTCGATGCCACAACCCCAATCTATGTCCTTTTTGACCTTCATTGACTGTGTAGTTTTATTCTAACCAACCACACACCAACAAATAGAGAGAGAGAGAGAGAGTAATTTTTGAAATTTCACTTTCTTGTTTTTGAATAGGTGGTGGGAGAAGTGGTCCATTGCACCATTCCCTCTCTATACTAAATGTTACAATGATTCAATTGGAATCCCAAAAGCCCAGCAAAAGCAGCCATCATATGATAACAAAATCCCTATTTCCTACTCACACACTCCCACCTCTCCACATATCACATATTCCCTTATCTCTCTCTCACACACATAGATGTGAGTTTACATGGTTGTATCATGTATGTGTGTCTTCAATTAACCAACCATATACTAATACAAATAATTAAAATGAAAAAAATGAAATATGCCCTCTTCCTCAAGTAGCTATCACACACACACACACACACACACACACACAGTAGGCCCACACTAGGGTCTATGCAGATGGACCTAAAAAACCCTAAGCATCTCCACAGATCCATCTGTATCACTTTACTATATAATCACCTTCCCTACTTATTATAATTTTGAGCACACTTTCACCCCATTGCTTTTTTGGTTTTCAAATTTGTATCTATCTACACACATAGTAACCACAATCATCTACCTAAATAGCTAGCTAGATAAATAGCATCTCTGAATCAAAATCTTGCTAGCCAAAAAGTTTGGGTTTCTTGATTGGCCAAGCACTACATATATATACATTGTTGGTTGCTGCAAAAATAAAAGAAATAAAATCATCATTATTAGTTAAATCAAGAATGAAACTAATGGGATATTGGGAGGTTCTGTCAGGTTGATGTAATTGTATGGTACATAAAATGATTAATTATAGAAAACACACAAACAAACACACGCATATGTGTGTGTATGTGTGTAGGGGTTGAAGTTGATTGGGCAATGCAAAGGTTGTAACTTTCATGTTGTCGGTTTATACTTTATACAAAGCGTGGATGCCTTATCCGAAGATGAGCGCAGCGAATAATTGCAACATATTTCAAAAATTAAATATAATACTATTTCAACATTAATTAGCTACTTAATTAATCAAACTAATTACCAAAACCTATCTCATTTTTAAAGTTCTAATCTACTCATTTAAAAGAAATTATTCGTAATTGGATGAAATTAAATAGATACGTACCTTGGAAATTGGATCACGGGGAACAATTTTCAATCCTCTTAAAAGTAAATTGGATGTGGCAAAATTGAAAATTGAAAATTGAAAATTGAAAATCGAAACACATATATAGAATGTGTGGATATGCTTGGCTCCTCATACGCCATCCATGGAGGTCCATCGATTTTTCCGATGAGCTCTACAGATGGCATACAGGGAGCCAGGCATATATAAATAAGCGCGTGTACGCATCGATTCCACTATATGTTGCGCGTGTTTTCTTGAACGACACTAAAAAAACAATGTTTACCGACCACCAAATTTTACCATACGAAGCAAGTGAGCCCTCAAACTGATCAAATGCATAAAAATGATGGAACAGTGGAGAAAATAGGGTTCAAAAGCAAATTAAAGAATGGGAAACAAATCAAACCCAAAAAACCCTTTTCAACACATTATAAAACACACACTAAAACAGAGAGAAGAAGATGGCAAGAAACAAGCATGGCCAAATACTCAACACAAGAAAAGGGAGCTCCTAATTTCATGTGGGATTGCAATATTCAATCACACAAAACCTGGCCACTAAATATAGACACACGTAGGGGGTGGGGTGAGGTTGAGGGTAGGAAGATGAAGAAGGAGAAATAGGGTTATGTTTAGTGTCGACCCAATTTCCTAAGCTCACTCTTTTGTAGGTTTGAAATCTCCCTTTTCTGGGTCGTAAAGTAAAGCTTGCTTTTCTCTTCTGAATCTACTTTGTCTTCAAGTGTTTGGACGACATGGATTCCTCATCTCTCTACTTTCTTTACAAAATAAATAGCTAAATAAATCAAATTGGGATTATGTACCTTTATTTTGTTACCCAAATACATACAATTCTTTTGTCTTAAGTTGGGATTTTTTTTATTACAAATCGCTGCTCATGTCCTTTTATTGCCACTTCGATGTCTCCTTTCAATTTTGTTTTGTTCAATTAGGGTTTCTCTTTTATATATATATATATATATATAGGGGAGCGTTATTATCCTATTCATCCCTTAGATCCTTTATTCTTCTTAATATGAGCCTTTAGATCTCATTAATCAACGGTCCAGATGATCTGCATTATTACACTATAATGGTGCATTATTAGTCGGTTTGCATTATTCAACTGAAAATCTGCATTATTACACTATAATGGTGCATTATTAGTCGGTGTGCATTATTCAACAGAAAATATGCATTATTAAATGACACGTGGCACTAATCTAACCGCCGGATGACAAAATCGTGGGGCTGAGATCAAGAAGGAAAAAGGAGAAAATATGCAAAAAGGAAATGAATACATCCCTATATATATATATATATATATATATATATATATATATGGGAGCGTTATTCTCCTATTCATCACTTAGATCCTTTATTCTTCTTAATATGTGCCGTTAGATCTCATTCATCAACGGTCAAGATGATCTGCATTATTACACTATAATGATGCATTATTAGTCGGTGTGCATTATTCAACTAAAAATCTACATTATTACACAATAATTGTGCATTATTAGTCGGTGTGCATTATTCAACTGAAATCTGCATTATTAAATGACACGTGGCACCAATCTAACCGTCGGATGATAAAATCGTGGGGCTAAGATTAAAAAGAATAAAGAACAAAAGATACAAAAAGGAAATGATATATATATAGGACTGTGATGAATATCAAACAACTCCTAAATGTTGAACAATATCATTATATGATAACATGGAGTTCATTATAATGAACTAATAACAAACTTATAATGAACTTCAGATTTCTAAACTATGCATGATGATGTCATTGTTTTTAAATCTCAGAATTCCCTATAATGAACTACAAATAAAGTTGTAATGAACTTCGCGTTATTATATAATGATGTGTTTGACGTTTAGTGTTTTAAACTAATTTGATATATAATACATCCCTATATATATATATATAGAGTCGTGATCAGATGATAACCCCTAAATATCGTAATAACCCTATAACCAAATCTGGACCACACATATTTCTAATCATGCGGTTGAGATTCAAACTTAGATTTACTACATAAAAAAAAGCGCGGGGGTAAAACTGTCATTTCTCTCATTTAATTTCTGAATTTTGCCAAATATCACGTAAAATGATAAAAAATGATAAAATGATAGGTTTATTGCATAGAATGATAGTTTTGAGATTCAAACTTAGATTTACTTCATAAAAAAAAGCGCGGGGGTAAAACTGTCATTTCCCTCATTTAATTTCTGAATTTCGCCAAATATCACGTAAAATGATAAAATGATAAAATGATAGGTTTATTGCATAGAATGATAGTTTTGCCGGATAGAATGATACTCTGAGTTGATAAAATAATACTTTTGACCGACTGATAAAATGATAAAATAATAGGTTTATTGCATAGAATGATAGTTTTGCCGGATAGAATGATACTCTGAGTTGATAAAATGATACTTTTAGCTTATAAATGTTAGGTTTACAGCATAAAATGATAGTTTTGCCGGATAGAATGATACTTTCAGCCGATAGAATGATAGTTTTGCCGGGTAGAATGATACTTTCAGCCGATAGAATGACAGGTATTTTTGGTGTATAAAATGACATTTTTGTTTAATAAAATGATACTTTTACCTGATAAAATGATAATCTAAGCGGATAAAATTACAGAAACCTTATAAAAATGATAGTTTTTCCGGATAGAATGATACTCTGAGTTGATAAAATGATACTTTTAGCTTATAAATGTTAGGTTTACAGCATAAAATGATAGTTTTGCCGGATAGAATGATACTTTCAGCCGATAGAATGATAGTTTTGCCGGGTAGAATGATACTTTCAGCCGATAGAATGATAGGTATTTTTGGTGTATAAAATGACATTTTTGTTTAATAAAATGATACTTTTACCTGATAAAATGATAATCTAAGCGGATAAAATTACAGAAGACTTATAAAAATGATAGTTTTTCCGGATAGAATGATACTCTGAGTTGATAAAATGATACTTTTAGCTTATAAATGTTAGGTTTACTGCATAAAATGATAGTTTTGCCGGATAGAATGATACTTTCAGCCGATAGAATGATAGTTTTGTCGGGTAGAATGATACTTTCAGCCGATAGAATGATAAGTATTTTTGGTGTATAAAATGACATTTTTGTTTAATGAAATGATACTTTTACCTGATAAAATGATAATCTAAGCGGATAAAATGACAGTAACCTTATAAAAATGATAGTTTAGCTGAAGAAATTGCATATAAACTGATAAAATGATACTTTAACGTGACAAAATGACATAAAACTGATAAAATGATAGTTTTTCCGGATAGAATGTACTTTCAGCCGATAGAATGATAGTTTTGTTGGGTAGAATGATACTTTCAGCCGATAGAATGATAGGTATTTTTGGTGTATAAAATGACATTTTTGTTTAATAAAATGATATTTTTACCTGATAAAATGATAATCTAAGCGGATAAAATGACAGTAACCTTATAAAAATGATAGTTTAGCTGAAGAAATTGCATATAAGCTGATAAAATGATACTTTAACGTGACAAAATGACATAAATTGATAAAATGATAGTTTTGCCGGATAGAATGATACTCTGAGTTGATAAAATGATTCTTTTAGCTTATAAATGTTAGGTTTACTGCATAAAATGATAGTTTTGCCGGATAGAATGATACTTTCAGCCGATAGAATGATAGTTTTGCTGGGTAGAATGATACTTTCAGCCGATAGAATGATAGGTATTTTTGGTGTATAAAATTACATTTTTGTTCAATAAAATGATACTTTTACCTGATAAAATGATAATCTAAGCGGATAAAATGACAGTAACCTTATAAAAATGATAGTTTAGCTGAAGAAATTGCATATAAGCTGATAAAATGATACTTTAACGTGACAAAATGACATAAAACTGATAAAATGATAGTTTTGCCGGATAGAATGATACTCTGAGTTGATAAAATGATACTTTTGACTGACTGATAAAATGATATATGTTAGGTTTATTGCGTAGAATGATAGTTTTCCTGGATAGAATGATACTCTGAGTTGATAAAATGATACTTTTGACTGACTGATAAAATGATAAAATGAGTGAAATTCAGAAATTAAATGAGCGAAATTTGGATACGTAAATTTTATCATGAGCGAAATGACATATTTACCCCCGCGCTTTTTTTTTATGAAGTAAATCTTAGTTTGAATATCAACCGCGTGATTTTAAAAATGTGTGGTCCAGATTTGGTTATAGGGTTATTACGGAAATTGGGGTTATCATTATAATGCACTATATATCTTGCCCTAAACACGCATATTGGCTAAATTTATATTGCACTTTAGCGTAATAAATCTATGCCACTTTGGTGTAACTGATTTTTTTTAAAACTCTACTCGGTTTCATAGTCACCTAATAATCTGTTTTTACATGGAAAGAGCAAAGACCAAATGGGAGATTGGTTGTGCAATTATCATTTTCCACCCTAGCTTTGATGCTATTTCCCACCTGTCCTACTCATTCTCAACATATATCTAGTTATAATTAATTTCATAAACCCATGTCACGTGGATGTAGTAATATAATCATATCTAATGTCTCTTTACATGTCCACTCTTTTATTTTTCATTGGGGCAAAATGTGAGTCTGGCTACAAAATTTCAGTCGTTTGGATTCCTAATTGAACTGACAGGTTGGTTAATCAATAATTTGGAGTAGTCAGTTATGGAGATGTAGCCAAAATCGTTTAAGATTCGGTTCCTCTACTACTCGATCAGATATTTAACTAACCAGTTGTATAAGAACCGAATAGCCAAAATTAATTGTGTGTGAGTTGATAACAAAAAAATGTGTTAGAAAGGGTCCAACTCGGGTCTAGAGGTAGTGAGGTAATGCGCTAGATCATTCTCATTCGTGTGTTTATACGAAAAAAATCAAAATTATGTTAAATAACTTTAAAAATAATTAAAATTAAATTTTGGAGTTGCGCCGAGAATTGTCGAACTTACAAATGCAGAACAAGAATTGAACATAAAACTGCTGAAATTGGTCAATGGCCCCTTGATAACATAATAATTCGGTTCGGTTCGGTTCTCGTTTACCTGAGAATTGATCAACCAAATTATCAGCCCTAATAGGAATAGCTCAAAGTTTCTATTTACATATATTTGGAAATTAAATTTGCACAAAGAGATAATATTAATATAACTTGGAAGTTAAAATATAAAAAAGTGAGGCCTAGCTATGGTTGTGGGTGGTTCCAAATGCACACTATGCGATAAAAGATCATGGTTTGTTTCTCACCAAATGCACATTAGCTCTGATCATCTTCAAGCTCAAGTCAAGATGTGATTAACTAGGAGGACTTTTACTTTTTTTTCCTCGACGATTACAATTGAAGAAGTCGAAGTAAAGATCATAGAAACAACGTCGTTTTGGATTACTTTAGTAAACAATTTATTTTGTCTTTATGAAATAAACTAACATGTGAGACTCCAACGCCCCACATCAACCGCCAATCATTACTTTTAGGGATATTGTCTCCTAACAGTATTATGGAACTTTTAAAAGGTTAAGTTTTTCCCACAAACTTTATCCGAGTTTGTTATTTTCTACCACCTAAAAATTTCCATACATATATGTAATAATTGAAAGGTCATATATATTTTATGAAATGTTTGAGTTATTTTTTGGTATTTGGCCCACAACGTGTAAATAATAATAGCATGACACTATGTTTTCAGGTAGTCAATAGACCAAAATAAGATTGAGCACTGTGTAAAAACATGAAATCTAGAAGAAATGTTATATATTTACTAAGTTTCATTGTTTTCTTGGATCGTATTGTTTAGGAAACTCAAAATGGAATGTTACATAAATTCATTAACAAGTTACACATGTGCAATGATAGCATATTGCTACATAGTAGGCATTGTGTATCAAACATATATAGAAATTCGATATGCCGTATATTGTCATTGATTTTAAGTTCAATTTATGTTATGGTTTCTTTTTTTCTCTCTCTCAATTTCTTATTATCTTATAAATTGCGATCTATGAGATCATTAATTTTCGGAATTACATAAATTTTAAAAGGTGATTTCTTATTTTGTGTGCACTAGGGGTGTGCATTCAGGTTTCGGTTCGGTTTTTCACCCAAACCGAACCGAACCCGAAAAACCGAATTTAGGCTAAAACTATAACCGAACCGAAACCGAAAACCGAACCTAAAAAACCGAATTAAACCGAAAAACCGAAATAATATAAAAAACTGAAAAATCGAAAAATCTAAAACCGAAAAACCGAATAATCTGAACCGAAAGTCCCTTTTCTTCATCTTTGAAGCAGCGGCTGCCATTTAAGTTTAACTCATAAACATGAAGAAATTAAATTGAGAGAATCTGAAAAAAAAATCATTGAAAGAATCTGAACTGTGGAGTTGGAGATGTGGAGACGACGGCGTGAAGCTGTGGAGCGGCGTCGGTGTGGTGCGACGGTGTGGTGCGTGAGACAAACCTTCTGAGCTCTCTCCCTGACGGCGTGGAGGGGGGTCGCCGAAGCTGGCAGATGGGAGGGCGACGGCTTGGTGGTGGAGAGGTTGCGGGATTTGGGGTTACAATCTTAGAGAGAGGAGCGGCGGACTGAACAATGAACAACAATAGTCGATCTTTCATTTAGGGCTTTAATTTTGAATATAATTAAATAATAGCATATATATATATATATATATATATATATAATTAAATATAGTTTGATTTTTCGGTTATTTGGTTTTTTTCCCGACCGAACCGAACCGAACCGAACCGAAAAACTGAAATTTTTCAAATTTCAAAACCGAACTGAACCGAAACGAATTTCAAAATTTCGGTTCGGATATTCGGTTTCCGGTTTTTTTGCTCACACCTAGTGTGCACACCCGCCCCAACACTCCATTGCAAGCACACTATTCCCAATGCGCGCAGCTCGCGGTACCGGCACCAATTGTGCGACTAGGCATGTTGTTCACAACATTTTTATCTCCCTTCTATCTTCCCCATTTTCGTTTATTTTTTATTTATTCTCTAACCGATCCGATCGGTTGGTAAACCGACAATTTAGAGTTGTCAACCATGGAACCAGAGCCGAAACTATTTAAGGTTCGGTTCTAACTGACTAGATGGTATAAAATTGAATAACTAAAATTGGTTGCGTATGAGTTAATTCTGAAAAAAATGCATTGGAAATGGTCGAACTTGGGTCTACACCTAGTGAGGCAATGTGTTATACCGCTAGAACATTCTAATTCATCTGATTGCTATTTGTCAGATCATATTTATATGAAAGAATTCAAAATTAAATTTTATTTTGGTTCCGAGTAAAATCGAGAACCGACGACAAACCTAGAAATGCATAACCAGGACAGAAAAAAACCCGTTGAGTCGGTTATCGGTCCTGCACGTGGTAACCGAGAAGCAATTAACCGAATTATCAGCCTGCGTGTATGTGTTTTGTGAAAGCGGTATATATTTGAATTGAGCTAAGTTAAAAAAAATTACTAGTGGTGAATTTAATATAAAGAATGATGCGATAGTAAGAGCACGGTCACATTGCCTCATATGTGCATGGCAACTATAACACGTCTAACCTTATTTGATGTGCCTTTGAATGGTCATTATCTTATGAGAATCTTTTTGCTGTCAATAATTATAAATATTTCACCAATCCAATGCTAGGGTTGACATCAATTTCACCTTGCTATCCCTCTAACTGTGTGTACAAATTTATATCAGATGAACCAACCTCATATATTATTTGGTTCAATATAATTTCATCATATGTATGTATGTATATATATATATATATATATATATATATATATATATATATATATAATATTATACTGCTATATTATTGTTCTTTAGTATATAAATCTGACAAGTCCTTTTTTTCAATTCAAATGTGTATAGCAAATATTTTTGGTCGACAGTAATTTAAATGGGCCAAAACTGAGAGAGGACAATAACAGTTCAATAGAGAGGTGACATGAATAATAAATTCAGAACCATTTATACTATGAGACAATTAATTTAATTAGTCGAGGAATAATGATAACAGTTAGAAAATTGAGAAATTGGATTTATTTTCCAACAACTATTGCAGCATTCACAGTACCATATTGTGTCTTTTCGCAATAATTTGAAAGTATTATTAAATTAGTAATGATTATGGAACAACTACTAACTGTACAAATTAATAACTTGTAAATTAAATGACGTGATTGTGCAATAATCAACTAATTAATCCTTATAATTCAAAGATTACATGTCAAATTAAAAAAGTTGCGTTGTTCGAGTTCAAATTTAATTTTCTTTAATTTATCAAAGTATTTATTTTCTGTTAAAATTATTGGTGTAGTAAAAGAAATCAGTGAGGTTGAATTATTTTTGTGTACTTTCAACTTTGAAAGAATCCAATCCCTCAAAAACAAAAACTTTGGAAGAATCCAAGAATTACTGTTAAATCAAAGGAGAAAATCAAGAAAATTATGTGTCAAATCATGACTTTTACATTCTTATTGCTGCTTGAGTAATTAGGAAAAGAAGAAGAACGAAGAAAGCAGATATTTCCTTTTTGTGGGCACATCAATATATCATTTCTGACAAAACTCAATTTAATTACTTTTGATTTGTTTGAATAAAAACCACAGTGATGCTTTAACTACAAGATTTGAATGTAGATAGAGCCGTCTATTATAGACATATTAGCTAGTAATTTGGATTTCAGTTCATTTTCTAGTCCACAAAAATGAGTTAATACACATATATTCATAGAGTTGTGATAAAAAAAAGTTAAAAATAATTAGTGAATCGTAATGCATAACAAAATAACTAAACATGGAGGTTATTTTAAGAAAACAATTAGGTCATTTTCAGATCGATTTAGTTTGTGACACATGTATTATTTTTAGATTGTCTAAAACGATCTTAAAAACAACCTATGTGCTTTTAATCACATCCTTTCATTTTTTATATAACTGAGATTTACTAACTAAAACAGTACAAATTAAATATTAATGGTTGAGAGAAAAAAACACAAAAGTTAGTTTCAAAAAGGGCATTTCAATTCCTTTAAATTCATAAACTACACCAAATTCTGATTTTGCATACCAACTTTAAAATCCATATATGAATTATCAAATTCTTGATATATTTTAATTTTAAAATTAATCAAGATTTTTGCTCCAATATAGTTTAATATAACTTCTAACTTAACAAATGAAATTATTTAATGTAGTAATACGAAGTTGTTTCACTGCCTAAAAGTGATATTGTTTTGGTTTGACATTTGTTATACTACCACATAAATATGTCATCAATCTATCTTATGCTGAAATGCTAAATTGTTGCAAGATCGGATCAATAATTCAATAGGTTGGCTGCAAAATCCGGATAAAGTCAATACTTCAATAATTTACAGACAAATTTTAAATCTAATACACAAAATCAGAATTTAGCATTTAAGAATTTACGGAAATATCATCATCTCAAAAAATGTGTGTAAAATTAAATATGTTACCTCATAATTAAATATTGTGTCATGGTGAATAGAAAAAAAAATTATGATGACCATAAGAGTTCTGTTTTTGGCCTTGCGTTGCCATATCAATTTTAAAATTTGAAATTTTTGAATGTTTATGATGATTTCTTTTTTGATTAATTGTAAACAGAAGCATAAAGTGAAATAGGATATAGTAGTCTTATAGTCTATAAAGGCTACAATGATAGGCAAACTGAGTTAAAGTATAATCAAATTGGATAGCGACATATGACCACATAAACCAATGTTTAAGAAGAATCTTAAAGAAAACAATGTTAATGGGTAACCAAGTAAAAACAACTTGTTCTCTTCTAATTATAATTTCCTCTGAAATTTTAAATTGAAACTAGGGTTTTGGCCCTTCCAAAAACAGACAGTGTATCCTCAAGTTTTGTCTATTGAATATCACTATAAAATTGATATATAAGCTGTGCAATAGACAAAGAAAATTTAAATGAATTATAGATAGACATTAATTGTTAGTGTACTTCACATCGATATGGTCTTTTGTAACGATCATATTAAAGTTAAATTTGAATTATCATTATTCATTTATGGCTCATAAATATGAGAAAATGAAATGATATTGGGATCATTAAATAATAGGGGAATGTGAAAGTAAAATAAACCTAGTTTTCAAAATAAAGAGAGAATAAGAAAAAGAAAAGACAAAGACAATCCATCATAGAAGTAGGTATGACAAGAAAGGGGACAATGGCATCTCAGTCCCAACATGAAAGTCACAGACACATCAGTCAAACCTTGGGATTCTTAATTGAAAAATCTTTGTAATTAACAACTTTGCTAACTACTCTATTCATTTCTCCTACTAGCCGGAGTATGTAAATTATGTACTAATATTCAAATTGACTATGTATTATGCGAAATCCAAAATTCATTTAATAAAATTCCCTCCATTCAATGTTAGGCGATGCATTTCTTTTCAATATGAGAATTAACTGGAGATATAATAAAGTTTAAGAAATAATAGTAATAGATAAATAAAAAAAACATATTCCCTCTGTTATACGATAGTCGAGTCATTTCATTTTCTGCACTCGTTTAGGCAACTACAATCATAATCTACTCTGAACCCACTTGGATTCGTCATTGCTTCGAAATCCATTCCCACTGGTTCAACCCGAGTAAAAAATTTACTTGGTTTCAACTAAATTTGAAAATTTTCTACCATGCACGTTGGACCCGTTTTATTAAAAAATCAAAAGTTAACAATCGATCATGATTAAATTTAAGCACACATGAAATGAAAAGAAAATTGAAAAAAAAGTTAAATATTCTCCAGGGGATATATTGATGATCGCTACATGACATTTCACAAAACTATTGATAAAAATTATGTTATTATTACATTAACAATAAAGTGAGGAAACAACACTTATGTCCTACTCTAATGCACCCCCATTACGATGCACTATATATATGGAGTATTAGTGAAAAACAACTATTTGGTCACATGGAAACCATCATAGTTTTTCTGCATTCTCTAATTACACACATTTGCTGCATATCTAGGTTTCATTGTTAATTCTCTTCTATTTTGTTTAACTAATAACCCTCTATGTATCAAATTATATATGTAAATTAGTTGTGAATTAATATTTGCTAATTGGTCAATTGAGCATTTTTCTCATTAATTATTTGAATGCTTCTAATAAAGAAATTAGAAAGTAGAGAATATATCATAGAGTCATGTAACCGTAGCCGTAGACCTAGCTATTTATATCTCGTTTTTCTCTGTTTAATTTTGTATACTTGAAAATTCTCAGAAATTAGGTCAGGGTAATTTATAACATTGTTGAGTAGCAGAAAACCATACGACTGATACACTTTTTTATACTCCAATGTAAATATGGCATAGTATTATAGCACTACCACTATATTTACACCATGAATTTTAAGAATGAACAAATAAAAATAAAATTTATGGTGTATGATCAATTTGGGAGTTAAAAAGGGATACTTGAAAAAAATAAAAAGATGAAATAAGAATGTCATTATATTAAAGTGGAAAATTGTAAGCAAAGAGTGCATAAAGAGAAGAGGAATGCATTATTAAAAATGGAAACAGTTGTTTTATCGTGTAGAGTGTTGTATGGGAATCCTTCTGTCAGATGGATCATAGAGAGAGAATTTCATTTAAATATATATTCGTGTAATAAGTATTGGGACATTGAGTTTATTTCATGCTTATTTCACCATTTTAATTAATTAATATTGCTTCTATGCATATACTATATGCCTCGAAATACACAAATAAAATGCTTTCACGCTGGTAGATGACAAGCAAGTATGATCTGAGATTTGTATATATTTGAAATATAAATATTAAATGTTATACAGCCTCGAATTCATAACAAGAAGATGAAGCGTGAGAATATATGTTTATATTCAATAAATTGTTGGTAATAGTGGTTCTCTTAGTCAGGTTTTGTTTTGTCCTGGTGTGCATCCAGTAATTAATTTATTTATTTATTTATTCAGAGAGGAACCCTTAATTGTAGAAGTAATTACCTGTCATAAGATCATATATGCTTTCTCTATTATCTTATTAATATATGAGTGACCAATCTATGTTGATCTTGCATTTATTAGTATTATTTTTTGGTGAAGTCACTAATGAAGATACATATTTCGGATTTGCATGTGATGCGTACATATGTGAAGTGCACTGTCAATAGCTCCAAAAATGATATTATTGGAACAAAATGCTATTCACAATACGTGAATAGCATTTTTACTTTATTAAAATACGTGACGTTTCCCTAATTAAAGTTTGGACTCCCTAGAGTTAAAATGCCACATGTCAAGCCTATGAGAGTAATAGTTGTTTTATTCACTTAAAAATGATTAATGATCAAATTAGTAAATTTGTTGCTAACAAAAGTTAAAAGAGTTGGAATGAGCCCATTAATAAATGATCATGTAGTGGTAAAACTGCGTGAGCCCAACAAAACATTTATCTTTAGACCATTTATATGAAATCTGAGGCTTACTTAGTGGGCTCACCATTTTGATATTTTAAGCATATTCGGCCCGTTCTCTATTAAAAGGAAAAACTGAAATTTTCTTTTCTTTTCCCTAATTTTAGTAAGACGGAGTACTATCAGTTTTTTTCCAATTAGAGATGTTTTTCCTGAATAATTATGTTATTTTAATTTTAAAATTTGTAAATTGTATATTCAAGCATTAGAGTAAAATACAGAAAGTGAAATGGCGATGTATTAAAATTTATCAAAATTTGGATTAAATAACAAGGACTTACTTATTGGCGGGTCAATATATGGGGCTCAAGCTACCCAAATATGGGGTAGCACTGTAGCTACTTAATAATTTGTGAAAAATTGCAAAACACCCCTTCTTATTTATGTATTTATAGGGGAAGAAACGTACCTGTGGCCTGATGAAGAGGAAATAGGTTCTGTATTTCTTCATATGAAGAAGAGTAGAAGACTATATGGAGGCTATTAAATTATTTTATTTACTTAACCTTGTATCTATATGGGCTAGATACTTGTAGGCCTTAATAATATATTATACAGTATTTAATTATGATCATCTAAAAAAGTAAGATATTTCAATTTAGAATTTTGAGTTTATGTGATTAGGATTTGTTTAAATATATTTGAATTTTAGATTTATATTTAAGTATTTATTCAAGGTTAAGTATTTGTAGTATTTAGTTTAAGTTTAATTATTCTTTCATCTATTATTTAGTTAAAAAGTCAATTAACGTTCATTTTAGTTTATATAAATTATTTTAATTTGTGATATTGTATATAATATTATATTTAAATTTAATACTATAAGAAAATAAATTAAAGAATATGATATTTAATTTAGTATAAATTATTGATAAATTATTATGGGGTTAATGTGTAATTTAAAAAAATATGTGGGTAAGATTCAAAAAGTAAAAATAAGTAGGTGAATATGAAATATTCTTTTAGGTTTAGGTTTGGTGTAAATGGTTGGAGTAGAATTACTTTTTGATGTGTGACAGAATTGAAAAAAAGATTTGAATTTGGCGTAAATAATTGGAGATGGCCTACCTAAGTCTTAGCCATGGAAGGCGTTTTTTATAAAAAAAACATTGCCATGAGCTTGGTGGTATTATCCGACCAAATAAATAAGAACTGAATTAAAAATTATGAGAAAGAAAAAGAAAAAAAGGTATGCAAGGGTGAAGGTGTTCTGAATGAAGTGGGAAATGAGCATATTTATATTAACAAAATCACAATTTTCAACTTACAAAAATAATAATAGAGCAACACCAAAGTTGCTCAATCATTACTTGCGTCGTATACTATTGAGTATGGAGCATGAAAGAAAAAGTGAATAAAGTGTGCGATCTTGACAATCCAACTCTAGGGTTAGAGCTCGTTATATGTCATTATTGTCCTCTCTTTGTAAGTTGTATTCTTGATTAGTTGTGCATTTGTTTGCTAACACAACCGCATGCTCGCGCCAATTATGCGGGTGCTTTTATCATCACAATTCACACACCACAAATTATGCTCAATATATAGACATAGTCTTTGGAACTCTTGAAATTTGTACACAAAATCATCACCAAACCACTACTACACATACATGCCACAAAAACAAGGAGACATCATCCCATTTAAGTCATAGAATTATACAAATGGCTGCCTTTGTATGTTGAACTAGATTTAAGAGAAAGGAATGATAACGTCGCCGATGTTGTTGTGCCATGGGTCAGCCAAGTGCGTCGCCAAATTCTCCAACGGCCCTGTTCCCGGGTACGCTGATTGCTGCACGCAGAATCCCACAAACGCCAACAGAGCAAGACGGCCTAGAAGGAGAATTCAACCACAATTTAAATTTCAAAAATAAAAAAATAATTTAACACTTGACATTCATTCATTTATTCATTCATTCAAATGGCGATCAATACCATTCTTGATCTCCTTGACCTTGTACTCCTCAAACTTCTTGGGGTCCTTGGAGTAGCCAAGCGGATCGAATGCCCCACCCGGATACTTCTTCTTTTCGGGGTCCTTCTCCATGCTCCTTTGGTGCTCTACAAAGGCTATGGACAAGAACTCGATCACCAAGATCGTCGGTAGGGTCCCCCATGGCACTGGGTTCCCCAAATACGTTGCCTGCCCGCCTGGAACCGCTGCCCACTCCTGTGCCTTCACCCAGTTACCTAGCCCTAGGGCCTCAGGCACCAGGATCCCGGGCTGTATATATATAAGTATTAGTTGTGACCAAAAAAAGACTTTGACAAAAAATTAAATAAATGGACTTTGATCATAATCAGACAATATTATACTAATATGAAGTCTAAAGTTTAGCATAATCTAACTTACAACTGCAAGCATGGCCCATCTGCAGTGGATGAGCTCCGACTCCTTATATCTCTCTAGGTTTTCCGGGACTTCCCCTAGGCGAAGTGGGTCGAATCCAAAATCTCTGGACTCCAAACAATTAATTTTAAAATTAATTAAAAACAAAAAAATGGGAAACCATTATTGATCTTCGTTTTATATATAAAAAAAGAGGGAACATCTTTTTTAGTACACCAACTATCCCAAATGAGCAAATTTGGTCTGTAACATTTCATAATATCTTTTAAGGTCCATCAACTATAAGTTAATATCAATTCAACTACTTTTTGGCTATTTCTAATATTTTCATGACCAAAGTACCCTTAAGGCCAATGAGGGAAATTCAATCTATTTACCCTCTCATTTTCATTAAAGTAGTAGTATGTAATTTGGGATAGTTGATGTACCAAAAAAGATGTTCCCTCTAATTTTAATTTCAATATAAAAATATCTTAATGATATTAATATTCCATTACTATTAATTATTTACATTTAGTTTTACTTATTTGTAATATTTTAAATCATTGTACTATATTTAATATTAATAGTGAAATAACTTAAATATAAATATATGTAAACATTATGCTTATACAATATTTGTATATAAAAGTAGATTTATTAGATGGAATATTAATATTTCAATCTTAAAACTATGCATAGAATATGTTATTTTTAAGTACAATACAAAATTGATAATTAAAAATAAAATAAAATTTATTAACATACATAGAATCTTAAATAATTAAAAAAGAGCTAAGTTTTATTTTATCTACTCTTAAGTAGTAATTGTAGTCTAAAAACAATAGTTGAAATTATCAATAATCAATTTAATAAAAAAGCAAATGAAATTCCTAGTTGAATATATGATTAATTTAAATCTATGATTATTTAATTAAATAAAAAATAATAGTTGCTATCAATTGTATAATATCACAATGTCGCGTTTTAATATTATCATTAGGCCATTTACAACATCATGAAACTGTTCATAATTCTCATATCTATTCCCTTGACTATTCGTAAATCATATTTTCTACTTTATTAAATTTTTATTTCAATGTAGTATATATTATGATTAACTTAAATTTTCAGTTTAATAAAATTACGAGATTCATTAAAATAAAATATTTATCTTAGTTTTATTTAAATAATTGAGAATGTAACCATATAAAAGTATTAACTAGCACAGGAAAGTAATATCATAGTATTCAAATAAGGTATGGTATATATTAGTAATAATAGTATAAGATCTATTAAACTTAATCTCAAATAAATTAGAAGAAAGAAAAAAAGTGGATGAATAAATAGATTGAATTGCCCTTAATTGCCTTAAGGGTACTTTGGTCATGAAAATATTGGAAATAGTCAAAAAGTAATTGAATTGATATTAACTTATAGTTGATGGACCTTAAAAGATATTATGAAATGTTACGGACCAAATTTGCTCATTTGGGATAGTTGGTGTACTAAAAAAGATGTTCCATCTAAAAACAAATAGAGTGCATGGTGATTACCCGGGAGCGGAGCCATCGAGGTAGGGGGGGCGGGGCTCGCCGGGCATCCAGTTGGCGGCCATGGTGAACCTGGAGGTGGTGGCATTGGTGGCGAAGGACACGGAGGCGGCGAATTTCGACTTTGAGGAGGAGAGGACGGAGGGGCAGACGGCGGCAGCGGCAACGGCAACGCCGCAGCTCATCACGGTGTTGGCTGCCATTGTTGATTGAGAAGAGGGGAGGCTATGAGGAAGATTGTATTTGTTGAAGGAAAGAAGTTTGAAGTATATGGGAATATTGGAGGATATAGGCAAATCTAAATGGTGATTGTGATTGGCTATGGGTTTTGGTATCTGTTCTGTTATTGGTCCACGTGTATAAACTAATCAGATGTTTATGAGGATATTGTGTGGGTGTTTCCATGGTGGAGGTTCAATGAGGGAGTGTAAAAAATCAGACAATATCTCGAATGGAATATAATTTCTAAATTTGTTACAAAAATGTCTTGTAATTTATTGTAGCACTCACTATTTTTTATAAGTAATTTTTGCAATTTGTATGAGATCCAAATTAAGCCTACATTTCTATGACACCAAACCCACACAAGCTGTATAGATATTCGTTGAATTAGTCAAATTTATTTTCGAATTTCAACAAGAAAATGTTCTCATCAGAGCTAATTTCAGACTCAGAAATCTGTATAACAGATTGGCTCTAAAAGGAATTAAATAAATTACCCAATCAACACATCTGACATTTTTATGATCAAGAACACCAAAACCTGAGTGATGAATGATGATGAAGTGTAGACAAATCCAGCAAATGTACTTCTTCAATCCAAAGCAGCAAAGAGCAGAGCCGAATTCGTTCCACCGAAGCCAAAAGAGTTCGACATGGCCGCTCTAATGCTCATCTTCTTTGAAGCACTCAAAGGCATAAAATCACTACTAAAAATGGGATCTGGTTTAGTGAGGTTGAGAGTTAACGGCGCAATCCCCTGCAACAAAGGCAGCATGTATAGTGTAAGACTTTATAAAGCTGCAAGATTAACATTGATTTTCTTACATGGTGAATAGATAGTATGGAGAATATCGCTTCAACAGCTCCTGCTGCTCCGAGGAGGTGTCCCGTTGCACCCTGACAACCAAATAGAGATTCGGTTTCATCAATAGCTAAAATGTATTCCAATTGAATGTCCACTTAATCTTGCTTGCAAGTTGCAATGCAGCCAAGACAGCCACTGAGACATGAACTCGGTTACCTTGGTGGAGGAAATAGCTAAATTCCCCGATGCTGCATGACTGTCAAATACAGACTGAATCGCCTTGGCTTCCACTGCATCGCCTGCAAGATTCCACAAGTTAGCCTGAGTATATCAAAAACCACCACACTGCTATCAAAAGTTCAGAATGTCGTTATACTGATTTCAAGTACCCAAAGGAGTGGAAGTAGCGTGTGCGTTGACGTAATCCACCTGCTCAGGTTTCAGGCAGGACTGCCAACCACAGAAAGGAACACGGAACGTGTATCAATGACCTAATAATGATTGTAACTTGGTTCTCTTTCTTGATTCATAAGTATGAACAAGAACACAATAGAAACAGAGATGGTTAAACTTGCCTTTTGAATTACATTACCATAATAAAAGCAGAGAAAAGAGTGAAGATGTTTTAATCAATGATCACAATATGTGAATTTAATACCTGCTTTAAAGCTCGTGACATGGCCAAAACTGCTCCTCTTCCATCACCATGTGGTTGAGTAATGTGATATGCATCACCTTAGGAGATGAACAATATCCAATTATCCATAAAATAGCTAATGCATAGTAGAATTTTAAGAAAATCTGGAAGTTGAAGAAATCACCTGACATCCCATAACCCCGGACTTCTGCATACACTTTTGCTCCTCGTTTCCTAGCATGCTCAAGTTCCTTTCATAAATTAAGGATTGCGGTAAAGGTTTCATATCTCTCCTTAAGAAAGAAACATAGATTTTGCTTGTGTTACTAGAAATACCACTCACCTCAAGAACCAGGATGCCCGAACCTTCACCTATTCTGTTTCAAGCACATGATTAGGATGCTAGATGTGAAGCAACTCCAAAAATGAAAAGATGCGTCTCAAACGCAATATCAGCCATTACTTACACAAATCCATCACGGCCACAATCAAAAGGTCTTGAGGCTTCTCCAGGTGCATCATTGTACTTGGTTGTCAGTGCCCTTGACCTGTACAAAACAGCAGTATTTGATGGCTCTGTGACTTTTTAATACTTATTTTGAACTCTTCCTCAAAATATACCACGGGAACTTCAGTGGACTTTCTTTTATGATTTTACATAGCATATGCATGAGACTTGAATCTAAAATTTCATACTAACATATTCAAGCATCGGAAACAATGGTAAAAAGTCATTATTAGGTAGGATATATTAGCACTGAGTTCCCAAGCTTCTATGGTAAGAGACATTATTTGACTCGTATTAAAGAGGAGAACATTATTTGACTCGTATTTCTAAGCATGTTACCTAGCCTTCTATTAAGCCTCTGTGAGATGTAAGATTGCATTGAGGAGAAATGGCAGTAAAGCATTACCTACAGAATCCCGCTATAGACAAAGCATCAATGCTTGCCTCAGTCCCTCCAGCAACCATAACATCAGCATCACCAAATTGAATCATCCTGGTAGCATCTCCAATAGAATGTGCCCCGGTAGCGCAGGCTGTCACTGCAGCATGGTTTGGTCCCTAGATTCAAGATCAAAACTAGGATATACAAAACTATTTCTTGTATCATGAAAAATGGTTAATCTACCACAGTCATTGAGTATAACTAGCATCTTAAATTTTTTCTAAAAAAATTAACTTTCAATTTTCAACTTCTATTTCACGAACAAGCTACTTTAGTATTATAGTCCCATATATATCCCAAATGGCAATGGATTCTCTTGAATTTGACATGTTATTAAAAAACCGGAATGCATACCTGAAATCCATATTTCATGCTCACATGGCCAGAAGCCATGTTTATTAGTATCCTTGGAATGAAAAATGGACTAAGCCGGCGCAATTTCTGCACTCGGAAAAAGAAGTACAACGAAAAAAATCATTTTAGTATATAAGTACCGCCAAATCTGTTTAAATATCTCAAACAGAATGACATAATGCTGGAAGATCTTCCATGATTCCAATTGGGGATACATTTGGAACTTTCAAACTGCGAAGATTTTTTCTACCATGAATCAGCAAACAAAAATAGCATACAGAGAAAGCAGCCAACTAACCTTCTCACAAATCATTCTTGAAGCATCCAATATGTCACTAATGCTACCAGTTCCTGCGCCTATGGAGACTCCCTGAGAATCTTAATGTCATCAGAAATGAGAAGTCACAAATAGAACTCAGACACACAATTCTTTATCAATAAACGATAAAGTACCGTGCATTCCTTCTCATCTTGCTCGGTGGGGATATAATTTGCATCTCTTAGAGCCTCATCGGCAGCACATAATGCGTAGCCTATAAACCTAGCTATCGACCTATGATCCTGAGGAGATTAAAACGTAAAAATCTTATAAATCATGATTTTTAGGTCCAGCTCATGAAACAAAGGCAATGTGAATGCAGCCCAAACTTGTTTGCTTTTTCTCATCATAGAAAATTATTTTTTTCTAAGCTAAACCAAAAACTGAAACTTCTGTTGTAATACCTATACGGAGGATCTACCAGTAAAAATTGACAAAATGAACCACCAATGAGTTTTACCTTAGAGTTAAGCCATAGCTCTTCATGAAATTCACCTGGGTTGGACCCAGAGCGTACAACTCCAGCAACTTTTGATGTCAATTGATCAAAGGTCTGCTGCTGTGTCTCACTATCAAAACCATTCATCTTTAGATCTTCAACAGTCACTGCCCTAATACCAGAATCTCCATCTATTAAACGCTTCCAGGTGGCTTCCACACTGCAGCCTAAAGGAGTTACCATCCCTAAACCTATTTATAGTAAAGTGCACTTTAGCATTATGATGGCATCAAATATTCAACAAGAAACCATCTATCAACCGAAACAATACTATTATGGAGCGTACACTCTATTACATGGAGAAATCAACATCAAATGCAGATTAAAGCTCACATGATTTTATAAGCGTGCACAAACGGCACACCTATTCACAAAAAAATTATGTTATGTGCATGCACATAGTCGGATAAAAGGCTTTCTTCACATCAGTCCAATCAGATGGTAGCTTGGTTGAAATCATGATCTTTTCAGCAAACTAAATTAGGTATCAATAAAGTGCAAACATGTTTTCTTGGAAGCATTAAAGTGATAAGCATCCTACCTTATATCCTCATTCAGAAATACAGGCTATCCACAAATAGTTGGAATGCATACTAGCTCCAAACATTTGAACTAACCAAAATGGCAATGGCACAGACGCTTATGCCCTCCAAGATACAATTTTTAAATCGCATTTATGGGAGTTACCTGTCACAACAACTCGACGAGGCGTTGAAAGGGGTGGAGGATCAAAGGGAACAGTAGAGAACAAACGGCTGACGCGGATGATTGGTGTCAAGATTCTCTTACTAAGGTGGCTCTTAGCCATTGCTGCTTCCAATTTTTTTTCTTGAAATCCAACTTATTCAACTTGCTGGGACGCCTTTCATGCAAAAAAGGAAAACTTTATCAACGACAACACACATCGCGATAACACTCAACATGACTGAAGTATCCAAGAATCGTATTGTTAATCTCTTTGGGGAATTTAATCGAACAGGTAATATGCCAGCTCAAATGCAGAACATATCAAACTGACAATTAGTCCTCCAAATTAATATACTTTTAAAATGTGAGGAATGTATTGGATTAAGAAGATTGAGATTGCTACCTATTCTAATATTTTGTATGCAAATGGAGAATGAGTACTCACTGAAATTATTCAGACTCATATTCGGTTATCGCCTTTTATATAGATAGTTATTTGCGTAGTTATCCTTTTAAAATGTGGAAATCCATAATTACCCCAAATATTTTTTATTTCACGTTGTGGAATATGATTCCAAAATCTAAGGCCAAATCGTGAATTTTTCTCCATCATTTCTCAGCATGGTTCATTGAACTATTAATTTCCTGTTTCAGAACCATGAGCGCTTCACAGCTCTTAGGAGTAAGTAATCGTTTCCAAATTCTTCAATATATATATATATGCACGCGTTCAATCTCCATGTTTAGCAATGCATGCACCGTTAGATTTGGATTGGGTTTTGATTAAATTGATCATTTTCCAGTATTAAAAAGATTATTTTTATGTGAATTTTAAATAGGGAGCAATGAACATGAACCCTGGATTCACAAAGCTGTGCAAGGGGCTAGCAGTGGTACTAATAGGTGGCCACCTTGTTGTGCAGATTCCTACTGCTGTTTCTTATCTTGCTCTCATCCCTGCCAAGTACTCTAATTTTGCTCTTTGATCTCACATATTTGTGATTATTTATTGTTTCAATTTTTTGAGCTCCGTCTATATGGCTTTGAGGGTGTGTTTTCTTGAATTTCTTTTAGCTGTTGTGGTGTGATTTGGGGTATGTTTGGTTGCTTTTGTTTCTATTAAGTTTTTTACTCTCATCAAAGGAATGACATCTTTTTTTTCTGATTATCCCAACTTTTCTTGGCATGAAGTAGTGGAAACATAGTTTCTATTATTCAAACAAGCATTAAATGTGTGCTTGCATATTCGTCCATAGGCCAGATCGGATATATGATAAGGACTAACTCTTCAGAGTTTAGGGTGGGGTGCCAATTAGGACGTGGGAGTAAGTTGCACTAGATGGATATTTGGGGGATGAAATAAGGTGTTACTGATGGTGGATTGTATAAGGTGTGGTAGAAATATGGATTTTGATGGGAATACTTAAGTCTCTCCTAAGAACAGGAATCATCATGTTAATTATACATCGGTTGTGAATACAAGAGATTTCTTCTGCTTAGGGGCAGATTGTGAGCAATATCTAGAGTAATTTCAGGACAATTCAGTTTAATAGTTTCCCTAGTATGCTATGTCAATGCGGTAAATCCTAACACTATAGATTGCTTCTGCTGTTAAAACTTTGTATACGAAAGAAATAAAAACTCAAAAGCTCTGATACATTTACTGACCTTTTGATAATGTAGGACTATTCCTTTTGGTTGGAATCTCATTACAGCTGGATTTGTTGAACAAACAATTTATGGGGTATTTTAATCTCATTTGCTCCTTTTTTCTAATTTCATGTATGTTTTACTTTCTTGTTGTCTCCTTTCATCTCTGGTTTACCGAAAGATTGTTAATATATTGCAGGTGGTCATAAGCATACTCGGTCTTCTTTTTGTTGGGAGGATGCTTGAACCCATATGGGGATCGAGGGAATTTTTTAAGTTCATCTTTGTAGTTAACCTCCTATCATCATTTTGCATTTTCACTGCTTCTATTTCCATGTACTACTTTACGAGGGAGGAAATATACCTGTAAGTAAGTGATGCACGAGCAACATATCTCACGAGCAGCGTATCA
Organism: Salvia splendens; assembly: GCF_004379255.2. NCBI lineage: Eukaryota > Viridiplantae > Streptophyta > Magnoliopsida > Lamiales > Lamiaceae > Salvia > Salvia splendens. The sequence continues at coordinate 23,407,760 of NC_056051.1, forward strand.
TGCTCCACCTGTCCTGATATTCCTTTTGCAGTTACAAACCTATTTCAGGATTCCAAGGGATCTTATCCGGGCTTTTAGTTGGCGTCAAACAAATAGTACCTGATCAAGAGTTGTCTATCTTAAAGATTAAAGCAAAAGTACGAGCTTCACTCTTCAGTAGTTTTCTTGGTCGAGTATTTGACTCTGGTGCCCGTTTAAGTCTTATGGCTCCTTAACACTCCGCTCTTGCAGTGGCTTCCGTCCCTGGTAATCTTGTTTGCTGTTGCTGTAAGTTTTTTAGTGACAGAAACAGCAGCATACCTTCCTACCTTGATATGTGGAACCTACATGGGTTGGATTTACCTTAGATACTGGCAAAGGAAACCAGAGACGAACATGAAAGGTGATCCGAGTGATGAATTTGCTTTCTCCACATTCTTCCCCGAATTTTTAAGGTAGTACCTTCACTTCCCTTTGTATCTGCTGGTTCAATAATGGTTTCTTCATTCAAAACATAATTTGAATTTAAATGCAGACCATTGATTGATCCCGCTGCAAAAATTTTTGAACGGATGCTTTGTGGAAGGAGACTCGAACCCTCTCAAGACTACAGTTTTGTAGACACCGCATTGCCTGGTCCAGAGTCTCTTGAAGCATCAAGGAGAAGGTAATCCCCACTCCACGCTCATTAGAAGGTTTCTTAACGATCCCGTTGTCAACTACAAGCTTGTTCACGAATATTTGCTTTTCTCGTGTGAGTCCATGACTTGAGTTTCAAGAATATGCATTGTGTTAGATTAACTCGTTGCAGAAGAGAACGTTCAAAGTTGTTTACATGTTCTGTTTTGATGCTGTTGTTGTGAAATTGGTAGGGAACGAGGCGCCCGTGCGCTTGAAGAAAGGTTGTTGGCTGCTGAGAGGCTCAAGGCAGAACAAACTAAAAGGGAGGTAGGAAATGTGTAGGAGGAACTCAAGAAATCCCTATGAACAATCTGATATCTTGGTCATGATCCTCACTATTTTGCATTATGTTAATTCATTTATAGAAGGTAGTTACTTATTGATGCAGCTCTCTTCACTTGTATAAATTACACAATATTTTGTGACAACAAAATATCATTTTCTGGAGTCAATATTGCTCGATTGATTCGTATCTGAGAATTTCATCATGTTAGAGATTTTTTATATGTAGATGCAATATGTTGATGAGTGTTTACTCACGATTAGAGTGATGAGTGGCAGCCAATGTGAGAGTACCATCCTGTATAAGGAAAAAGTGAATTGAAAAAATTAGTAACGTGTAAATCATACTTATATATATTAGTTCTATAGTGAAAAGTAAAGTTCATTTATGAAAAATAGTAAAACCAAATACTATTAGACATAATGTTGGAGGATATGAAATACGATTAAATAGCATTACAATTATTGAGAATATGAATGAAGTGTATAAAACCCTTAGCTCATGTAATAACGAATAAAAAAAAGTTGAATTACCGACGGAAAACAGTGTTTCCGACGAATTTAATGAATTAACGACGGAATTTCCGTAGTCAAGAGCTAAAATTGTTTTACCGACATGTAAATTAACGACGGAAGATTCTGTCAATAAAACTATTCACCGACTAAAAATTGGAATTACTGACAGAAAATTCCAAGGACAATTCCAACATAATATTAGTTGACATAATTTGAAAAGTTGGAGGGTTAGAAGTGAAATTTTAGCGCTCTAAATACTTATTTTTTTAGAGTGAACTTCAAAAATGGTCACTGGACTATGGGTTTATCTTGCCCATAGTCCCTGTACTTTAAAAATATCGTTAGACATCTCTGGGCTAAGGGTTTATCTTAAAATTGGTCATTTTGTCATTTTTTTATACGAAAATACTATTTTGAGGAGTTGGGCAATTTGGTTTTTTTACACTTTTAACATTTTAAATATGATATTATTTCAGTGATATACTAAATCTGATATTATTTCAAAATTATCATTTTTCTTCCCTTTTGTCATCATTCACTTTGTTTCTTTATTTCAATATTAGATTTAATTTTATAAAATTAAATTTTAAATTTAGATTTTTAAATATCAATAAATTTTTATTAATTATTAAAATTATTAAATAACAAAAATTAATAGTTTTAATCAATATTTGATAGTGTCTAATATTTAATCAATAAGGTATGTCGACGCCAACTTAGTTTTAGTCAATATTTAATAGTTTTAATCATAAATAGATCACATAACACGATTATTTTGAAAAAATATGCAACTAATGTATGACTAATATAATTTTCATTTATTTATTTGAAAACAATCAAAATTAACTAGAAAATTTAAACAAAATACTTCTATATACAATTTTTAGTAGTATCAAATTTTTAGTCAACTTCATAATATATAATCACAAACAATTATAACAATCGAACGAAGGCTAAGTAGAATAGCTCTTATTTTTTCATCGTGATTAATATTATTTTTTGTACTTCTTCGATTCAACTGAATATTATATTAAATAACAAAAATTAATACTTTTAATTAATATTTATAGTGTCCATGAATTAATATTTTTAATTAATAAAAAATTATTGATATTTAAAAATCTAAATTTAAAATTTAATTTTATAAAATTAAATCTAATATTGAAATAAAGAAACAAAGTGAAGGATGACAAAAGGGAAGAAGAATGAAAATTTTGAAATAATATCAGATTTAGTACATCACTGAAATAATATCAGATTGAAAATGTTAAAAGTGTAAAAAGACCAAATTGCCCAAACCCTCAAAAGGTATTTTCATATCAAAAAAATGACAATAGGACCAATTTCGAGATAAACCCTTAGTCCAGGGATGTCTGGTGATATTTTTAAAGTCCAGGGACTATGGGCGAGATAAACCCATAGTCCAGGGACCATTTTTGAAGTTCACTCTTTTTTTAAACAGGTGTTGGTATGGTATAAAAGTAATAAATTGTTTGAAAATACTATAGCATTATTTAAACTAATATCACACACATGCTATGCACGGACTAAAATATTTTGAAACATTGAATTAATATTATAAATTAATTAAATAAAATTAGAAATAATACCATTGTAAATAAAAAATCATATGAAAAAACCTTTTTGAATTTCCTCAATTATGACATGGTTTTATAGCAATTATATAACATTTATGTTATTTCCCTCACCCGTGCGATGCATAACACATTATATTTCTTTCATAAATGTATACAATATTAAAATTTTATTCATTATAAAACATACTAATTAAAAAATCACTTATAAAAATTAGCACATAAACATTGATTAAAATCTTTTGTATAATTACAAAAACTGCAAAGAAACATCAATTAAAAACATATAAATAAGGCAAGAAATAACCCAAAATGAAAAGTATGCAAACTTAAGTTGAATAAGTGGATGGCCAAGTACCAATACTCCAAAATATTCAATTATTTGCATGCAATTTCTGTTGGGGAAAACTGATATTACAAGAGATAAACAATACTGGGCGTAATACAACCCAAGAAGGAAGAACTGAAACTGAAAGTTACAATGAAATCGAAACTGTAAGCTGGAAATAAACTTAGCCGAGTCGAGGTGACCTCTTTCTGCAAGATGAGATACGCCCCGGTAGTGCTCTCGGTTTGGCGTGTCGTCTTCAAAGATAAAACGGCTACGTCTCTATGAAGCAGCACCGCAATCAACAAAGCTCCGGCGAACTGGATGGAGGAGAGGGCAGAGCTTTCGGGAAGAAAAGATTATGCAGAGAGTATGATGCTTGTATGTATGTTCTGATTGTATTTGATGCAATGAATGACTAGCCTATTTATAGGCCTGGTCCACTGCAGGGGTCAACTCAGTCTTGATGGTTGTCATCATGGCTCATTATGGCGGGGCTGTAACCACCGGCCGTTACGAGTTTGAAAGCTGAAGTGGTCGACGTTGAATCTAGACGTTGTACACGCCCTAGTTCAACCGTCACATGGGGACTTCGTGAAGCGACTTGATCAAGACACTGATCAAGCCATCGCTCAAGGCGCAGCAGGCCGAGTTGATCAGGCTGCTGATCAAGGCGCAGCATGTCAAGTTGATCAGGCTGCTGCCCAAAACTGAGGTGGTCCAAAACATTAAGTCTGGATCCAGGGACATGCCTAAGAACCAAGCCCAAAGACCACCCAAGATCCAAGATCCAAGTCCAAGTCCAAGTCCAAGTCCAAGTCCAAGTCCAAGTCCAAGTCCAAGGGCAAGGGCAAGGGCGCGGGCACGGCTCGGCGCGCGTGTGCGAGCGTGTGGGCTCTTTCACCCATCTTAGTCCACGATAATTACTAAGTGTAATTAGTCACTTAATAAATACACATTTAAAGATGTGTCGCATCTCCTATGTGGGATAATTAACACTAGTTAATTACTCCGTACACTTTCAACTCATAGCTTTATCAAAATCTACAATGTGACCAACTTTTATCCACTATTTCTCACTCATCGGGAATCGGATTTGAGAAAGTGAATATACTACGGTTATCTACGCGGAACGTAGATCGACGCTATATCATTTAATTTTCCAAAATTAAATGTCTCATCACATTTATTATTAGTCAAACTTCATTGACCGGACATCTTAAAATCAAGATTCCAACAATCCCCCACATGAGTGAAAATAGCCAAATGCATATGCATGTAGACACAAGCTCAACCCTCGAGAGGTATATAAGCATAAGGATAGGTAGTTGTTGGCTTTGAACCCTCCATAGTCGACACCATCGGATACACAGGCGGCTTAGTAGCGCGATGCTTTGAACTAATCCCCCACGGCGTGCACTGAGACAATGGTGTTAACGCTTAACACATCAACCTCATCCGTTCTCATGTTTTGTGTCCTTTGCGGCCTTGGACACCACTTTGGATTCATAAGTGTATTATTTGAAGCGGCTCACTTCACACTTATATAGGTGATTCCTAATCGAGTATCTTGCCTTACTCGGTCTCCTTGAGAACTCAATCTCCTCGAGATCTTTAGGAGTCATTAAAGTCATAGACTTAGCCTCACCACTAGGCAAGTTTACCAACACTCTATTGCTCTCTAGGGAATAGATATAGTTGAGTGTTTCTCATGAACTCTCATAGCTTAGTTGTCCCTTTGAAACAAGTTCTTGGGATCTCCAGTCATCATGGTTGGGTTACCACTATGACAATTCTTTAGTTTGTGGATTTCAAACTCATTCCCTCTAGCAACTTATTCATTTGATCACGGTTTAATCATTTGGTTAGCGGATCCGCTAGATTATCTATTGACTTCACATAGTCAATTGTAATCACCCATGTTGTGATCAAATGTCTCACGGTGTTATGTCGTCGACGTATATGTCGAGACTTACCGTTATAGAAGAAATTGTTTGCCCTTCCAATAGCCGATTGGCTGTCGCAGTGGATCAGCATTGGAGGCACTGGCTTAGACCAACATGGAATATCTTCAAGGAAGTTCTTAAGCCACTCGGCTTCCTCACTAGCCTTATCTAAGGCAATGAATTCCGATTCCAATGTTGATCGGGCCTTAAATATCTCAAAACCCTCACGAGAGCTCTACAATGCTCTTTGCTTAGATTGCTCGTGTACCGACTCAACTTGTTCATGGCACAAGCAATGTCAGGTCGAGTGTAATTAGTCAAGTACATAATGCACCCGATGACCCGTGCATACTCTTCTTGTGCAACGGGTTCGCCTTTGTTTTTGCTCAAGTGAACGTCGAGTTCAATTGGAGTCTTAACCGGCGCGCCATTATAGGTTTTGAATTTATTCAATATCTTCTCAACATAATGTGATTGTGTTAAGATGATTCCATCAGACGTTCTTAGAATCTTCATTCCAAGAATTACATCGACTAGACCCATGTCTTTCATGTCAAAGTTTCTTTTTAACATGGCCTTTGTATCGTTAATTACTTGAGTGTTGCTACCCAAGATTAACATATCATCAACTATAGACACACTATAACATGACCGTTATTAGTGCTCTTGATGTAGACACATTTGTCGCACTTGTTGATTTTAAACCCATTTGATAACATCACGTTATCAAACTTCCAGTGTCATTGCAATGGCGCTTGTTTCAATCCATATAGAGACTTTACGAGCTTGCATACCTTTTTCTCTTGTCCAGGTACTACAAACCCTTCGGGTTGCTCCATATAGATTTCATCTTCTAGTTCACCATTTAGAAACGCGGTCTTTACATCCATTTGATGAATCTCAAGATTGTGCAATGCAGCAATAGCGAGAAGCACTCGGATATATGTAATCCTTGTTACAGGTGAATAGGTATCGAAGAAGTCATGTCCTTCCTTTTGTTTAAAACCCTTTACTACTAGTCGGGCTTTATACTTATCCACTGTTCCATCGGCCTTAAATTTCCTTTTAAGTACTCACTTGCAACCTAGAGGTTTCGCACCTTCAGGTAGATCTACCAACATCCAAGTGTGGTTTAGCAAAATTGAATCAATTTCGCTTTGAACAGCTTCTCTCCAATGTAGCCCGTCTGGGCCATCGAATGCTACTTTTATAGATGTCGGTTCTTCATCTAACATAAAAGCAATGTAGTCAGGACCAAATGTTTTTGGTGTTCTAACCCTACTACCACGTCTTAGTACTGTATCCTTTGGATCGGGCCTTGCACGCTTGCGCGATTCAGGTTCCTCATCCGCTGATTTAGAACTAGTGGTTTCATCCTCAATTCTTGTCTCAGAATTGGATGCTACGTTTTCCTTCCTTTTGCAAGGAAACGTATTTTCAAGAAATACCGCGTTTCTTGACTCAATTGTTGTTCCCACGGTCACAGTCGGTATTTCAGACTTGTGGACAACAAATCGATATGCACTACTGTTAAGCGCAAATCCGATGAAGATGCATTCAACCGTTTTAGGTCCGATTGTAACTTCTTTAGGCGGATGAACCATCACCTTTGCCAAACACCCCCACACTTTGAGGTATTTGTAGGATGACTTCCTTCCCTTCCACAACTCTTAAGGAGTAACATCTTTTCCTTTGAGAGAGATTTTATTCAAGATATAGTTGGCTGTCAAAACAGCTTCCCCCCCACATGTTATATGGTAATCTTGAAGTCAGAAGCAGGGCATTCATCATCTCTTTTAGAGTTTGATTTTTTCGTTCTGCAACACCATTAGATTGTGGTGAATAGGGAGCAGTTGTTTGATGAATTATACCACTTGAGTTGCATAACCACTTGAGTTGCATAACTCCTCAAACGGGGCTACATATTTGCCTCCTCTATCGCTTCGAATCATTTTGATTTTACAACCAAGCTGATTCTCAACTTCGTTCTTATAATTTTTGAATGCTTCTATTGCTTGGTCTTTACTTCTTAAAAGATAAATGCAGCAATACCTTGTGCAATCATCTATGAAAGTGATAAAGTACTTTTTACCACCTCTAGTTTGCACCATCTTTAAATCACATACGTCCGTGTGAATTAATTCAAGGGGTTTAGTGTTTTTTTCAACTGAATGAAACGGTAACTTAGCCATTTTGGCTTCAAGACAAATCTCACATTTATCTTTACTATAAACTTCATGTGCCTTTAGTAAATCAAGATTTACTAATCTTTTAATGGCGTTTATATTTACATGTCCCAATCTACAATGCCACAAGTTTGAATACTCAATCAAGTAAGAGGAAGTAGACGCATTGCTATTGATAGCCAAAGGCTTGGGACCATGGCGCGTAGCCACACTAAGCTTGAAGAGCCCATCGGTTACATAACCTTTTCCGATGGATTTTCCAAACTTATACAAAACGAACCTATCGGATTCAAATACAAGTTTAAAACCCTTATTAACTAGTATAGATCCAAAGACTAGGTTCTTGATGATGTCCGGCACATGCAGCACATCCTTCAAGGTGATCGAGACGCCAGACGTCATCTTGAGGATCACATCTCCGGTTCCTTTCACTTCGGATGATGCTTGATTCCTCATGTTGATCTTCCTCCCATCAACATGATTGTAGGTTGAAAACTCATTCCTATCAGCACAAATATGAGCAGTTGCTCCAGTGTCCTAGTGATGTGGTAGTACAGTGGAATGTCCTAGTGACGTGACATAAGATGTTTTTGGGATGTCCTAATGCTAGTCCGTGGGGATATCCGTCCTATTGTGGATGCTCTAAGTAATTCTATAATTTGTCATTTATAATTAAACAAATTTCGAAAAATTAAATCAAAATTCCCGGGGTACAGAAATACAATTTGTGGAGACTTGAAGGAGTCATTCCGAAACACCTCCAACGTATATTCGGATAATTCGAAAACGGGCCGCCGTATCTTGTTGGAGAATGGATGCAACGGGCCTCAAGGCCCTAACCTCATCATCTCGTCACCTCCTCCGCCTCTCCTCCAAAGCTCCGCCTCTCCGTTGCCGTCCTTCACCCCGCGTTTCCTCTCTGCGCTACGTGACCTCCTGTAATTAACCTCATCCTATTTCGATTCTGCAATTCCTGTATGCCCCTAATCGATTCCACGTTCCTTCAATTGCAGCTGAAAGGTGTCGAGCTCATGCCTTGTCGGATGGCTGCGGTGCGCCTGTGGCGGCAGCCAGTGTTTCGTCGAAGAAGGAATTTCTTCAAGTGGTGCTAATGTCGCCGCAGGTCTTTTATTTGTCTGTGCTCTTGTGCTTAATTTGTCATTAATTGATTGAGCTAACTGTTCTAGAAGGAGAAAGTTTCATAATTCCCAAGCAGCTTTTACTCTTTTGCCTCGCTCACTATTCTTTATTCTCTCACAACGCATATGGAATGAAGGGAACAAGAAGTTAAAATTCTTATATTTATTTTGAAATTTATTTCTGTATTTTACTCCTACTCGTTAAAAAAAATTGGTGGGACAACTTTAGGTAATTTTGTAATAGAACTAGGATATAGATAAATTAAGTTTGAGGTAGGGCAACTGCCCCATCATCTCCATGTGTGTCTCTGCCGCTGGTGCCATTGTATCTATCTGCTTGCATGTCCTGTTTACTTATCAAAGAGAGAAACGACAGACTTTAGGTGCAGTTGAGCTGGTATAGATGTTATGCTTTGGTTTCATAATTTAGCATTTTATTAGATGATACACCAAATACGTCTGCTGTAATCTACAGGTCTTCTCGTCTTGGCCATGTAATATTTCATGGCAAGTTCTTGGTAGATATATCTTGTTAACGTGCATTTTTTTAGATCATCTGAAATCTGAAATTGATGTTTACATCTGAACTGGAGGCAACTTGAACGGCTGAGGTCTCATTTTGGATTGGTCTTGTCCTTGACAGATTCCTGGAAACACAGGGTCCATAGCTCGAACATGTGCTGCATCAGCTGTCAAACTGCACTTAATTGAGGTAAGTACTTGTAACAGACTGCAATAGCTATCTGCTTGGTTGTCCTAGTTAGTTTAGATATTCACTCTTTCCCGTTCATTTCAGCCACTGGGATTTCAGGTTGATGATGTAAAGTTAAAGCGTGCAGGGCTTGATTACTGGCCGTATCCTTTGCTAATTTATGTTGATGCTTGTCATGTATCGAGCAGTTCAAGTAATTTTAATGATGGTTGAATTTAGTACTATAAGGGGAAGAGGGTTCATTTTCAAATTTATAGAGAACGCTTTCCCCAGATGTGAGTTTTTCATCCTCAATTAATAATTTTGATCGTTGAGCTTGAGCTGGTCTTAATTGCATTAACAAAGCCCTTTTCAATTTTTAAGTTCTTGAGTTTCTTATGTCTGTTATTAATAGTACTTGAAAGTTTTTAACTCTCCACTTAGATATGTAGTTGTGAAGGTGCATAGTTCATGGCCAGAATTTCGGGAGTACTTCAAGAAACAGGTTAGTCATTCTTTTAAACGGAATGAACTAATAGAACGTCTGCTTGTTACTTTTTCTATTGAAAGCATAAAATGTCTTCTTGATTATTTAGGAAGGCGAAAAGAGGTTACTAGCATTTACAAAGCGAGGGACAAATATCCACTCAGTAAGTTTTCCATACATTATTTGCTTATTCTGTTTGAGGCATATTCACTCTCAAAATAGTTAGGTACTCTCACTTTGTCAATGCCCACGTTCCAGTAGCTGCCACCTGACCCATTTTTTCTAGCCCTAGTCATGTACACTCCAAGTACGCTTGCACTATTTTGAACTCATTTAAGACCAACTTGATATTGCAGGCATCTCTTCCTTCGACCCCCCATCAAAACCTCATCCACAGTTCTGCCTTTTGCTTCTTGACAATTAATCAGTTACTATTGTATTGACCTCTAATTTTCCTTACGAAGGAATTCACCTATAGGAAAGGCGACTGGCTTGTATTTGGATCAGAGACTAGCGGGTTGCCGGCTGAAGCGCTGGATGATTGCACGAGTGAGCCATTGGGGGGTGGCACTGTTCGAATTCCTATGATTGAAACCTATGTAAGGTGTCTGAACCTATCTGTGAGCGTTGGCATTGCTCTGTATGAAGCTTGTAGACAGCTCAACTACGAGCAGTTCCACAATCCATCCGAACCTTGTCTGAACGAGACATTGTTTTTAACAGAAGACATGTTTGCTTAACTTCTTTGAAGTTTTTCGATCTTTCTTCTTCTTAGTCATTTTTGGTGCGTACAATCTTGTTATAATAGGTGTCTGAGCTATAATTACTTTGCTTCTTGTATGATCTATGTTAGTGTTGAATAAGGCTATGTTTTATTCATCTAAGTATATGTTAATGATGGGAGAATACAAGCCTCATATAGGCAGCAATACTATGTACATATGGTAAGATTTACCCTAGCTATAAATCAGGAAAGGATCATTCTACATTAATTCTGTAATCTTCGTATAATCGCCGTGTGATCCTCGCGTGATCTTCGCTGCTTTCTAACACTCCCCCCAAGTTGAACAATGGGATCTCCTATGTTCAACTTGCCCAATACTTCACTGAAGCTCCTTGCATCCACTGCCTTTGTAAGTATATCTGCTAGCTGATCTCTCGAGCGAACAAATGGAAGGTCTATCACTCTTGCCTCTATATTCTCCTTGATGAAGTGACGATCCACCTCAACGTGTTTCGTCCGATCATGTTGCACTGGATTTTCGGATATGCTGATCGCTGCCTTGTTGTCACAGAAAAGTCTACACGGCTCGTTTGGCATCAAGTCAAGTTCTGTCATTAGCTTCTTTATCCATAGGATTTCTGTCAGCCCACTTTTGATTCCACGGAACTCTGCTTCTGCACTTGACAAGGCCACCACCTTTTGCTTCTTGCTTCGCCATGTCACAAGATTACCTCCCACGAATGTAAAGTACCCTGCAGTAGATCTCCGGTCGTTTAGATTCCCTGCCCAATCTGCATCGGTGAATCCATGCACTGCTAAGTTCCCATGATTCTCAAACAATATCCCATGTCCTGGAGTTCCCTTTAAGTATCGCACAATCCTTAATGCTGCTTCCCAATGGTCGACTTGAGGTTTATGCATGAATTGACTCACTATTCCCACAGCATATGCAATATCCGGCCTTGTGTGAGAAAGATAGATAAGCTTACCTACCAGACGTTGATATCTTGTTTGGTGCGTAAGCTCTGCCCCTTCAGTTAGTCGGAGACCATGGTTCTGCATCATCGGTGTTTCTGCGGGCTTGCAATCCAACATTCCTATCTCCGTTAGGAGATCTAGAACGTACTTCCGTTGACTTATGAAGATTCCCTTCTTGGATCGCATTACCTCAATACCCAGGAAATATTTCAGGAGACCCAGATCTTTCATTTCAAACTCCGCAAATAAGTTCTTCCTTAGCTGTTTTATTTCTTCTTTATCATCTCCAGTCAGGATCATGTCATCTACGTAGATGATCAGGCAGGTGATTTTCCCATCCTTTTTCTTTAGGAACAGAGTATGATCTGAGTTACTCTGTTTGTATCCGTACTTCTTCATCACTTCAGTAAATCTTCCAAACCATGCCCTTGGTGACTGCTTCAACCCATAAAGAGTCTTCTTGAGTTTGCACACTTCTCCCGTCTTGAATTCTCCCTCAAATCCTGGTGGAGCTTCCATATAGACTGGCTTAGTCAATTCGCCATGTAGGAAGGCGTTGGTTACATCAAATTGGTGTAGAGGCCAATCCTTTGTCGCAGCAATAGAAAACAGTACACGAATAGTATTCATCTTGGCCACCGGTGAGAAGGTCTCTGCATAATCAACTCCATAGGTTTGAGTATAGCCTTTCGCCACTAACCTTGCCTTGTAGCGTTCAATCGACCCGTCTGGCTTCCTCTTGATTGTGAACACCCATCGACATCCCACTAGTTTAGACCCTTCTGGCCTTGTGCACACCTCCCATGTTTTGCTCTTCATCAGTGCACTCATTTCTACAAGCATTGCTTCTCTCCAGTGTGGGATCTGCATTGCTTCCTCGGCTGACCTAGGAATCTCCTCTTCCTTATACAGAGCCGTCATAAATGCCCCTGCCATTTCCGTCAGATTTGCCTTAGCCAGATTTGCCACAGAATATCTACTTTTCCTCGAGATCCGTTCTGGACTGTATCGCTTGGGTGGGACGCCCCTTGTGCTTCGATACGGAAGTGTATACTGACCGGTATCCCCATCGATCACAGCATTTTCTACATCTTCGGTTGGTTCTGCAGCTGAGTCATTAGGAATATTTGTACTATTGCCTTCAGTTTCAGAGATTACCTCGGATATCACTGGAGGAGGACTGTCGGGACGCGGTATTTGAGGAGGCTCCACAGCAGGTGAGACAGGCTCGGCGGTAGCGCTAGCCGTCTCGGTTGGTTCCGCAACAGAGTCACTTGGAGATGGCACAAACCAGTTTAGGGGTCCACTTGTCCTATCAACATTACCCTTACTACTCTCCCCCTGACCGCTAAGACTGGCGTAGTAGTATTCACACTCCAAAAAATTACAGTTCATGGTTGTGATTATCTTCCTAGACGAAGGATCAAAACACCTATAACCCTTTTGGTTTATCCCATACCCCAAAAAAACACATTTTATGGCGCAAGCGGAAAACTTTGTTCTCTCGTGTTTGGGAACATGAACATACACGGAGCATCCGAAAATCTTAAGGGGTAAAGTAAGAGGTTCAGGCACATTGCCTAGGGAAGATAAAAGTTGTAATGGTGTTTTCATTTTCAAAATTTTCGTAGGGAGACGATTTACCAAATAAACAGATGTGGCGACTGCCTCAGGCCAAAGAAATTTTGGAACGTTGGAATCAAAAAAAAGAGCACGAGTTATTTCCATAATTATCCTATTTTTCCTCTCGGCTACTCCATTTTGTTCGGGGGTATATGGACATGAGGTTTGGTGAACTAACCCGTGTTCCGTGAAAAAATTTGCCATTTCCTTATTGACGAACTCCCTCCCATTATCAGATCTAAGGACTTTAATGGTTGTCTGAAATTGAGTTTGAATCAGTTTGTAAAAAAGGACAAATTTATCATAAACCTCAGATTTATTCTTTAAAAAATATACCCAAGTCATCCTTGAACAATCATCCACGAAAATCAAAAAATATCGAAAACCATGATCACCAATAACGGGCGCAGGGCCCCAAACATCAGCATGCACTAAAGAAAACAAATTCTTGACACGAGTTTCAGAAGACTTAAACGACTGTCTGTGGCTTTTCGCCAAAACACAAGACTCACACTCAAAATCCTTCAGATAGGAAAAACTAGGAAAAAGCAATTTAAAATAACCAAGAGATGGATGACCTAGACGTCTGTGCCACAACCAAGCATCTCGAGTCGCAGATCCGTGAGCCAGCATCGCGGCACTACCTTGGTGAGCCATCTCATCCACATAGTAGAGGCCTTGACGCTCAGTGCCACGCCCAATTATCCTCCTCGTCCTGATATCCTGTAATACACAGAAATTAGGATGCATTAGCAATGTACAGTTTAATTCCTTCGTCACATGGCTAATAGACATCAACTTGTGAGACAATTTGGGAACATATAGACAATTCGACAGTCTTAATGTTGGTGAAATCTCAATTGTCCCACTCCCCTCTACCGAAGTCAATTCCCCATCTGCAGTTTGAATCTGACTTTTCATAGAGCCACAAAAATTAACAAAATCTTTCCTATCATGGGTCATCGTGTCAGTTGCCCCACAATCAAAAATCCACCTTCCATCTTTATCATCAATTTTACGTTTAACCGTACATGCAACAGGCAGATCGTGCAATATTTTAAAACTATTGGGACTGACTAAAGCAATATCACAATCTGAGGGGTCAGTTTTCGAAATACTCCTAGTGTGGGGGGCAAATTGCAAGACATGGGGTCTATTATGAGATTTAAGTAAACTTGGAGGGTGTTTAGGAAAGAAATTATATGGGTAGGGTTTTTTCAACCCTAGCCCATTACCTCCTTCCCCATACGCAGCGGCGCCGCTCTCCGACCCTCCGACGCGTCCGGCGAATGCAGCCTGCCCCACCTCTTCTCCACGTCTGCCGCCGCCGCCGCCTGGAGCTCCATTCTCTGCACCGCCTCGTCCTCGGACGGTACTCTCTGTTCCGCCATTTTCGTCAACTCCGATGGCCAATTTGGCCTTGCCCCTCTGATTTTCCTCCCACCAATCTGGGAAACCAACCAATTTGAAGCAAGTTTCCCGGGTATGTTTGTTCATACCGCAATTCGAGCACCACAGCTTGGATTTGTCGGGTTTGGTTGCTCCGCGGCGGTTGTTGGAGGCGGCGTGGTGTGGTCCGAGACGGTTTGGCGGCTGCTGGGTCTGCGGCGTCTGGAATCGGGTGTTACGGGCTCCAAATCCGAGCCCTACCCCATTATTTGCTGCGGCGGTTGAGTCGGGGTTGGCCGGCGGCATTATCTTGAGCCGTATGGCCTCCCTCTTCACCCAGCCATATGCGACGTCTACTGGGGGGGCTGGGCTCTCTTTGAGGATGTCCCTTCTTGTTCCTTCGAATTGGGGGTTCAACCCCGCCAAGAATTTGTATAATCGTTTCTGATTTGTGATATCTCGATACTCACCGACTCCTTTGTCACAACAGGTTATCGTCTTTGTCTGGCACCGATCGATTTCGATCCATACTCCATGTAGGGTTCTCCAATACGTCTCCAGATCCAAGTCCCCTTGGACGATTCGGCTGGCCTTATCCTCCAGGTCGTAAATCATGTACGAGTCCGACGTACTCTGGTACGTCACGGCTAAGCTGTCCCAGATGGCTTTCGCACTTTGGTGATGTGCGAAATCTCCGACAATTTCGATCTCCATATTGTCTACGATCCAGGAGAAGACCACTAAATCGGTCTCCTCCCATTCCAAGTATTCTTTATCGTTCGGCTTTGGTGGTTCCGGCACCCCGGTGATATGCCGTAGAGCCCTCCTGCTCCCGATGGCTACTCGCATCAGTCGAGCCCATAGGGGATAATTTCTCCCGTTTAGCTTGAATGCTACTGCAACATTCTTGCTTGCTTTGAGTTTAATGTCGCCGCTTTTGACATCGTCTCCTTCTGCCATTTTTCAGGTCTCTCGCCGGTTGTCCGCCTTCAGGTCGGGACAGGTATCGGGCGATGATGAAACTATATTCTGAGCCCTCGTTTATTATGCTCTGAATGCTCTGGTACCATGTTGAATAAGGCTATGTTTTATTCATCTAAGTATATGTTAATGATGGGAGAATACAAGCCTCATATAGGCAGCAATACTATGTACATATGGTAAGATTTACCCTAGCTATAAATCAGGAAAGGATCATTCTACATTAATTCTGTAATCTTCGTATAATCGCCGTGTGATCCTCGTGTGATCTTCGCTGCTTTCTAACAGTTAGGATTAACACACAAGACTTACACACTCTTGAATAGATCACACACACTCACTGTAATGTGAAGTACTCACACACTTATGCAGAAAACACACACTCTCACACTTAGAGTAGAGAAGATGAAATCTTGGAGAGAAAACTGAAAACTCTTTATTGAATGAATACACTCTACCTACATACAATCGGTATTGAGCTATTTAAAGCTCTATATCCAAGTAGCAACTGCTACTAACTAACTGACTACAAGAATCAAGAAAACAACAAAGCTAACTGTTACATTCTAACAAACTAACTGCTATTTCCAACGGCTAGTTCTTCTAGCTTCCTTCTTCACTTCATCAGCCTTTAGCTTAGCTTCTTTCTTCCCTTCTTGCAACTGAATGAGCACTCTCATTCTTACAATTCTCCACCTGAGGGCTCACTTCAGTTCTTACAACAAACATTGATCAATTCCTTGCAATGATCAAACTTAACTCTACTTAGAGATTTAGTTAGCATATCAGCCGGATTGTGCAAGGTGCTAATCTTTACCACCTTCACTCTCCCTCTTTCAATCTCATCTCTAATAAAATGTAGTCTTATGTCTATGTGCTTGCTCCTCTCATGGAAAAACTGATGTTTAGCCAAGCAAATAGCTGAACTACTATCACAATGAATCACCATTGTCTTTTGGTTAAAACCAAATTCAGAAATCACTCCCTGGATCCAAAAACTCTCCTGTACAGCTGCAGTGAGAGCCATATACTCTGATTCTGTTGTTGAGAGAGCAACAACACTTTGTAAACCTGATTTCCAGCTGATCACAGTTCCAAACATGGTGAAAAGGTAGCCTGTTTGGGACTTTCTGTTGTCCAGGTTTGCAGCAAAGTCTGCATCACAGTAGCCCTGAACAACCTCCTCAGATTCACCTTCCCAGCTATTGAAAACAACTCCCCAGCCACTAGTTGATTTCATGTACCTCAGAATCCACTTAAGGGCATTCCAATGCTCCTTCCCCGGGTCAGCCATGTATCTACTAGTCACTGAAATTGCATGAGCAAGGTCTGGTCTGGTACATATCATTGTGTACATAACACTTCCAACCACACTAGCATAGGGGACAGACTCCATTTCCTCAGCCTCTTGCTTAGTTTTAGGCGCCTGCTCCTTAGATAGTCTAAAGCTCTGTGACAGTGGGGTTGATGCAGGTTTTGCATTTTCCATTTTGAATTTCTGCAAGACCTTTTCAATGTAGTCAGTTTGAAGCATCCACAGCCTCTTGCAGCCTCTATCCCTCAGAATATTTATGCCTAGGATCTTCCTAGCTTCTCCCAGATCCTTCATCTCAAAGCTAGACTTCAAATCCTCCTTAACTTTCTGAATTTCTGTCAAAGAAGGTCCTGCAAGCAGCATATCATCCACATAAAGTAATAGATAGGCAATAGGGGTTCTGCCTGACTTCTTTATGTAGATGCAGTCATCAAACTCTGATCTAATGAAGCCAATCTTCTTCATTTGTGCATCAAACTTCTTGTTCCACTGTCTAGGACTTTGCTTAAGACCATAAAGACTCTTTTGTAGCAAGCACACCTTGCTTTCTTCTCCAATCTTCACATAGCCCTCTGGCTGTTCCATGAAGATAATCTCCTCTAGGTCACCATTTAGGAAGGCAGTCTTCACATCAAGCTGCTGCAATTCCCAATCTAGCTGATTCACCACAGCCAACAAAATCCTAATAGATGTGTGCTTAACAACCGGAGCAAACACCTCATTGAAGTCAACTCCTTCTTGCTGTGTAAATCCCCTTGCCACCAGCCTTGCTTTGAACCTGATTCTGTCTTTGTCAGTGGTCTCCACCTTCTTTTTAAACAACCACTTGCAGCTGATCAGTTTTCTTTCTTTTCCATCTGTGTTCAGCTTGGATTTGTCCACCAAACTCCAGGTTTTGTTCTTGAGTAAAGACTCTATTTCTTCATTCATGGCTTGTATCCACCTTTCTCTATCTTTACTCCTCATGGCTTCTTTATAGGTGAGAGGATCTGCACCATCAACACTCTCTGCAGCACAAAGAGCATAGTAGACCACATCAGAAAATTTCTCAGGGGGCTTTGCTTTCCTTCTTCCTCTATCTCTTGCAATCTGATATTCTCTGTTAGGATCAGCTGTAGGCTCATTACTCCTTTGTTCCTGAGATGGAGTATCATCATTTTCAGACTCAGTTTCTGAGTCAGTAGCTCCACCTGCTCCTAGGCCAAATCCCACAGGCTCCACCTTGAAGAAATCACCCTCAACTTCACTGGATTCCAGCTCCTCTTTCAAGTAGGGCATCTGATCCTCCAAGAACACCACATCCCTGCTCACAATTACTTTCTGTTTACCAGGCTCAATACACCAGAGTCTATACCCCTTAACACCCCTCTGATATCCCAGCAAGATACATTTCAGAGCCCTAGCTTCAAGCTTGCTTTGCCTAGCATGAGCATAGGCTGCACACTCAAACACCTTGTACTTTGAGTAGTCACTATGAGCTCCATACCACATGTAATCAGGGGTTTCAAACTTTAGAGCAGTGGATGGACATTTGTTAATGAGATAGGCTGCTGTATACACAGCTTCACCCCAAAATCTGCTGCTCAGACCAGAACTGAGTAGCAAGCACCTTACCCTCTCTAGGATAGTCCTATTCATCCTCTCTACAACACCATTTTGTTGAGGATTATTAGGAACAGTTCTGTGCCTTCTCATACCCTTCTCTTTGCAAAACAAGTCAAACTCAGCAGATAAGTACTCTAAGCCATTATCAGTTCTTAGGCATTTAACACTCCTTCCCTTCTCTAGCTCCACCTCCTTACACCACATCTTGAATTTTGTGAATGTTTCTGACTTTTCTTTCAGTATGTACACCCACAATTTCCTAGTGTAGTCATCAATAATAGCAAGGTAGTATTTCCCACCACCAATTGAGCTTACAGGTGAAGGGCCCCAGAGATCACTATGTATGTAGTCTAATGGGGCTGTAGATGAGTGAGTACCTGTTGAATAGGGTGCCTTCTTTGCTTTACCAAGTATGCATTGCTCACATGGATCCATTTTCTTGAATTCTCCAGGAATCAGACCCTTCTTGATGAGTTCTTTCATGGTCCCTTCAGCTGGGTGGCCCAGCCTCATGTGCCACAGCTTCAAGGGCTCTTCTAAAACCGCATTGCTCTCTCCACCAACTGCCTTTGCATTAAGATAGTAAAGCACATGCTCTCTGTCAGCCTCCATCATTACTGCATTCCCAGATTTCACAAGCATCTTTCCCTGACACATCACAATGGTGAAACCCTTCTCTTCCAACATTCCCAGTGATATGAGGTTCCTTTTCACCTCTGGAATGAACCTCACTCCAGTCAGAATCTTCATTGAGCCATCTTGCAAACTTAGCTTCACCTTCCCTATCCCTTTGATCTGACACACATGGTTATTGCCAAGAACTACAGTCCCTGATGCTTCCTGAAGATCATGAAACCAAGATTTGTTGGGGCACATATGGAAGCTGCACCCTGAGTCCATTATCCACCTGTGACTGATCCCATTATCACTGATATTCATAAGTTGAGCAGGGGGATCAGTACTCTCCACACAATCAGAAGTGTTGTGGCCCTCAGAGGCTAGTTTTCTCTTCCATGCATGGCAATCCTTCTTCAAGTGCCCTGGTTTCTTGCACCAATAACATGCTCTGGTTTCCTTCTGAGCATTAGAGCTTGAGGGTTTTGTGCCCTCAAACTTCTTCTTGAAATTCTGCTTCTTGAACTTCTTCACATTCAAGGCCTCTGCAGCTTGAATATTAGAGCTTGCAGAGCCTCTGCTGGTGGTCTTCTGGAGTTCCTTAGCCATCAGGGCCGAGTAGACTTCTGCATAGGTGATAGGCTTATCTCTGCCATAGATGATTGCATCACTCAACTGGTCATAAGAGCTAGGCAAGGCATTTAATGTAAGAATAGCCTTGTCTTCATCTGAAATTTTAACATCCACAGAGCCCAGATCATCAATGATCTTGTTGAACTCCTCTAACTGCTCTATGATAGGATTCTCTCCAGAGAAACTATAGGCATAGAGCCTCTTCTTGAGATACAGCCGGTTAGCCAATGATTTGGCCAAGTAAACTTCATCCAACTTATCCAAGATCTCCACCGCAGTCTTGGCTTCTTGAACATCCCTCAAGACTTTATCTCCAAGGCACAAAATCACTGCAGAGTGTGCCTTGAGCTGCATCTCCTCCATCTTTATTTGTGCTTTATCATCAAGCACTGGAGCCTTTCCCTTTTCCTCAGGTTTTGAAAGCACTGCAGCCAAGCCTTGTTGGATCAAAACCGCCTTCATCTTCATCTTCCACAGGCCATAGTCATTCTTGCCTGTGAATTTTTCTGCATCAAGCCTTGCTGCCATCTCTGAAACTGCTTGAACTTCTGCAAATCAGCTTCAATCCTTTCCCACAGACGGCGCCACTTGTTAGGATTAACACACAAGACTTACACACTCTTGAATAGATCACACACACTCACTGTAATGTGAAGTACTCACACACTTATGCAGAAAACACACACTCTCACACTTAGAGTAGAGAAGATGAAATCTTGGAGAGAAAACTGAAAACTCTTTATTGAATGAATACACTCTACCTACATACAATCGGTATTGAGCTATTTAAAGCTCTATATCCAAGTAGCAACTGCTACTAACTAACTGACTACAAGAATCAAGAAAACAACAAAGCTAACTGTTACATTCTAACAAACTAACTGCTATTTCCAACGGCTAGTTCTTCTAGCTTCCTTCTTCACTTCATCAGCCTTTAGCTTAGCTTCTTTCTTCCCTTCTTGCAACTGAATGAGCACTCCCATTCTTACAATCTATGTTCCATTATTTGAGATGTGTCGAAGAGTCGGTGCCAAACTCTTATTTTACAAGCTAATCTACTTTCTACTCTTTCTTTATTGAACGGTTGGCATATAAAAATGTCTAAAATCCCAGAAAAAGGACATACAATTTACTTGGGAGTAGTTAGTTTTAAACCGAAATTTCCTGATCTATTGAGTCCATCTTGAGACCCTAAAATTGCCCAAATTCTGGCTGCAAATAAACACAATTCTCCCAGTCACTAAAAGAAGCAGCATGCCGTAGATTTTATTGCATTTTTAAGCTCATATAAAGATGTGTAACACATTTCATGTATATCCCAACTCTCATCTGAACACATATACATATTATAAATACAAACATCGCGGCAATGCAGCTGGCCGGAGATTAATGTGGGGTGCACACCTCATTGAGAGCTCATGTAGAGAGCCATGCATATGGCTGGTTTGATTTCCAGGAATACTAATTAGAGTACAGATGATGTCGAGAAAATGAGATGGTGGTTAGCTCCCGAGAGTAGTACGATGCAACAACAAATTGAATATCATACTACAAAAAGAAATTGATTTATCGACGATTGCACCGACGGTGGCCAATCCGTCAGTAATTACCGACGAATTGTCGACAGAAAATAATATTATTGACCGATTTAATGAATTTCTAGTGGAATTACTGACGGAATTTCCGTAGTCCGCAGCTAAAAATACCGACAAGTAAATTATCGACAAAACAATCCGTCGGTAACTCTGTTTGCCGCTATAAAAAATTGAAATCACCGCCGGTAAATTTGTTGTATTTTGCCGGTAAATTTGTTGTTTATTGTAGAGTCCAGAGATGGGAGAGAGAGGGCTCAGGCTTCAAAATTAATAAAGAGAGAAATATCGCGTTGCCAAAATAAAATTAATCAAACCTTTTCTCAAGTCTCATCTCAAGTGCGGCCAACACCTCCCTCTGCCTCTGCATCCGCATCAAAGGGTGAGCCTTTGTTTTTACTCTCTCCATGGCTTAGCTTTGCACTGGTTTGACCATAATAGATTGAAGAGGCGAAATCAAATTTAATGTGTTCAGTTCGATACGTACTTCCTTTGTCTCATTCAAGATGTCCATTATTGAATGATACAGGAGATTTAGGTGGAGTAGTTGAGTGTGATAAACTAGAATGAAAAATGGGATTGAATCTTTTAACGAAGAGATAGGAAAGAGAGAGAGAGATTTATTTCTAGACATAGAAACTGAATATCTTGGGTAGGACAAACTAAAGTGGAAAGGTGCTTGAGTGGGACGGAGGTAGTATGTGAAACATGAAATAATAGTCTTCTCATCATTATTCTCTTTCTTACTTTATCATTTTTCCATTTTAACTATTTATTATCATTTTTATAAAACAAATGCATAAAAGTGACTGAAAATCTTAAAATGGGACGAAGGGAGTACCACGTATTTCATATATTTCAAAACCATCCCACAATTATACTAGTACTATAAAAATTAATGATGAAAAAACATGATATAAAGTACTCTAAGTACTTTTTAATTTCAAACACTTAACAAAAAATAAAAAAATTCATAAAAAACAATTTTTTCTAGCACATTTTACTCATTCTGGCCCACTTACAAAATGAGTCTGGCCAGACCCAATTTGGAAAAAACATCCTATCCAACTCGATCTACCTCCAGGCTCCGGCTAATAAAGACCAGGGCGAAACTAGCTAGGTTTGAGTTCGTCCGAACCATTTGATAACTATGTAATAATATCATTATGGAGTATTAATTTTTTTAGGATCACAACATTTTAATTATTTTTTTATTTTAAAATAAACAAAATAAATGTACATGAACATGATGTCTGTCATACCAAGCATACCAAGTAGTAGTATTGACTTGTACATACATAACTTAAAGCTTTAAGAGCATCCGCAATGAGGCGGACGATGGCACGCCCGATGGCGCGCATCGTCCGCACCCAATCAATACTGCATCTGTATAGCCAATGTCGATTTTCTAATTAGTCATGAAGATTTTCTAATTACCGTATCCATGGACATTGGATAGTGATATCAGATGGGTTGCACTCAATCAGATTTTCTTGAAAATAATTGTGTTAGTCTAATTGATGAAAACATTATAATCCAAATAATACAAAACGACAATTGTGACTAAAATACCCAAAAATACATGAATGCCAAAGAAATCGAAACCAACACAATTATGCCTCGTCGTATAATGCATCAATAAATGACAGAAAATTGAATGTCATTCCATTCAAAATTGTGTTCCATAAACCGATGAAAAACCTTAAACATAACCAACAAAAATTGAGACCAAAAAATGCATCAAACAAACTCTAGGATAATGAAACCCAAATCTAATGCAACAAAAATACAGAAAAACAAAGAACGCAAATAAATTGAATGGAACTAATCCAATGAAAGAATTTGAAGATTAATGGAGTCCCAAAAGTCAACATTTCCTAATTTACACGTGGTGTATATGGAGTTTAATCACTCGTTGCAACACATATCAAATCTAAGTTATCATCTATCATTGTCAAAATCGAAAACAAGCATATATAAATTTGTCAAATCCAATATTATAAGTTTTTTTATATACCTTTTCAAGCAATTAACTTTGTGAAATTTTGTCCACTGTGCGGTGCGTGATATTGCTAACTCATCGTTAAATTGCTAACTACAATTAAATGATAAACATTAGATCTTCAAATCAAGGGTCTTGATCAATCAATCCAAGTATCAATACAATGAAAAAAAATTATCAATTATGATATTTATGTCAATTAATAACAATTAGTTATAACTAACTTTTTAAAAATACTCTATCTGTCCGTGAATAGGAGTCCCGTTTTTCCATTTTAGTCCGTCCGCGAATAGGAGTCTCGGTTCACTTTTACCATAAATGGTATAGGGTCTCATTTTCCACTACCTCATTCCACTCACATTTTATTTAAAATTAATACTCCCTTCGTCCCATAGAAATAGACCATATTTCCTTTTTCACCCGTCCCATAGAAATAGTCCATATCCATTTATGGAAACTTTTTTCTCCTTTTTTCCTTTATCATTTATAGGTCCACCATCCACTACAAACAACTACTTTTTCTCATTCTCTCTTACTTTACCAATTACACATAAAACCCGTGTCGATCACAAATGGCCTATTTCTATGGGACGAAGGGAGTATATATAAGTGGGACTCATATTCCTAACTTTTTTCACTCACATTTCTTAACATTTCTTAAAACTCGTGTCGCCAAGAAATTAACTCCTAATGGCGGACGAAGAGAGTATCTCACAATTTTAACTGCTTATAACTATCTCAATTTAAATTATTTTTTCACACAACATATATCAAATTAAAGATAATTTTATAAGGATTATGACGAGATCTCGCTTGCATATCTTTTAATGACAAAATTTGAAAAAAAAACTTGAATTTTCGTATATTTCATGAAGCAGTTAATGTCAATATAACTACCTATCATGATATGTCAACATGATATATATAAAATGTCAATTCGAAATTGTGTTCACATTTTCAAGGCATAGTATTGATATGTTTAATACACTATATGACATTTTGATCCAAAACCTTAAATTTGGTAAATATTTTTATCTTTTTAAATATAAATAATAAAAAAGTGAATTTACACATGGCAAATTATAGACCATTAGATCTAAAGATCATATGATATCTAATTAGTTGCAGTTAGCAATTTAAAAAGAGTTAGCAATTGATCACGTCCCCTATATCGACTTATAACTTTTTTTCCCGATAAAATGATAAATACAATCCAAAACTTCAATAATTGCTCAGAAAAAAAATGCGAAATTAGCAGCAAAAAAGAATACAATATGTGTTAATTAGGTGTCATGGGCAACATTTTATTGGCTAAGAAATGCCTAAATAGAGTTAAAGCAAGCTTAGGCTGAGTTAATGGAACTTCATGCCCTGCCCCTCTTACTGTGAGATAGGTTAGTCCTTCATATGTTTCTGTCCACCCTCCAACCTGCTCAAAATATTTACTTATTTAATAAATTGTAGTAATAATTAATTGGATTAAATTTTTTGACTCATCAAATGGGGATCACAACATAAAGTAATTGTTTTTTAAAATTATAAAATGAAAAAAAATATATGTACCTGATGTTTGTCATACCAAGCATGCCAAGTGGTATTGACTTGTAGATTCAGAGCTTTGAGGGAATAACGTGTTGCAGTTAATGGCAATACTGCATCTGTGTCGCCACTGTCGATCATAATACATTTCAATAAATGAAATAAATAAATATGTCAAAGTTTACGAGATAATTAAATTTGAAGGGGTGTGAAATTACCTAAATACCCATATTCTGAGGCCTGCAGCAATGAGCTGTTGAAAAATTGGAAGCATTGATCTGGGTGAATCCGTCCATCCCCCTCTTATGACGTCACTGTTAAATTGGACTACAAAATATTAGTACATCCTTTATCCCAAATTATTTTTAAGTGTTTTTTGTCTTAATGAATTAAAATTGGGCTTTAATTAATTAATACAGAAATATTACTTCTTTCGTTTCAAGTTTTAATGAATGTGTGTTTGGTGTTTTAATTAGAGAAAGCATAAAGAAGGCGAAAAATAGGAGATGATGTTTGTTACTAATATAATTGAAATGAATGAATAAATAAATAAATAAAATTATTGTAAGGAGACAATAAGAATACCTGCAGGTGACCCAAGGGTGAGGGATTCCAGTTATGTTGGCATGTAAAGCCCTTTGCACATCTGCTCTATTCATATACAACTTCGTGTACTTGACAACGCATTGATCGTTCCCTCTAAACTTCCAAGGCTAAAACGGTCAAAATGTTAATAATAAGAAGAGCAAAATGTAACATAATTATACATGATTCTATTATATTCACTAATAAAAAATTCAACTTTCGATTTTTGCATACTTAACCTAGTAATATTACCAAGGGAGCTTTGTTGAGGGTGGCAAGCTGATCACAAGGGCTTTGGTAGATGGCGTAGGGATTGATGTTTCCGAATTCGGAGTAAGCCGAGGAGAGAGCTGTGGAGCAATCATCCGAAGGGAATAGGAACGAGTCCCGAGGGCAAGACTCGTTGAGTTGAGCGTAGGTCGAGTCCCCGACCAACCCGTGGTTCCACCAGAACTCAAACGTCCCGATGTTGTCGTAGAAATCATCGATCAACGGATTCCCAAGCTGCCAACCGTAATAATATTTTTTTTATTAATTTGTTGACATTTTTCTGTATTTTTGAATTTTCAAGAGTTGCTCACCAAGAAACCTTTGAAGTTGATTATGGGGTTGTTGACGCCTTTGTTACGATCGACGATGATCTTCGATAGCTCGGGGATATAATGACCTTAATTAAATAGGCATTTATTCAAATAGCAATTCATTATAAATACTATGTATGGACGTAGGCAGTTGAGAACTAAATTAAAATAAAGTTAATTTATTAATATCACAAAATAAATAAGAGTCTGTTGATTAATGAATATCAGTAAGATTTTGTGATATTGAAAGTCAACAAATGATTAATGGATGAACCAATTGATAAATTCTCAAATTCTCATTTTAATTTAATTCTCAATTGATCACAATTCTATGTGTGTGTGATAGTATTACATTACCTGCATAGCTTTCACCAGCAATGTAGAAAGTTCTATACTTAAACTGACGGAACCTTTCAAACCACCTTCTCAAGAATTTATAGGCATCATTTCCTGTACAATTTTGAAAATTAAATAAACTCAAATTTAGTTATAAAAGATGGATTTGTTTATGTGTGTGTGTGTGTGAAATAGTTGGGACTTGGGACCTGTTCTTTTGTCACCAGTTCTTCGATCAGATGAAGAATTTGAGTATGAAAAACCAACACCAGCTGGTGAATCAAGAAACAACAAATTGGCCACTGCATGTATTAATCAACAAATTATTTCATGGTCATGTATAGTTGAGAATATTTAATTAATTAAATTCATGTAGCTCAAAAATATGTAAAATACCTTTATTCCAAGCATGGGGGCTCAAGGAGAGGGTCTGGCCATCGGGCCGGACACGAAACGGGCCGACTTCCTCGGATGCTCCATAAGCAATGGAGGAGCAACCCGGCCCGCCATTGAGCCACAAGACTAGCGGCTTTGATTCGGGCTTCTTGCTCGCCTCCACCAACCAATAGAAAAGGGCCCGGCCCGCCTTCGCATCCACGGTGACGTAGCCCGAGTACTGCGAGAATCTCACGTTCGACGGTTGCCCGGGGAGTTTTATGATCCTATCTCTCTCTTGTTGTTTAGGGTAGGTCAGGTCTGCTGACATGGCAAGGGGTGGCACGAACAAGCATACTAGTAGCGCGACGAAGATGAACCCGGAAAGGCATTGGGGAGAGCAAAGGGGGAGCCCTCTCATTGTAATGCTGCAATGGCTAGTGATTAAGCTAAGTTTAGGTCATCTTTACTAGACTAAATTTAAAGAAAAATGTGATGGGTTGTAATTTGTAGAGTGGAATTTAAGGTAAGTATGAATGTGGAAATATAATATCTTGAGATGGCTCATGCATGTGATGAGCATTGATGGTAAGTTACGAAGCAAATCTTGATTCCTTGCCAGCCTAATTTTGTGATCCCAAATCGATCTTAGAAAATATAAAAATGGGCAAATGTATCAAGTGTGAAAATATTGACCTAAGTAACCAAAGGTCATGCTCCAACATGTATAATAGTAATAAAATAAATTAGTGATTTAGTTACAAATGCTACATTATGTCAAAGGTTGGTGGTACAGTAGGTGTGGTAGTATATAAAATGATTTTAATTTTAAAGAAATGGGTAATTAAGAAAAATGATCTATATTGTGTTGAATCTAATGCACATTTAAAGTATTACTAGTAATGAAATATATATTCCATATATAAAAATCAACTACCACTTGACTATACAAGTTCGACTTGGTAGGTATTAACTGATTGAGCTCATGAACTATAAAATAATTTAGATGTAAATTATGGAGCAATTATTCTATTGAGCTATTAGCAGAAGAAAACTTGGGTGATAAAATAATTGAAAGATATAAGATTTCACATTGTCAAAGTTTTAGCACTAAATATCTCTTCTTAGGTTGCCATTAGTAATTTAGAGGCATTATTGTTGATTTAGCCAATCTTGACAATTTCAAATGACACAATTATTCAATCCTTTTGGAATAATATTAATTGTGACAAATATGAGGGATTTGAATATTATTAATACAATAATATTACCTAAATTAAATAAAAGCTTCAAAGTAACAATTTTTTATTTCAATGTAACAATTTTCCAATACGAAATAATTGCTAGAAAATGTTATGTTATCCAACGACAATAAATATTCCATTAGTTTCTGATCAATTACTCCAAGTATTTAATTTGCTCAAATCTCGATACAAAATACTCCGTATTTTATTACTTCAATTCGTATGAACTTATGTTTCAACATATTTTTCAGTTGTTAATTGGCCTATTATGTTCTTCACAATCAACCTCAAAAGTCAAACATTTCTAACTAGACACATGGTGCATAAGTTCGTCCCAAATCAAGACTCGAATTTGGTAACCAAATCTTGAAAAGTTGGATAATTTAGACAACACACCATACAAAAAAACATTATAAATCATAGTATCATACATATTGAGATTAGCTCCATTTATAAGTCCCAATTGTTATATATATATTGCTGAGAATGCAACTCACTACTGCAAATACATGAATCAAACTATTCTTACAAATTGTGACATTTGATCCTAACACAGGAAGAAAAATAATGTACTCTACTCTGTCTTCTAACTACTATCCCTAATCGAAACAAAAAAAACATACAGTATCTTATTTCGTTCCTTCGAACACGAACCAACGAATCAACTATTTGTGTTCGAAATTAATGTATTTGGTAGGCATTGCCTTGTTCTCCAGGAACGATCTGAAGAGGATGAAGGCTTGTCGTGGGCGATGCAAAGGCACCTCATGCCCTGCTCCGGTGATTGTCACGAGAGTCAATCCATCGTATATTTGGCTCCATCCACCAACCTATGTTCACAAATGGCAAAAAGTGGCATCAAAGAGTGATGAAATTCGACAGATTATGAAGCAGCATTTATGTTTGAAGGCTCTTGTTTGGCTTACTAGTCTCACCTTTTTGTTATCATACCAAGGATACCACTTTGACAGAGTCGGAAGGTTCAGAGCATCGACTGAGTAGCGCGTTGCAGTGACTGGAACGACCGAATCGGTATCCCCACTGCGAGAAAGGAAAGATCATCACACGATTTTAGGTCAAGTGAACTCAAGCTACTCTATTCAATGAAGTTATCAACACAAATTTGTGATTCAATGAATGTTGGAGAAGGAATTCATACCTATATACCCACATCCGGATGCCGGCTGATTTCAGCTCTTGATAAATAGGAAGCATGGACAGAGGGGAATCGGTCCAGTAATTACCGACTACATCACTGCAATGGTGAGGGGTTGTTAGAAAAAATGCACGGAACAGGAGATGAGAAAACCACGAAAGGGTGAAGCTACCTGCACGTCTGCCATGGATACGAGAGCCTTGTCACGTTGGCGTGCATTGCTTTCTGAACATCAAGGTGATTGAAGTAGATCTGGGAGTATCTCTCGGTGCAAGGATCATATGCTCTAGACATCCACGGCTGTGTTTCAAGAAAAACGAGATCCGTCATGTTTTAGATACAATTTGATTGCCACAACATACACCACAGATGCATAAAGACTGAACCAAAGCAATCATACTATTCATACTTTTAGCCATAGCTTAGTACTTCATTGAAAAGTAAAGGAATGAAGCATTTTTCTACCACATTTATAACTCAACTCTTACAAAAGACTTACATAGTGACCCCTTAAACGGCGTCTGAGTGCAGACGTGTTATTGCAAGGGGGAGTGTAAATGCTGTAGGGATCAATATTCCCCATCTCCCTGTCGGCTAGATTAAGAGACCTAACGCAGTCGCTTGAAGGATGAGTCGCAGATCCCGTGTCACAGGTTTTCTGCAGAATTTTGTACGTTGAATCTGAAATCAAGCCGTGAGTCCACCAATACTCAAACGTGCCAATGTAATCGTGGTGATCATCAGTGACAGCGTTCCCCACCTAAACATACAATGTTCAGAAACAAAGATTAAGCCAAAATGGATATTGATATTTACACAATTCTTCAACTGAGCAAGACTTAAAATGTATGTACCATGAATCCTTTGAAGTTCAGAACTGGATTCTGAACTCCCTTGTTTCTTTCGTATACGAGTTGAGAGAGCTGAGGAACATAATGCCCTGAAAAAGGATGAGCAACGAGTACGAAAGCCATGATTAGATCATTTTCTCTTTGTCAAAATTGAGCTTTTTCGTAATCACACACATTATAAAGACCTGCATAGCTCTCCCCAGCAATGTAAAACTCTCTATGTTTGTATTGTGGAAACCTCTCCAACCAGTTGATCAAAAAGGCGTAAGCGTCTTCGGCTGAAATTACAATACCATGAACCAACAACACATTCAGAAATCAAGTGCAAACACAGACACATTTTGATCATTTCACAACAATTAAACAAATGAAGCCTCAATAATCAAGAACAGCACAATACCAGTTCTTTGGTCACCAACAGTATACAAATCAGATGTAGTATTCGAATACGAAAATCCAACACCAGAAGGTGACTCCAGAAAGAGCAAATTAGCCACTACCAGAAAACACAAACCAATAAGCATCACAGCAAAAAGGAAACAATTTAAACTACCAAATCCAATTTCACAACATACATTTGTTCCAAGCATAAGGGTTGAGGAAGAGGGTTCTCCCATCCGAATTAATCCGAAAAGGGCCGATCTCTTCAGCAGCCCCATAAGCTACAGAGGAGCAACCAGGGCCCCCATTGAGCCACAAAACCAGTGGCCTTGAATCAGGGCCTCTATCCTTAGGAGCCTCTGTTAGCCAGTAAAAAAGTGCCCTCCCATTTTGCTCATTCACAGTCACATAGCCAGAATACTGGTTGAATCCAACATTTTGGGGCTGCCCAGGCAAGTATGTTATCCTATCATGTTCTTGATCTACGCTAGACAAAGAGTGGCAAATTCCCACTAAAGAATTCAACAACAAGAAGCAAATTAGACAGATTACTGAACCCCCCATCAAAAAAAAATTCACCCCTTCCCAACAGAAAAAGAACCCAAATTGAATTGGAATTTATCTACAGAAGAATGTGCTCTGCCAATGAAACATGGGGTGGCAAATTCATAGTTATACTGATTGGCCAACTCAATCAGTTAGAATAAAGAGCAATATAAAAAGACAATATCTCATCATCACATATCCCTAAATAATCCCAGATTCAAGACTGGATTTTTAATTTTAAAGAAATGGAAAAATGATAGGTCAGCTAGTTTTTACTGCTCCATGGCATTAACACCTCTATGCCATATCAATGACTCTGACAAGCACATGCCTCATGTTTATTTGGAAAAATTAGGGGAAACGAAAGCGACCCCATGAAATTAACCGAGAATTGGGATTGGCCCAAGTGGAAATAGATTACATAATTCCACAGAAAAGTTTATGGGTTTTGGGAAAGTTTGGCGGCAATGATGATAGTTTGTGATTGGACACTTGCATCTCTGGCATCTGTGAGTTAAATTTTGGACTAATAGTAAATGGAAGTGACAAAGTCGTTTGCTAAATATCAGCATCCATTAATGTTCACGTTCTTTTTATTTAGTTGCCTATGTTTTTAATTTCTCTTTATGGAAAATACTGCTCCCAAAAGTAAATTATTGTTTCTAAGGTTTAAATTAGTATTCTTGACACAAGACACTCTGCCAATGCACCCTACATAAAAAAATATAATTCATGTATGGATATGTTGAACATTACGTTTGTGCATTATATTTTGATGTAATAAGTAGTCCCTTCGTCCTTATGTAATTGAATTAGGAGTAGTACTCTTTTTTGGAACGTTTTATTAAAATTGAGTCATTTTTTTTATAAAAAAGCAACATATTTTATCTTTTATTCGGACCCAATAACTATTTTCCGTGCTGATTTGTAGACATCTTGAAAGGTGAAAGTACAACTGACCCAACGATTTAAAGTTGTTCTACACCCCAAAATATGGATCGATTCACTCTTCTATTTCATTATCTCTTCATCTCTATTTTATTCTTTTTCATACATTATTTTCTTCATTTCATATAATTTTCTTAAATTTAATGTAAAAAAGTATGTTTCGAAAAGTGTATTATTTTCTTATTTTTTCACTTGGAATAGTAAGTAATAACTACTTCTACAGGTGGGGTCGCGTGCATCCGCAACGCGTCTCGTTACAGGCTCTATCTCGTCTCGGAGAGACGAGACCGCATCGAGACAGCGTTGCGGGATCCGTCTCGTCTCAAGCCCGTCCCTTGTCTCGCCGCTGAGGGAAGTCTCACGAGACAGCTCGCCACGCGCGTTGGCGACGTGGCGAGCTCCGGTTCTTCCGTGACGCCCACTCGCCGGCCCGTGAGTGGACGTCGTTTTTATCCGATTTTTTTAATTCAGGAAAATTTTGAAAATTGAGAAAAAAACCCAAAAAATATACTAGCAGTTTATAGCCTTTTTTGCAAATTTTTTATTTTTTAATATTTTTTTAAGCCCCCAAACACTTCTATAAATATCAAATCATTCCCACAAATTAATCCACCATAAAAAAAACTCTCTATTCTCACTCAAGCACTCTACATTCTTCATCTCAAAACACTATTCTTCTCCCAAATTAATTCATTCATGAATCCATTTGAGTAAATGCGTCGAATAATGGAAGAATCACTATAAGAAGATCGACGCACATGGTCGTCATTGGACAAAATTTGGCAACCAGTAGACGCACATGATCGTCATTAGACAACTCTTTCTTCTGCTTCTTTGAGTTTTAAATTATGTATTTTTTAATTTATGTATTTTTTATTTTTTTAGGATTTTATTAATGTGGTTTTTTATTTTTTTTGAATTTTAAGTTGTAATTTTATTTTATTTAATGAAGTGTGTTTTTATTAATTGAATTTGTTGAAAATAAAAATAAAAAATGAAATTGAATGAATAGTTAAGGGATGAGATGATTAAGAGATGGAGGGATGCATGTGTTGTCTCTTAGTTAAGAGATAGGGTGAAAAGTACAGTGTAACCTATGAATAATAAAGAGATGAGACGGTTAAGAGACGGATAAGAGACAAGGATGTGGATGGCCTAACTATATAATGTTAATTTACACACTTGCAAACGTCTCTCTTTCCACTTTATTAAACTGATCAAGTTATTTTACTAAAAAATATCTTATGATACCTCAATTTCATCACTTCATCGCAACGTAAAATGTAAAAAAAGCAACAAATCAAACATATTTTTAATTTCAAAACACGTTATCAAAGCATTCATTGTTTCTCAAATAGTGATTTAGTGGTATAACATATCCTTGAAACTATTAAAGAGTTAAAATATGTTTATTTAGTGAGGGCATTATGGCAATGACGAAGACAATTCTGTGTTTTTTGGTTGGGACAAAACGTCAATTTTGGCGTGTAGCGTTAGTTGCCGACACTCAATTTGTACAACTACTTAGGGCAGCCTCTCATGTCAGCAATAGCTTAGCCACAAACTTCTCCTGCCACATCATCAGGACAAACAAATAGTTTAGTAATAGCCCAGCAATAGTCTAGTCACATCACCCCTAATTATATAAAACAAATGATAGACAATCACATAAAATACGGAATTAAATATACGACACAGATACGAGAAAATTCAATAATATTATTTAAATTAAAAAAAGTACAATAAAAAATACATTAATTTAAAAAAAGTTTACATTAAAAAAATACATTAATTTTTAAAAAATTACATTATTTAAAAAAATTAAATTCGCTCATCGAACGCTCGCCGGTCCTGAGCCTGCAATGGCGGCGAGCGGATCGGCGAGCGCATCGGCCAGCGCTAGCCGATTTTTTCGCCGAAATGGCGCTCGCCGGTTCCAATGGTTCGGCGAGCGGACAGGCGAGCGTCGGAAATCGGCTAGCCGGCCCGCTCGCCGCCATTGGAGATGCTCTTAACACAATAAAGTTGAAACTTGTATGATTTTATTAATATATTATCAATTTAAAATTAAACAAATTTTAGCAATGAGTTTACAACTATACGTAGATGAATATACTTGGTGTACTCAATGATTCTAATCATTATTAGACCATCCACAACGCGTCTCGCGCCGGGCTCGCGTCTCGTCTCGGAGAGACGAGACCCCCGTGAGACGCATTGCAGCGCCCATCTCGTCTCTATCTCGCGTCCGTCTCGTCGCGTAGCTCGTCTCGGCGAGACACGAGACGAGATGGCTCGTCACGCGCCAGGGACACGTGGCACGTCCCCATGCGTGCGTGACGCCCACTCGCTGGCCCGCGAGTGGGCGTCGTCACTGATGACACAATAATTCGTTTTTTAAAAAAAAATCGATTTTTAATTAAATTTTTTTTTAAACGGTAATATTACCGTTAAATTTTTATTTTCATTTTTTAGAATTTTAATTATGTCTTCGTTTTTTTAATGTTAAGTTGTAA
The DNA here is from genome assembly GCF_004379255.2 of Salvia splendens. Classification (NCBI taxonomy): domain Eukaryota; kingdom Viridiplantae; phylum Streptophyta; class Magnoliopsida; order Lamiales; family Lamiaceae; genus Salvia; species Salvia splendens. Next base: position 23,442,105 of record NC_056051.1, read on the forward strand.
TGTTGTTTTAATTTTAATAAAGTGTGTTTGTTTAAATTGAATTGGGTTTTAAAAAAAAATTATAAATTAAATTGAATGAATAGTAATTAAGAGACGGTTAAGAGACGGAGCGTTGCAGGTTCCGTCTCTTAGTTAAGAGATGGAGGAAAAAAGGACAGTGGGGCCCTCAAATAGTGCTCAAATAGTAGTTAAGAGACGGTTTAAGAGACGGTATAGAGACAGCGTTGTGGATGGCCTTATGCTTGTTAAAGTAAGATGTTGACGGTGGTGGCTTATAAATTATAATAATAAAAAATTGCTATTTAAGTAAACCTTGATTGAATCTTATCACTAGTAAGTTTGGAAATTGAAACTATCCTTGTTTTTGTTAGTTAAATTCTTCTTGTTTTTAAACGTGCGTGGGCTCAAGTAGATTGAATCTTTTAATTTCAATCAATTTATATGGTTCAATTAGATTGAATCTTTTAAGTTCAACTGAAGACTTGCTAGGTAAATTAGGAGATACTCATTCTCTCCCACCGTTATATATTTTCATTTTTGAAATGTTTACTCAAAGTGATGCTATATATTTTAAAAGCGTAAACTCGACTCTCTTTATTTTGTCTTTCTACTTAACATAGTAAATAACATTGTAAATTTCATTCTGAAAATATATGTTTTGCTTTGAATCAGATGGAAGACGTATCAATTTATTAGGTAAAAGATTAAGATTAAAATCTAACTATTGTTGATAAATTTTGTGTAACGGTGTTGTGATTCCTGTGACTAAGTCAAGACAACCTATTTTTGACATATATTTTGATAATTCAATTCAATGATAAATAGTAGAAATACCTTAACCTTTTTAAGAAAAATTAGAAAGCCATAGGCTAACAAGTTACCTTGTTAGGATTTCATATATATAGATTAAAAAAATACATAGAAGTGCACATGGGGATTGGGTATGATTTTGTAAATAGATGCAAGGAAGATATAATCTAATTATGTATAGTTTGATTTCGACTTAATGTCAAACGTAATATGATTTGTTGACTAAGTAATTGAACCAATTATGGGGAGGTGCACATGGGATTGGGTATGATTAACTTTTTCATTTTATTGTAATTATGGATTGTGGATATTGAAGAATGACATCTTATTTAATATAGTTAACATGTGGGTTGAAGTCAACCAATAACTAATGTGAGACGTTATTTACAAAATTTTTGAGCCTCTTGCATTTGTACGACTTTTTGTAGACTAAATAAAATTGGATTTAATATACTATGTTTATATCATGTCTATATATTGTGAACTTGATTTCAACATATAACGATTTGGTAATGACAGCAAACTAATTTGATGCCCTGACACCTCTTTTTTATAAACAAAGCAATTAACTAATGTGTCTGTATATTGACCTAGTAGTAGAATTGTTAATGTTCGAAGGTAAAGATTTTATATTCGATTCAACTATGATATGTACGGCCTTCAAAAATATTTGTTTATTCATCCATTAAAAAAAACTTAATTTTGTATCAAATGAACAAATATTGTGAAATTCGAACTTGTATCCTTTAGCATGATTAAATCTACATAACCAATTTGTCATTGCAAATGCTAGGAAACATGAATAAAATATCCTTTCACAAATATTGATAGAGACCTAACAAAATTGAGAATTTGGGCCTAAGGAAGATCCATTAAAGCAATGGGCCCATAAGAATCGAATCAACTTGTTTTTAAAATTAAAAAAAAGCGGACGCAATTCGAGAGTAAAATTGAAATATATCGTACATTGAGATCCGCTACGAGCTATATAAAAATATCAATTTGAAGCTGATTGATAATTTGACAAGGAAGGAATTTACATATATTTCCTTATAATATAATACTACCCATCTTGAAAACATAACGAAAAATGTAAATTTGTGATTACTGGGGAAAATAGGAATATATTTTATTTGGAAAGGTGCCATATACATTTTCTACACTTATTTTAGATAAATATTTCTATTCTATTTAAGCAAGGTATGATACGATGCCAATGGCACAAGCAACCTAATTAAATAATTACATAAAACATTATTCTATTCCCTTGGGAATTTATGGTGTCTCAATACTTTCTTTTTTACATGTTCCAAATTGTATTCGTCTTTTTTATTTTATTTTATTTTATTTTATTTATTTATCTTAAAATCTTCTTTTATCATTAGTACTACTAATATTTATGAACGTAAGTAAATGAAATAAAGAATAATGCATAAATTACACTTTTTAAATGTCATCGAAGTGTACTCTAGTACAAATATGACGAAAACGTCACCAATCTGTGTAAAACTACAAAGTGCAAGTATATTTTTCAAAATTTAGTCAAACAATATATTTTTGAATTTGAAAAGGGATGGAAATGAAGGATGGACTTTTCAATAACTTGGATATTTACCCCTACTATTTTTAACAAATTATAGAAGTATAAATTTCAGTTTACACGTGGAATACACCTAAAAATCGTAAGCTATTACAACTAAAATTAGAGAAAAATGAATTCGAAATTGAAGCTACTGAAACCCTAAATTTTGATTAACAAAAATAACCAATTACCGTATTTTTTATTGGATTATTTTATAATAAAATAGTACTATGTATTCTTCTCTCTCATCCCCCCCTCTCTCTCTCTCTAGTCTCTTCTCTTTTGTGCCTTATCACCTCACAGAATAAACTATTCTCACACAAAATTTCTTCCCTCTTCTCCCCGCCTCCAAAAACAAGCAAAAGAGGATAAATTCGCCGCCCCCATATTCACAGCTCTCTCAATTTCTAAGCTTTCTTGTAGTCCCAGTGTTTCGGCTCCACCTCCAGTTGATGCCCATTTGTTAAATTGAGGGGGATTTTTTGAGATTGGAACGACGCCGCGTGAAGAGAAGCAGCCACCGCCGCCGCTGAAGTAGTGAATCAGTCGATTTTCATGCCGCCGGAGCCATTGCCTTGGGATCGAAGGGATTTTCGGAAGCACGACAGATCCGTCTCTGCCGTCGTCGGAGGGTTGGGCCGCGGCGGGATTCAAAAATGGAGGGACCAGCACCAGCAGCAGCCGCCGCCGTACCGCAACCACCACGCTCCGCCTCCATATCATCATCATCATCATCAGCAGCAGCAGCAGCAGCGGTGCTATTCTGATTTCCGCTCCCCTGGTGAGTAAACAATGAGAAAATATCAGAAAAAGATCCAATCTTTTTTTATTTTATTTTTAGGGTTTTTGAAATTACTGTGTAGGTGCAAAAGTAGAGTGTTTTTTAAATTAGAAATTTTGTGTTTTAGTGTAATTAACCCTGGAATAGTGCTTACTTAAAATTGTGTTAGGTTGTTGTCTGTCAAAGACGTTTTGGTTTGGGGGTTGAAAGTGGGTTTTGCTGATTTCCAGTTATGGAAGATGGAAGCTTTAATAGGATTAGGTTGTTGTGGAGATACTTTTGCTCGTGTTTAATTCCTAAAATGCCTTTTGTAGTTAGAGACATGTGCACCGGCTTATTTACCATTGTTTTGTTTTCAGGATGTATTTATGTTGTGTGGGATTCAGTTTGATAGGAAAGAAAGAGAAAAATAAAACTTTTGTTGGTTTCGTTTTGGTTTTACTTTTCATTGATAAAGAGCGTGGTAAGTTGCCTAGATAGCATTCTCATCTTTATTTTTTAGCTAAGGAATGCTGTTTTTTCTTTTGCTGATTCCCTTTCTCCTTGGGTGTGTTTTCATTTGCTAAAGGCCAGAGCAAGCAGGGTGGTTGGTCTATGTATTCTGGTGATCCTGGTCAAGGTGTTGCGCCTATCGGTTCTCGGTTTGATAGAAATTTGGAAAATGAACGCAGCCAAACCTTTAGCTCCCACGGTAATGGAAGGTATTATAAGAATAATAGGGGTTCCTTTACTCGGAAAGAGTGGAAAGGTCCCTCTTGGGAAGCTGCTGCACCACATAATTCAACTGGAGAAACTATCACTGAAGTAAACAACCTGAGGCCCATAGAATACACCCAACCATGCCACAATAGCAGCAGCAGAAGTGACAGGGTCTCTCATGCCCCGCTTGATTCTGTAAGTGTATCAGATCAATCCCAAACTGAATCTCTCGTGAAGGAGAAAGTGGATAAAATTACTGATGAGACGACTGGTAAAGGTCAAGAATCTGAAAAAGAGAACTGCTTGGGATCAGTAGAGTTGAAACCTCTAAAGTGGAGCCAGGTGGGCAGTACATGTATCAATCATTCTACTAGCTCAAAGAGTCTAGGGCAGGATTCTATTGAGGTGCTGACTGAAGTGCAGCTGAAGAATGCAATTCCCAGCAAGTCTCTTACTGTAGATGTTTCTTGTGATAGATCAAATAGTCCCACCCAATCTGAAGATACTGGATCTAGGAAAAAAAGGCGCCTTGGTTGGGGTGAGGGACTGGCGAAGTATGAGAAGAAGAAAGTCGATCGCCCTGAAGATGGTACTACCAAAAGCGAATCCTCTATTAGTGCCATTAGTACAGAATCACCGCAGTCTCAATCCGTCAACCTGGTTGAGAAGAGTGCAAGAGTTGAAAGATTATTGGAGTGTGCCTCACCTGCTACTCCATCTTCGGTTGCTTGTAGTTATTCACCAGGTAATATATGGTTCACCATTGAGCATCTTACTTCCTCTGTTTCTTAACTATATTGTGGAAACTGATTGCCTTATGTGTATCTTGTCCCACCTTAGATGGAAAAAGAGCGATTAGGATTGTTATTGTGCTTTGCAGCTTATTTCTTTTGAGATTCTTGCATTGTAGTTGTCGTTGCTCCCTCCCCTGTTTTATTCTGTCAATAAATTCTTTATATCTATTCTTTAATAATCATCCTAAACTGCAGCCACGTCCCTGTCAGTCTTTCTTAATATGATTTCCTTAACTTTAATTAACTGGAAGCAATGGCATTGATGCTCTGTTGCACAGTTTGTTGGCTGAACATGATCTTAATGAACGATATGCATACGCCTTGTTGCCAATTTTTTTAGCTTTTATAATATGGAAAATAGTTAATGTTTCTATATGCAAGTCAGTCATTATTAGTACAACTAGGGATTATGTTTTTTATCCTCTTGCCCTGGATTATAATATGAAATTCCTCACTCAGTGAACTTGTTTTTCGATGCTTTATTGGAACTTAGTTCGTTCATATTATTCATCAAAATTTTAGTGTATCATTTATGTCTATAAGTTTCTCCTAACCTACTGCTATTTCTTCCGCGGAATAGATGTTCTCGAAGAAAAATCTGCTAAGGAGGAAAATTTGGATTGTGATGCTACGAATGTAAGCTGTTCTCCCAGTATTGCATCCCCGTCACACTATGCTGGTTCACCTATTAACTTACAAAATTTGGAGCTTGAATCCATTACGAATTTGAGCTCTTTGATAAATGAATTGCTACAGCCCAATGATCCATGTTCTGCAGAAAATGGTGATACTCAAAGGATGTCCATGAATAAGTTGTTGGTATGGAAGGTAGATGTATTAAAAGCACTTGAAATTACAGAATCTGAGATAGAGTCTCTTGAAATGGAAATGAAGTCGTCTATATCTCACCCAGCCGGTCCCAGGACATCGGTTGGAGAGCAGCAATCAAAACCTTGTGAATTGCTAGATACTGCTTCCAGATATGGTGTTGGGCATGCTGTGTCAAAAGATGTGGATATGGATAGCCCAGGCAGTGCTACGTCGAAATTTGTGGATGTGCCTGCCATCATTTTACCTGAGAAAGAAGAATTGCCAGAAGATTCTAGAAATGTGGACGTGGACAAACCTTGCAACTTGGATGCGAAATGTTTGAAGAATGTTTTCAGTTCTCCTGAAAGCCATGGGTATATCAGTAGTAATGTACTTACTAGGAATACTAGTCGCGAGGATCACGGCGTGGGCAATATTTGGGGCGCAATACTCTCTTCCAATAGGGATGCTGCCAGCCGAGCTTTGGAGGAGTTAAATAAGTTACTGCCCAAACAGTGCTGTTTTGATGGTTCTGTTGATTGTTTCTTCTCTTCTATGCCAAGGAATTCCTCTGCAGTTAAGGAAAGATTTCTAAAGGCGAAGCAATTTCTCCAGTTCAAGGAGAAGGTTTTGGTCCTCAAGTTTAAGGTATTTCAGCATTTCTGGAAGGAAGGCCAAGTAGTTTCTATCAAGACACTTCGAGGGAAAACTCGTAAGAAGTTTGATCCAAGTCGAAATGGCCAAAAAAGACATCGTTCTCGAGTTTCTTCTTATGGTAAGCTTATTGCTTTATATCTTTTCTGTCTATTATAACAAATGGGTGACTATGGGAGCATGCTGTTACTTTGAAACCCATATTTGCCTCCCTGTTTTATGATCTTTCAGATCTTTAAGAATCTCAAGTTTGTTGAGTGTATGTATACTTGTTTCCGATGTTTAATTACTTGTCTGGAAATGTTTTGCAGCTGGAGGTTTTCAAACTGTTCCTGCCGATGAAGTGATCGACTATGTGAACAATTTGCTTTCACAGTTGGCATTCAAACCCAATAGGAATACTCTGAAGATGCCAGCTTTGATTTTGGACAAGAACGTGAAGATGTCAAGGTTTATCACAAACAATGGTCTTGTTGAAGATCCTTTTACTGTTGAAAAAGAAAGGTCTATCATTAACCCATGGGCAACTGAAGAGAGTGAAATTTTTATCAAAAAGCTTGCTGCCTTCGGGAAGGATTTCAGGAAGATAGCATCTTTTCTGGATCATAAAACCGTGGCAGATTGCATCGAGTTCTATTACAAAAATCACAAGTCAAAATGGTTTGAGGAAGCTAGAAAGAATTCTGGCTTCATCAAGCAAAGAAAATCCCAAACAACAAATTACCTTGTTGGTTCGGGGAAAAGAAGGAATCGCGAGTTCAATGCTGCTTCCCTTGATATGTTGGGTGCAGCTTCTGAGATTGTGGCTAACATTGATAAGGGCATGGATGTTCGGCAGAAATGTGTATCAAGATCCTCTTTTGGTGGTGCATCTAGTTCTTGCGGCCCCCCTAGGGTTGTTGATCATCTGTTGAAGGGGTCTGACAGTAAGGATATGGACAACAGCAATATGGAGACAGAAGCTGCTGATGTGTTAGCTGGCATTTGTGGCTCCTTATCACCTGAGACTACGAGTTCTTCCATCACAAGTTCTGTTGACCTTGGTGACGGTTACAAAGATATGAGCTGTCCACGAATCTGTCCGTCTGTAAAAGGGCCTTTGACCCCTGAGGTCACTGAGGATGTTGATAGTGAGTGCTCGGATGAGAGTTGCGGCGAAATGAATTCAACTGATTGGTCAGATGAGGAGAAATCCATCTTCATTAGGGCCGTGTCATCTCATGGGAAAGATTTTCGTATGGTCTCTCATTGTGTCCGAACAAAATCTGCCAATCAGTGCAAGGTGTTCTTTAGTAAGGCTAGAAAGTCCCTTGGGTTAGATATGGTTCAGCTTGGCTCTGGAGCTGCATCAGGTGATGTTGATGAAGGTGGTAGTGACATCGAAGATGATTGTAATATGGGGACTTACATGGGCACTGGCAACAACAGCTCAGAATACGAGACAAAGGAGACTTCCCCACCACATCCCATGAAGTCGGATCATGAATCTGAGATTGTGGATATAGCTCCTGAATTTAAAACATTCGAAGGGAATAAAGGACAATGCCCTCTTGATTCTACTGCTAATGAACTGGTTCTAGAGAATTCAATTTTAGTTGCTCGTGGGGATGATAAGCCAGTTACAGAAGTCCAATATCCTCAAACTACAGCTGTTGCCTTGAATATGGAGTCCAGACGAGGGGCTGAAGAAGAAGTTCCAGACTGGCCAAATGAGGCTGAGAAGGGGGCTTTAGTTAAGTTCTCGAATGGTAATTGTGCTGAAGAAAAACAATGTCACGTACCTGTTTTGCCCAAAGTTCATTTATCTGATTCTACCGATGTTAATGACACAAGCCATGAAACATGCTGGAAGAAATCTGAGCTTTCTCATGCCTCTGTTGATATGCATTCTTCTACACAAACTTGTCAGAAGTCCAATACCCCAAAGGAGGCCAATGTTGGAATGTGTTCTGCTGAAAAATCTAGGGTCAGCTCATTGCCACAGAATGGCCGCTTAGCATCCGTGGCTTCAACAGCAATATTTTCAGTTCCTATCAAATACAGTGATACTCCAAACCGCAACGCTTTACTGCCTGTTGAGGCTGATGGGAATGATGGAACACATCTTTCTAGCTACTCGTTGGGATCTCCCCAGATTCTCCAGGGGTACCCCCTTTCCTTGCAGACTATGAAAGGGACAAAGAGGGATGTCAGCTCTGCTCGTCATGGTGAACATTCGAATTCAGATTGGCATACAGATTTCTCACTTCAGAAGTGCAAGGAAGCAAGGCAGAATGATGTCTCGTTTCCACCTCTGGAACGAGTCAGGGATCGTTCAACACCACCGCAATCAAGCTGCTCATCTGCTGGTGACAACAATCCTCCGAGAAAAGGTGATGTGAAATTGTTTGGTAAGATCTTGTCATCTTCCCTGCAGAAACCCGTTGAACAAGCTGATGAGAATAGCAGCAGCCAGAATCAAAGACTCAAACTCATATCCGAGCAGAAGGATTCTGCCCAGTCAAAGTTCGACTGCAATGGCTATGCTCCCCCTGAGAAAATACCCGCTAGGAGATTCACACTTTGGGATGGAAACAGGATACAGACAACACCGGTCCCTCCCATACTGGATTCTGCTCGCCTACTGGCCAAATACCCCTCTGCATTTAGCAATTTCGTTCCATCTTCGTTGCATGGCCCCGTTGATGGCACGTCTGTTCTCCAAAGAAGAGAGATGAGCAGTAGCATTGGTGTGAAGCAGGTACAAGATGATACGCTGGCTGAAATGCAGAGAAGAAACACACTCAATGCAGCTGCAGGAACGTCGTCGGGTGTTGGCATTGCTGGACAAGGAAGTATGGTGTTTGGACGTGAGTATCCTAGCCTTACAGATCCAGTGGCAGCCATCAAAATGCACTATGCTAGGATGCAGTCAGGTAACATCGTCTTCGACACCGATGGTAGACGGATTAACAGTAGGGATGTAGGCAGGTAGTAGAAACACTTGCGATCCATACTTTCTTCTTTTTTGCTCGCATTGTATAATAGTTTTTGACATTTGTATTTGTAGCTTTACTATTGCTTCTGTCTTTGTTTCATCTGATCAAATACTACAGTAATTTAATCCAAATTTTGTTCTACTCTGACAACATATCAAGAATGTTTGGCTAGTAGGAGAGATTAAGTATGTTGATTTTCACTATACCGAGAAATGATTCAACTAGTATGGGAGTAATAGATATAGTTTTATTGTCGTAGAGTTTGTATAATTAGGTTTCCTCTTGTATGTAATCGTTTAAGATTAGATGAAACCTACCTCGGTAATCTGCATATATAAATATATGAGTCTCTACACTTTCTGATACTCCCTCCGTCCCGCACTACTTGCACTTATTTTCTTTCTGGGCGTCCCAAGTTATTTGCACTCTTTTCATTTTTAGTAACAATTTATACCTACAGCAGTAATTGTTGACTTTGTCTATCACTCCTTCCTTAATCTCCGTGCCCAAAAGGAAAGGTGCGAGTAGTGCGGGACGGAGGGAGTACAATACACTTCTCTCCAATACAAGTTTTATTTTGCTTCTAATACTCCTGTAATTTTAAATTTGAATTATTTAGCATCTTTCAAATCAAGATAAGCATTTGACTTTTAAGGGTAGTTAGGTGAGTTGCATGTGATGTGTTGACTAGCAGATTTGTATGGGGTTAGGACATCAAACTGTGACCTGTCCCATCAATTCTTACTTAAACAACTCACTCTCTCTCACTATTGCAAACAGCCAAACAGTATACTTTTAGTTACATCAGAAACAGCTAATCAATCAAGGACAGGAGCCAAGTTCACGGTGGACTAGGCATGCACACGGTTCAAAAACTGCCGGTTCAGGTTCCTGCCGGTTCCGGTTGCATGCACACGGTTCAAAAACCGCCAGTTTCGGTTCGCGGTTTCGGTCGGTTCCGAACCGAAACTGGCGGTTCACGGTTCAAAATTTCATTGAACCTGAACCGGTCCGCCAAGGTTCTAGGCAGTTCCAGTTCCGGTTAAAAAACCGGCGGTTCATGGGGCGGTTTAAAACTGCCGGTTTTCAACCGAAACCGCCGGTTCCGAGCCAGTTTGGCGGTTCAATTTTTTTTCCGTTTTAGTCTTTGTTTCAACGAGACTAAAATTCACAACTTATAAGTCACTTAATGTTGGACTTGAGCCTTTGAGTTGAAAGAGAGTGTATTGGATGATTCTCTTTTATAGCTACATGTTCTTAGATGTGTTGTTCTTTCTTTCAATGTAGGATAAAAGTCATTATTTGTAACTACATGATAGATTTACATCATCTTTGTTTATATCTCGACTATCTTCTATTATTATAATTTAACAACAAATATTATATAAAGTATTATTGTTTAATTCTTTATCATTATCGATTTATTTGTGTATAAGTTTATGTATATGTTAACTAATATATACCATTATATACAATAAGAGAATAATTATTACAAATTGTATTAATCTAGCAATAGCTATTATATGAATAATTATTTATCTTTATACAAATCATATTACTCAATAATTGTTTATTCTTATTAATCAAGAATATATTCACAAATAATAATTTTATTTATATAAATTATACTACATCTATTAGAATAATAGCTATTATACAAAATCATACTATTAGTCTACTACTAATATATAAATATATAAACTATATTATACCGTTATACAAATCATTCTTTAGTGATCTATTTTTATCATTATTATACAAATTATATTAATTGTTATTTTTTCACATTTTAATCAATATATTGAGAAAAATTAGCAACATACTTACATTTAAATCCAATTATTTGAACACGTCCACATTTTATAAATATACAAATTATGAGCAACATGCAACATTCAAATTTAATTAAACTATTCAAAGTTTCAAACTAAACTATTCTTGATACTATTATTATCTATAAATTTGTCTTAGAAAAATAATAATAACAAAAATAAAGATAAAGTTAGTGAATAATAAAATGTAGTAGTAAAAAATAAAGAAAAGTAGAAAACAAAAGAAAGTTTTGTATCCCATATTGGAAAAAGATGAATGAATGATCTAAACATATAGTTATAAAAGAAAATACTTCAACATATTTTGTCCCACATTGAAAATGAAACACAAAATATTCAAGGATGTCTCTATAAAGTGAAACAACCAAGAATGGTTTCTTATAATTATAAAAAGTGAGCACATTTAAATCCAATTATTATTTGAACACATCCATATTCTTTAAATATATAAATTATGAGCAACATGCAACATTCAAATTTAATTAAACTATTCTATTTGATACTATTATTATCTATAAATTTGTCTTAGAAAAAGAATCATGACAAAAATAAAGATAAAATTAGTGAATGATAAAATATAGTAAAAAAATAAAGAAAAGTAGAAGACAAAAGAAAGTTTTGTATCCCACATTGGAAAAAAATGAATGAATGATCTAAACATGTAGTCATAAGAGAAAATATTTCAACATATTTGTCCCACATTAAAAGTGAAACACAAAATATTTAAGGATGTGTCTATAAAATAGAAACAACCAAGAATGGTTCTTAGAATTAATAGGCCCAACAAATAAATATTAGCAATTATTTATTCTTGTATTTATTTATTTGTGAAAATGGATTCTTAAACATAAAAATTGATTTTTATAAATAATAAATATATATTTTTTAAATATTATTTGAACCACTGGTTCCGGTTCCTGAAATTCTTGAACATGAACCGGCCCGCATGAACCGTCGAACTGTTTGCCGGTTCGGAACCACCGCGAACCGCCGGTTCACATGAATTATTTTACAATTGAACAGGCAAATTAAGAGGGCAAAAAGAATCTCTCAATCAACACATGCATAAACATAAAAATGCCTCAGTTATAATATTAGTACAAAGTTCTCTTTATTCTAACATTTATTACACCAATTTTTCTGGAGGACTTTTGTGGTATATAAAAACAACAAGAATAGAAGCTCACTTTTGCATATAACTAGACCTGCAACACAACCAAGAATAGAGTAACCCAAGATCAGCAGAAAACCTCAGGTGGGGATGAGGTAACAGGAACTTGCAGAGAATTTGAACTCCAAGCTGCGTTTTCCCGGCATTTAATCCCAGTAACGTCTGGCCCAATGACTGAAGTTTCAGCGAATTCCAATTTCCTCGCATCAGCAGCTGTCTTGAGCCGGTACCTCTCCGCCCTTGACCCGATCACCTGCCCTAAAATAGATGCCGCTATGGTGAATGCCATGGCTGCCTTTGGCATCAGCACCGATTTCCTGAGCATGCCTATGAACGGCACAGCAGCATGGACAGCAACAAACCACGATGGCGAGAATTTTTCAGTGTGTTCCCTCCATATTCCTAGAGGTACATTAGCTGCCATTCCCAGAAGTCCGATGGCGAGCACTTTTGCAGGTAGGGGCTGCGGCCTAAGGTTTTTGGCGAAAGCAGTTTTTGCTAGAGCGCTCCTGGCAGCCACAATTGCAGGAGGGCACCTATACTTCATGCCAGGAGGGGGCTGAAGGGCCTTTGCTACAAGAGGAAGCACACTACTCACGGCCCGATAGGACTTTGCAATGGGGCAGTTCCCTTTTTGCAACCAATCATCGCCCATTGCTTCATGGTCAGATTTCTCTCCCTGGATTCACACATAAACATCTTTAACTATTGCATGTCAAGATTATTTATAGGCAGACAAAGTATAGCCAATAAGATGATTATTTCAGAATATGAAATGAGCTGCATAGCGAAAGGAGCAAATTTTACCTTTGAAGAAGATTTCTTTTTTGAGGGTTTCGGTTTCTTGCTGTTCTTCCCCCACTTTTCGAGGAAAGCATCGAAACCAAAAGCCCCCCCTGCTCCAAAACCAGAGAGGCTAATGGTGGCTGCTTTAGCTGCCAAGGGGTTGAATTGAGCTGGTGATGGTTCGGGCTGAGACTTCGGAGTCGGAAGAAATGACCTGCCGGAAAGTGGAACAACACCATTTTGCCCATGGAAGAGCCTAAATGCCATATCAAAATTGGGACCGTCCTCAAATATGGGACCCTTTCCGTCCCGCGCCTAATATGAGCAAGACAGCGGAGAAAAGGGCATCTATTAGATAATGATATGGGCAAACATGGAAAGTGAAACAGAGGCATATGACTTACAGGAATAGGGAAAGCCATCGATGATGTGAAGGAGAAGTTAGTTGGTTCATTGATGTTCCTCAGAAATGGACACCTAAAAATGCCCTGGTCAAAATTTGAAGATCCCTCGTTCGAGTTTCCAAAGAAAAAATCCATTCTAGAAATGCAATGATCTGCAACCTGAAACAATCATAAAGCACTAAAAAAGATGAATCCTGAAGCAAGATGTTGATTGCTGCAAAAACTGTGATATCCATAGCAGAGAGCATGAAAAGAACAACTTATTGGCTCCAAAAGAAGGATCACCACATTGCAGTCTAATCGGGTACCTATTCCTTATGGGGGCATCTTTTGAGGATGAAAACCCCAATTGCAAAATAATTACCAATCAATAACCAAGTAGGTATCTGGGATGAATCCAAAACTCACAGAACAACCAAACACCTCATTACTCAACCAAAATGATGACAGATGAATTCCGAAAATCCATATTTCCAAGAATCACAAACAAAACTCAGGCATAATGAGAAGGTTCTGCGAAGTACAAATAATCCACTACCTACACCTAGAGCTTGTATACACCATAACTGAAATAACTGCTTCTAAACTTCAATTTCTCAGCAAAATATGTGTCCAATGACGATTAGTCCAATTGTCCTCACCAATTGCAAAATATTAATCCTAACACCATCCAATTGAACTAGATTCTTAGACACATCTCAGTTAAATCAAACATCATTATATATAATCTCAGCTCAACCCAAAAAAAGCCTTCTTCTAATTTTCTACAAGGCTATTCAATCTACCTAAACAGAAACAAATTATTGCTTAAATCACCCCAAAAACTTAGAATAGTGGCAAAACAAACATATTAAGAAGTTCAACAAGAGAAAACCAATTATGACAAGATAGAAATTTCCTGTTCATTGACTAGAAAAGAACACATTAAACACATACACGAGTTTCAGAAAATGATCAATCATGATTCGATTCAAAGAGCCACCAAAACAACCAACGATTTAGAACTCGATGACATCAAATTGTAATTGGAAAGGAAAGCATCAAAACGAAAGACGAGATCACTACCTTTAAAAATACAACAAGCTAGCGACGTAACGCCACACAATAAAAAACCCTCGAGCAAAAACGGATCTTTAGAGAGGGGAAAGAGGGATTGCGGAATTTGGAGTGGATGAGGACGGAAGAGAGGAGATATGGACAAGTCGTACAAAAGCTGGTACTTTTTCAGAGGGAAGAAGCAAACGACGTCGTAGGGGCTTAACTACTCCACACGCCAAATTGAATTAACTCTAAAAATAAAAATTCAGAATTTAATTTTTTGTTGGATTCGGAAAATAGTTGGTAACAGTTTCTTGAAGTGTTTTTGGTCACCCACTCCTTAGGTGGGTGGTTGTCAAATCTGATACAATATGAATAATTGATTTGATATATTTTTATGGAAAGTTAATAAGTAAAATGCTTTATTACAATTATATATCTGACCTTACAGAGCAACAAATTAAAATTCTTAAACCCATGAATTAATCATGATAAAGGGCTGTCATTGGGTCATAATTTTTACAATAACAAGGTTCTAATTTGAACTGTCTTATATACACTTCTATTATTACATGGTGTGTCTCAAGAAATAGTTTATTTTTCCCAATTAAAAGATAATGAGCCTCATTTGTGGTTTAGTCAGATGTAGGTGGTGTAAAGAAAAATGGACAAAAAAACACTTGCCAAGAGCAAGTTATTGAGTTAAAATCAAAACAAATCAAATCAAATCAAATCAAATCAAATCAAATCAAATCAAATCATTCACAAAGCATAGTATGTGGGTGCAGGCACAATTTTGAAGGATGCAATTAATAAGAAACGATAATTGATGTTGCAACATAACAATATACAAGGGATATGCAATCTGAGACACCAAAAGCTCACTCAACTCAGCCAACAAAATTTGTTAGGACAACCTTAAATTGGCATGTTTTAACAACACCAACACTTTGGAATACATGTCTTAGTTTATACCACTCCACTCCAAACAGCTGAGTTCATAGAACAATATCTGAGCTATTGCTTGCAACTGAACTTGTCTTCCTCTCTGCTTGGAGGGATCGACACAGCAATTCCAGTTTGTCCTTCTGATTTCTCGTTTTCTCCAGTTGTTTCTTCAGGAGTTCACGCTGCTCAGGAGGGGTAAACAGACATTTTAAGTTAGTTCATGTCATAAAGAATGAAGACGAAAGAGTTTTTTTTGGACAGCTAGTTGTAGTTCATACCTCGTTAGCCAGTTCGATTAGGGTGATATCTGATTTCTCGCTTTTGCTCTTCATGAAGGTATTTTCCTTCTTGAGGTCCTTTATTGATTTCGCCATCTAGTTTTACCAACACATATTCACATCTATATTAGGAAAAGGAACAGATATGAGCTAAATAGAAGAAAATAATTGGGAAATAAGATGTCATGACACTCTCTACCTTCTCGATTTCTTGCTTAAACGTTTCAAAAACCTCGTTACTCTTCAATAATGCTTCCTGGTAAACATGAATTAGAAAGTGGGAAAAAGGAAACCACGTTAGAGAGAAAGAAGCATAATGAACTAGCCAAAGGCCTAGATAGCAATTCAGGATAGTTACGATATTGAAAGTGACATGCAAGGCACAGACATACACACACGAACACATTATAGTTACAGATTACAAGGGCCTACCTGGAACTGTTGGAACTTTTCGCCATCTGCTGTTAACTGCAACCGCAAATTCTTTTCGGTTCCTAAGAGTTGGGCCACTTGTTCAGCGTAGAGTTTCATTTGAGCTTGCTCCTGCTTCAATTTCTCTTCTTGTTGCTGAAGTTTCAGATCAGAAAGCTGAAGTTCAAGTGCTTTCTGTTTTAGCTGCAAAGCCAGATGAAGGATTCCAATTTCAGCTCAACGGGAGAACACATAAAATTAGTTTGTACACGCATAATTCCTTATACTTGGATGTGGTACCTGCTGTGCATGTTGCTGCTCGGAAAGAGTATATTGCTCGACAAGTTGTTTTAACTTGATCTTCAACCTGAAGTTAGAGAATTTTGTGCATGAAAGGAACTGGTGCGAATAAAGCAAGACGTTAAATGCAACTATTTTTGCAAATTCTGAGACACCTTCTAAACCTAAGCTATCGGATTCAACTGAGAACAGAGAGAGTAGGTCCAGGGACTAGTCAATTAATTGGCTTCATAGTAAAACAATAAGAAAGCACTAAATAAGTTTGCTAGTTTTGAACTGACGAATGCAATCATGTAAGCATCTCGGTTGAGCATACAACCACATTTATGAAACAGAGAATGGGTGCCATCAAAGATATAAAGGGTTTGTATACACATCTTCTGTAATCAACTAGAAATGTAAACTTCATGCTCTTCATTTCATCCCACAGAAGCTAGAAACAATGCCCCCGATGTTTTATACTCACACAGGCAATAATGAAAAAAGTTCTAAAATGTCAAGATAAACTAAAGCCCTTGATTTGGTCTTACATTTCGTTCTCTTTTAGCTGAGCTATGCACTCATCTTTCTGTTCCTCCAGCTTACAGCTTACTTCCTACAACAAAGAAGCAAAACATAAACATAAGTATAGAAAAAGGAATCACAGTTAGCATTTTTTGAGCTTGAACTCCTTATATATATGGAGTAACGAGTTATGAGGTCTACAAGAAATAAGAGCTACCTAATTTCAACAAACAATTCAGCGGACCAAGTTGTAAGGAAAAGTTTCTAAGAATTACTAAGAAAATTCTTGCTAGTTGTCAGTTGCTGTTTCTGGCTTGACAACCAAGAATCTTTTAAACATGCAATAAAGTGATGAGCATCGAACAGTAAACAGGAGCATATACAATATATCAAACAAATATAAGAACCTTAATTGCATCTTGGAACTTATTTGACAAATCTAATCTCAAATTCTGTCCGTCGTTTGACACTCTTTTGCACTCATCCTGAAACAAGCAAACAGCAAGTGATTAGAAGGGCAAACTAATATCAATAATCAATATTTCAGACATAGATCAGGAAGATATGGAGTTAGCAGTCAAGGGTATCATCATTCCAGACATTTTCCGCAAGAAAGTTCTAGACTGGCCAAAAAATGAGGCATAAGAAACAAGAGGTCTTAGAAAATTTTCTGACAACATGTGACTATTGATCATATGGATCTAAACTTCGGTCTGAAAAAAAACAGAAATGGTGTTGGCTGAGTAGATGATCTGAGAAATCCAAGAAAATACCATTAACATTTTATTTTGACGTTGCAGCTCCCGACACAGTGACTCAAGTTTATCTCTAACAGCAACAGCTGCAGATAAGAAAAACACATAGAAATTAGCAAATAAGTAAAAGCACTGTACTGCACGGCTTATCCCCAATTAAAGCAAATATATGACGTTACTAGATAGTAGACGAAGATGGAGATGTATACATAAAAACTACAGAGTTACAAGGTTGAATTGTAAATAAAAGATTTGGGATACAAAAATATTGTCTACAGAGTGATATGAACTAAATTACTAGTAAAACATATTAGAAGGTATAAACTACAGCAACCAACCGGAATCTCTTTCAGTAAGGACTTGTTGAAACTTCAAAGTAAACTCCAAATATTCCTTCTCAGATTTGAAGGTACGTTTAATTTTGCGCTTGACTTCAGGAGCTTCCTGATGGAATGAATCAGAGAAAATCAGAAAATTACGAGCAAAAATGGATTTAATGCAATTTTCAAAGAAACCTTTAAACTATTGTTCACTTTCTCTCAAAGGGTCCCTGAAGGACGATAAGATATACCAATAACCAAAGTAATTAAAGTTCTACAATAGTTACATAGAAGGGCACAATTTATTCAAGATGAATCCATTATGGATACCTTTTTGTTGTTTTCAGTAGTTCCAGTCCCAGCAATCTCCACTGAGGTAACTGTGTGCGCCTGAGCATCTTCAACAGCTGCAAAAACGGTGAGTAGCTTAGATTTAGCAAAGTAGTGAAAAAAGCAAAAGAAAATCTAGAGCAGTATGTAGTCAAAAACCATCACCAACAGAAACAAAACCAGCTATACGAGCATATTTTATTGTATTAATCAAGAACGCATAAATCTGTTCCGGCACCAATGTAATTAGGAAACAAGTTGAAACTGCACTTAAGCTATCACGGCATTTTTTTTGAAGACCATATATCATATGCCAGAAGCAAGTATCAAACTGTTGATCAATGAAACCCTCTCTTTCATGGTGTAAACAGCATCACTGAACATCAAGAATTACCCCTTTTCATTTACAGCATCAAGAATCCATTAACATACATCATATATAATATATAAAGAGCATAAATAACAACACCTCCCAAATATGGACGAAGAATTCCACTAAAATCACAAACCAAACAAAGAGAAGCTAGCATCTTTTTACAACACACCAAACTAAAAATAAAAAACATTACATTTGTCCTTGGCATTCACATCGCCTTGAGCTGCAGCCGCTGATTGAGTTTGATCCGCCACGTGCTCGACCAATTTACCCAATGAGGAACCGCCATCTTCTATCACAACTTCGGGGCGCGAGCCGGGCTCCAGCAGCTTCTCCTCCTTGTAATCTACCTCTTCTTCCGCCGTAGAGGATTCGACAAACCCATCAGGAAGCGAGTCGGCTTCTGGGAGCTGATTCGCCTCCGGATTCTGGCTCGGGTTAGGGTCTCCCATTTCTGCACCTACAACTTCAAGAAACACGAAAGATTTGATTTTTATGCTTACATTTTTGTTTGATTAAGGTTTTAAAACACATGGAAACGATGTTGATAGGTAGATAGATAGAGAGGCTTACAGATACGAGGTCTCAGCTTTGCAAAATGACTCAAATGGAGAGAGGTATATTAATGGAGAGAGAGAGAGAAGAAATACACTCAAGAGTGCTGCAAAAAAATGAAATTCTAAGTACAAGCAATGATGCAAAGTGTACATTTGGAAAGTAATTAAATTGTATTTTTGTATTTTTGTGAAAGAGTGATTAAAATTTAATTGAGTTCATCATGGTCTTTTGGTTAAGTCATGTATTGGTATTTAACATTGTTCCTTCAAAAGTTAAAGTACTACTACTATTACAATAGTATTGGATATTTATAAATAATCTAAACAAATTATGTGTTTTATTTAAACCAAAACTTAAATTTACCAAAATATATTACTCCACAATTTGAGTGACAAAATTTAAATAATTTAAGAATGATGAAATACAGTATTACTATTAGACATGATTCTGAAAACAGAAAAAAATGCATACATATTTAAAAATGAGTATCATTATCATTAAATATCAATTTTTTCATAGGATAATTCAAACATTAATACTATATACAAGTATTTAATAAAGAGGTTGAATATATATTCACAGCTTCAACATCTGTATAAATACACATCTTCAATGAACAAAATAAGAAAAAACAAGTTACATTTTCTTCAAATCTAGGATTTGAGTTGCACTCATTCTTTCATCGTTGATCTGCATTGCAGATGTGTGTTCTCAAACATCAGCCTTTCCCGAGGCTGCTCGAGCTACTGAAGACGAGTTCGGGTTACTACACGATGGCGCCCTGTGTTGCCTTGCCAGCCTGAGGAGCCGCGCAGGATTCTGCAAAATAGGACCTACAGACCTCAAGGTTTGCCTTTCGCGAGGTTTATATTCGCCACAGCCTCAGCCAATCTCCGACCCCAAGGTTCACCAGTCGAACTCTGGCTAACGAATCCTCCTTCCTCCAAATCAACCAGAATCTTCTCACCTCTCACAGAATCTTTGTCAGCAGAAACGGCCTCAATGAGGATGGAGAACGTGGTGGCATCAGGGGCGACGCTCCTGTGTTTCATCTCCTCATACAGCATGAAGACCCGAGCAAGTTCGCCACTCCGGCAGAAGCTAGTGAGAAGAACGTTGTAAGTCACAACATCCGGTCTAGCTCCAAGACGTTCCATCAGAAGCTTCAACTCCATTGCCTCGGACATTTTAGATTCTTTACACAATGCATGGATGGCTGTAGTGAAAGTTGGAATGGTCGGAATGAGCTTGCTCATCACCATGCTTTTCAGCATGGCCATCCCATCCTGTGTCTTCCCACTCTGCACGAGCCCCCTAACCAACGCACTCTCAGCCACCTGGCGGGAGCTAATGCCAAGAGCCTCCATCTCGTCTTTAAGCTTAAGAGCGCCCCGTATATCTCCACACCCACACATTTTCGCTATCAATCTGCAGTACTGTCTGATTGTCGGAACAAAACCACTCTCCACCATCCCGTGCAGTAAAACATGGGATTCGCGACATCTTGAGATTCTTTTAAGACCATTGAAGATAGAAGAGAAGGTAACTTCACTAGGCGAAACCCCAGCAGACTTCATGAAATTCAGCAAATCGAAGGCTTTTGACACATTGCCTCTCTGACTATACGCTGTGATAAGCATATCAAATGTCAAGTGATCAGCACAAGTCCCCTTCTCGATCATCATTTTCAGAAATTTAGCTCCAACGTCCAGCATCCCGGATTTGCACAGCCCCAGAATAACAGAATGACAAGTAAATTTATCAGGAATGTAGCCATGATTCAATATGGCTCTATACATCGCAAAGAAACCAGATATATTTTTTTGTGCTGATTCCCCATGCAAGAGAATGTTATACGTAATCAAACTAGGGGTTAAACTCCGGCTCTCCGTCATTGACAGGACATAGTCCATCTTATCGAGCTCTCCTGTCCTTGAACATGCATCAATAACTGCATTGAGAGTAACTATATCAGGATTCAGACCTTGCTTTACCAAATCATCAAAATAGTAAATGCCAGCTCGTCCTTG
Organism: Salvia splendens; assembly: GCF_004379255.2. Lineage (NCBI taxonomy): Eukaryota > Viridiplantae > Streptophyta > Magnoliopsida > Lamiales > Lamiaceae > Salvia > Salvia splendens. Next base: position 23,463,254 of record NC_056051.1, read on the forward strand.
GCCGATCTTGACGAGTCCACTAATTATACTCGAATACATAAATTGGTTCGGATAAAGGGTTCCTCTCTGCACTCCCCTTTCCAACAGAAGAATTGCTGTGAAGACGTTCCCGGTCCTACATAAACCGGCAATCAGACAACCGTATGTATAACTATCAGGAAATAAGTTGTTTTCAACCATCTCATCTATAAGACTGAGAGCCAATGCAAAATAGCCCTGAGTAAATAACTCAGCCACCATGGTATTGTAGGTTACTATGTCTGTAGCATGAGGAACTTTCCGAAGCTTACTAAAGAAGTCAAGTGCTTCCTGAAGATCTGCTCCTTTGCACAGTCCCTTCAGTAAACTTCCATATGTAAAGGCGCTAGGCTGGTAGCCGAATTCAACCATTTTATCTAACAATTTGAATGCTCTCAAGACATCTCCTTTACTTACACAACCACCAATAATTGCATCGAAGGAAGCAGAGTTGGAAAGACCAATTCTATGGACGTGATGCATGAAATCCTCCGCCTCCGCCACATTTCCACTTCGACAAAGAGTGGATATCAATAAGTTACATATGAAAGCATCTGGAAAACGACCACTACGAAGCATTATGGTATAAAATCTGATTGCTTCATCGATATTTCCGAGTCTGCAAAAATTGCAAATCAATGTAGAATATACAATTTTGTTCATTCTGATTCCAGATCTAACTATTTTACAGATTATTTCCTTTGCATGATTTATCCTCCCAGCTTTAGAAAATCCATTTACAAGAACTGAATATGTCACAATATCAGGATGCATATTATTCTTAGACATTCCATCAAGAAACCCCATAGCTTCAGCTAGATTGCCGCTTCCACATTCTCCATCCATTAGTGTAGTATACATTATAGAGTTGACAGTGACTCCATCGAGCTTTAACTTCGCAAGTAGATTTCTCGCAGAATCCAACTTTCCATGCTTGCAGAGTCCATCCAAAAGAGATCCATAAGTAACCTGATTCGGCCTCAATCCCTTTGCTTGCATTTCATCAAGAAGTCCATAAGCTTCGACAAAATTGCCTCTGCGACAATGCCCATCAATAAGTGCATTATAAGTGATACAATTCGGTGAAACATCAACCTTACACATCTCATAACAAATTTTCCCAGCAACTCCCATTTTCCCCTCATTAACAAATCCATTTATGAGAGTATTATACGTGACTTCATTAGGGAACACCATCCTCTTCCGCATCTTCTTCAAAAGTAGATACCCTTTAGCACTTGTGTTATTCTTACACAAATCATCTATAAGCACATTATATGTACAAACATCAGCCTCAATTCCCCGGAAACTCATGTGATCCAACAGCTGCATAGCTTCCTTATACCTCCCCTTCTTACAGTGCCAATTCAGCACCGTATTATAACTCACCACAGTCGGGGCATAACCACTCTCCTCCATCTTCCCAAGTAAATAGTTCGCTTTCTTCAATTTCCCCTCCCCACAAAGCACATTCAGCACTATGTTAAACGTGGCAACAGTCGGACACACACCATTCTCAATAACCTCCCCAAAAAACTCCCACACAGGCTCAGCACGCCGAGCCTTGGCCATTGCTGCAAGAATCATATTACAACTATACACCGACGGCCTAAACCCCCTTGAACACATCAAACGAAAAGCCTCTAAAGCATCAGCAATTAACCCCATTCTCACATAAACCCTTATCAACAGGTCAAAAACAGCAGGGTTTGAATTGCAGAGAGGATAAGTATCCATCAACGCATAAAAAACGGATCTTGGACCCGAACCCGTATCCGACAAATACTTCAAAATCGACTTAGCACAATCATACATTCTTGCTCTAACGAGAATGTGGGTGGTGATACAATACAAGTGAGTTATGTGGGCGAGCTCCAAACCGGGCCGCTTCACAACCCATTTCAAGAATTTGAGAGCTAACCTTCCGTGAACTCGCCTAAGCGGTGCCGTTTTGTATTTCATGCAATTCAGCGACTCCCATCTATCGATTGTGAGAACTGCATATACACTTCTTGCAGCTTCTTTACCTGTTTAAGAACCCCAACCAAATTGTTAAAAAAATGAACTTTTCGATGAAGATGCACATGTTATTAAGAGTGGGATATATACCGTGAGAAGAGGCGCTGAATTTGCAGGCGTTTCTGAGAAATTGCGGAATATCTTTAGGGTCATCAAACGGCGGTGGACCTCTGGTTTTTGGAGTTTTGGGAGAAAGATTACATTTTGGCGCCTTCCTTGAACCGAAGCGAGACGCCATAGCATTAGTTACAGAGTGGTGAGCTTGAACACTCTTGAATTTTGGGAATTTTCTCAAACGGCTTTGGTTACTGAATTTGTATTTGTATTTTTTTTTTTAATTTTGTTATAATCAATTGATCATATAAGCCGCATACCCTATCAATTAATTACTATCTTTTGATGAACTGTCAACCCCGTGCACGGGACATAAGATTTTTAAAATACGTGTAAATAAAGATAAAATCATATGAGTTCATATGAAAAAGAGATTAGTACTAAAAATAAATACAGAAAAGAAAGAAGAATATAAACCATGTGCAAATAAAGTCTAAAAAGTAACAACCGACTAAATAGAACAAAATAAACAACTCAACAAAATATGATCCACAAAACACCGAGAGTTCATAAGTTTTGGAAAACCTCTTTGTAAACAACATTAACAGTCGAATCACCCCTACTATCATCATCCTCATCTTTACAAACCAAAATCTTCAGACATGCACGACTCGTAACTCGAGATATAGCAACATACAACTGTCCATGACTGAATACTGGTTTTCGTAAGAATAACCCAACATGAGCCAAAGATTGACCTTGACTTTTGTTAATCGTCATTGCATACTACACAGCTGATGCGAAGCATATTTCCTATATTTTCCCCTTTAGACTACACCTTTTTATGTAAAATATACCTCATTAATGTGTGTGTTCATCGGAGTTTAGGTTGTGAAAGCCGGGTGAAACGTGACACGCCTGAGGAGTCCAGAATCTTCGCCCGCTCGGGCGTTTTGAAGCTGCTAAATGCCCGGTCGGGCGTTTTCAAGTGGGTATGTGGAGTCCAGATTTATCGCTCGGTCGGGCGAATTTCCTTCTTAAATTCGCCCGGCCGGGCAGTGGATTTGAACTGCAGAATTGCATTTTCATGCGGAAGTTTTCTTTCCAAGGAGGGGACGTGGGAGAGGATAGGTGGAGAGAGAAACGAAAAAGGCTGTAGAAAGAAAGGAAAAAGAGTGGATGGGACGTTTTTGGAAAAAGGAGGAAGAGAGAGAAATTGATTAGAAAAAGGAGTGGGGGTCAGACGTTTTTTGGAGGGGAGAAAGTTGACGGCTGGAGGAGAAAAAGGAAGAAAGAGAGGAGGAAGAAGAGAAGGAAGAAATTCTGACCAACATTCCGACGATCCATCTCCATATCTCCATTCCACTCAACAAGAGCAAGCTTCCTACGGTTTTAATTATTATTACCATGTGCTTAGGCTAAGCTCTTTATGTTGCTCCAAGTTGTGATTTAGACTTGTATGACCGTATCTGCACCTTTGAATTCACGTTTTGACATCGTTGATGTGTTTAATGTTAGATTCTATCACTTTAGAGGCCTCTATCGTTATAGATATTTAATCCTTGTTTATCGTCTCTTTAACATAAACTTGGATGGACTAATCAATTGATGTGTTGTTGAATTAGAATTGTTCAGAGGATAATTTGACAATGGATTAGGTAAGTTCTTATAGTAGATGATATTTTATTCCCGCGCTTCCGCAGGAATTTGATATCGTTGAAAGTTAATTCATGGAACAAGTGTTCAGCTGACTGTGAATTATACGTCGCAAACATGTTCAGTGCACGCGATTAGGTTGATTAATTAATCCCAAATATGTGCTTTCGATATAGGTGTAGAATGATTCAAGTCTAATGAGCAACTTGGAGTGACATGTTTCTCCCATCTGTTTAGCCTTTCATTAGTTAACTTGCAGCTTAATTTTATCATTAGCTTATAGATTTCAAAACCTTCAAAACAAAATCATTTTTAATTTGTCTTTTGTTTGTTTTCTAATTAAATAATCTACGCCTCCCTGTGGTTCGACACTCAAAGTACTACACACGAAGCTGTATTCTTGCAGTGTAGTTGTAATATTTGGGTTAGTTTATTAAACTTGTGTGAACTTTACCATTAATATAAAAGCTCGAAAATTACACATCAAGTTTTGGCGCCGTTGCCGGGGAGGCAACTGGTTATTTAATTTAGGATTATTTTTGTTTTTATCTTTGTATAGTTTTCTAACATTTTAATTTTTTATTTCAGAGTTGTAGCTAGAAGACTAAGTCGAGCCAACGACTTTAAACAAAGGCGCTAGTTGGGAGGCAACCCAATGAGTTTTTAGTTTTCTTTATTTTTCTCTTAATAAATCGAGGGTTTTGTTAGCTCAATTCTTTCATTCGATGTATTTTTATGAATTGAGTATTTTGTTTTCTTTTTGTTGTTTTAGATTTTCTTTTTGTAGGAGCAGCATGGAGATTTGACTTATGTTGGAGCTTAGGAGGAAGCACACCCACAAAGGAACTTACACCCACCCTCCCACCCGAATGTACTATGGACGTCACGCCAAGTTTGGGGGAGTTCTATTTCCCTTTACTTTTAATGTTCTTCTTTGCATGCATTGAGGACAATGATGCATTCAAGTTTGGGGGGGGGGGTTGATTTATGCATGATGCATATTTCTTGGGTGTATTCTTTGCTAAATGTGTTTTGAATCATGTAATTGACGGGTGCATGCTAGATCTTCGGCTTTCTGGTTGGGAAATCTTGTTTGATCTTGCTTGATCTTTGAAGCTTAGGATGGATAGAATCTGTGCATGAATTTATTTGAAAGAGCATGTTGTGATTACATCCGATTTCTTGAGTTGAGGAGAGTATGAAAGTCATATGTCTTGTGGAAATTATCTTGAATTGATTTGCTTTATCGAGTTGCGTGCTTGTATTCATTTGTGTTAATGATATGGGAGGATAAGGCACTAGGATGAACTCCATGGCCAAATGATCACATGCCTAGTCCAACATACGTTCCCCTAGAAGCCACCTTGAGCTTAATTCCCTATTCGTTGTGTAAACACTTAGCCGATCACTGAGCTACTTAAATAAGCCTAATTTTAGCCTCATCAATTGACCTTGCTACTATTTGAGTGTTAAATACAAGTTGAGCTTGGTGTTTTGAGTTGTGAGTGTGGGGGTGGTGAACTGTAAAGAGTAGACTTATCTAGACTTGATATAATGTGAAAAGAATGAAGTTCTTAGAAAAAAAAAGAAAAGAAAAAGACGACCTCAAAATTCGCAAAAGTCGAGGTCTTTACAAAAAAGAAAAAAAAAAGAAAAAAAATAAGTTTGATGAAATAAAGATAGAGCTTCTATAATTGTGTGATGTAATCTTGTCTAGAATAGATCTCAAGTTTGGGGGAGTGTGAGTTTAGTTGTAATTTTGTTGTTTGATCTTTGGAAGGAAGTTGTATGAGGGAAGAATTTGACATTCAAATGTGTAGCCTTTGAGCTCATTATCCATATTTATCCTACCTCGTCCTTAGCCCTATTACAACCTTGAAATAAGACCTCGGACTTTATCGTTGATGCTTGTGGATGTTTTGTAAACAGCTTGGTAGAGTTAAAGAAGTTTGATTTGAAATCCGTGAGTCTATGTGATTAGTAATGCTTAATGAGTCAATGATGATGGTTTGAGTTGTTTGATCACATGCTTGGACTTACTTTGAAGTGCACTTTGACTTGAAGTCCTAGGGAGGCAACCCGGCAACGGCGCCAAAACTTGATGTGTAATTTTCGAGCTTTTATATTAATGGTAAAGTTCACACAAGTTTAATAAATTAACCCAAATATTACAACTACACTGCAAGAATACAGCTTCGTGTGTAGTACTTTGAGTGTCGAACCACAGGGAGGCGTAGATTATTTAATTGGAAAACAAACAAAAGACAAATTAAAAAGGATTTTGTTTTGAAGGTTTTGAAATCTATAAGCTAATGATAAAATTAAGCTGCAAGTTAACTAATGAAAGGCTAAACAGATGGGAGAAACATGTCACTCCAAGTTGCTCATTAGACTTGAATCATTCTACACCTATATCGAAAGCACATATTTGGGATTAATTAATCAACCTAATCGCGTGCACTGAACATGTTTGCGACGTATAATTCACAGTCAGCTGAACACTTGTTCCATGAATTAACTTTCAACGATATCAAATTCCTGCGGAAGCGCGGGAATAAAATATCATCTACTATAAGAACTTACCTAATCCATTGTCAAATTATCCTCTGAACAATTCTAATTCAACAACACATCAATTGATTAGTCATCCAAGTTCATGTTAAAGAGACGATAAACAAGGATTAAATATCTATAACGATAGAGGCCTCTAAAGTGATAGAATCTAACATTAAACACATCAACGATGTCAAAACGTGAATTCAAAGGTGCAGATACGGTCATACAACTCTAAATCACAACTTGGAGCAACATAAAGAGCTTAGCCTAAGCACATGGTAATAATAATTAAAACCGTAGCAAGCTTGCTCTTGTTGAGTGGAATGGAGATATGGAGATGGATCGTCGGAATGTTGGTCAGAATTTCTTCCTTCTCTTCTTCCTCCTCTCTTTCTTCCTTTTTCTCCTCCAACCGTCAACTTTCTCCCCTCCAAAAAACGTCTGACCCCCACTCCTTTTTCTAATCAATTTCTCTCTCTTCCTCCTTTTTCCAAAAACGTCCCATCCACTCTTTTTCCTTTCTTTCTACAGCCTTTTTCGTTTCTCTCTCCACCTATCCAATCTCCCACGTCCCCTCCTTGGAAAGAAAACTTCCGCATGAAAATGCAATTTTGCAGTTCAAATCCACTGCCCGGCCGGGCGAATTTAAGAAGGAAATTCGCCCGACCGGGTGATAAATCTGGACTCCACATACCCACTTGAAAACGCCCGACCAGGCATTTAGCAGCTTTAAAACGCCCGAGCGGGCGAAGATTCTGGACTCCTCAGGCGTGTCACGTTTCACCCGGCTTTCACAACCTAAACTCCGATGAACACACACATTAATGAGGTATATTTTACATAAAAAGGTGTAGTCTAAAGGGGAAAATATAGGAAATATGCTTCGCATCAATAGCCACAGGAAATTGTCGTCGTTGTAATTTGAACGGCAACCTTGGATCAGAAGGAATTAAAGACATTCGAGGGATCAGAACTTTATGCCCAACATTATGACCAGCCAACACTTGAGCATCCAAAACATAATCACCTAATCATGTAATTAGCAATCTTGTGCCATTACATAATCCATTCGAGTGATCTATATTCCCTAGCAGCATGACATGAGTACCAACTTTCAGCAATAATTCATGGTTAGGTGTACCTGAACACTTCAAGTTGTTCAAAAACTCAACAGAATGTATCTCAGTTAAACCATCCGATGTCGAATCTGAGTTAGCAATACTAAATAAAGACGACCTTCAGGCTGATCCAACGACATCATGAATTGGTTAACCTCGTCAACAATCTCCAACGTAGGAGTAAGTATTGCACGATCACGCAAGCAACCACTCAACTCTTCATGATTCATATAAGATGGATATATCTTGAAACAATTGTTTTCAAAGGATCACCAGAATTGGACAATACAATGTAAGAAGGAAGACCAATCACTTCACCATCATTTGGACCACCAAGAACACCATCTCCTATTGAAGCAACCCAAGAAGAAAATTCCTTCAAACATTCTGCTTCATCACAAGATCCAGCACTCAGCAGTCTCATATTTTTTGTAAGCCTCAAAACAGTACAATACTTCCAAAGATAAGAAGAGTTGATAACAACATTCACATCATCTTGCCTACTATCCTTTGGAACAACAGACAAGATTTGCCTAAAGTCACCACAAAAAATAATAGTTTTTCCACCAAATGGTTTATGCATACTACACTCATCACATACACGCATGATATCTCTAAAAGTCTGGTCCACAGCTTCAATGCAATGTTTATGAATCTTCGGAGTTTCATCTCATATGATAAGCTTGGCTCTAAGAATAAGTTCAGCAAGCGCACTCCCAGGTTTTATATTGCACATCGAATCTTCATCAACATTGATAGGAATCTTAAAGCGAGAATGTGTTGTTCTACCTCCAAGCAACAACAAAGAAACTATGCCACTGGATGCCACATTTAAAACAATTTCACTCCTCGAACGAATCCCAGCTGACAAAGACCTCAAAATGAAAGTTTTACCAGTACCTCCATAACCATAGACAAAAAACATTCCTCCACCATTTGAGTAAACAGATGACATAATAGTATCATGAACATGAAGTTGTTCATCGGTAAACTTAGAAAGAAAGTCCAAATGTTCTCTTCCCAAAGCTTCACGATCATAACACAACTCATCGCAAATCAATCTATTTTCAAATGTTTCAAAAAACTCAGATTTCGGATAAGGCATACCCTGGAAATCACGCAAACTTTTCCCAACATTTAACAACAATTTCTCAATCTCCACCAAAGCAAAATTTTGGACATCCTCGTCACTCAACAACAACCCTACAATAAAATATAATTTATTATTATACTGAACAAAAATATTTAAAACAAAAGAAATTACAAAAAGCGTAAAAATGTATATAAAAATTACCTGGAAGACTTATCAATTTTCGTTGATTATACAAAACATCTTCAGATAAGTATTTCCAACAACTTAGCCAAACAAAATCCAGTCTAGAAATAGATTCTAACGTCAACAAACTAACAAATAACAATCTTATGGAATGGACAGAAGACCAAAATGATGCCTCAATAATGCCATCAACATATTCCTTATCATCGTCCAACAACCCTAAAGCAAAACAGGCATCTCGGAATGTATCATACTGAACACCATTCACACGTCTAATGTCTTCATATGATGTAGCTCCTTTAAAAATATTCAACAAACATCTCAGATAATAGATATCACCAGAACTGGGAGGAACATAAAACAACCTCCCAATGGAGAAACGTTGCTTTCTAGGTTGCCAATGATCTGTTTTCCACATAAATTTGGTAGGAAATTCACCATAAGTGAGATCACGACCCTCAGAATAAATCTTATTTGCATCCATCCAACCCAAAAACTTGCTCTGATGAATTGTATTCCGATTCAAAACATTATCCAAACTCTCTCTCTCATAAAAAATAACACTTTGCTCATTAGGAAGGTGAAAACTCAATCTTTCAATGGACGGATCCTTATACTGAATCTCAAACCCCAAAATTCTCCAAGCAGCTTCACATGACGAAATGTATTTGCAATCATAATACAAACTAATTTCATCCTGTAATTGATCAGAACCATTTGCGCCAAACTGGAAAAAAGATGTAGTCACGCGATCATGACCTTTATTTATGTACTTAAATAAATACTTAATGGATCGCGATTGATTGCACCACTCAACATTAACGTGACCACCATATTTCATAAGTAGTGCACGATTGTGTGGAACAATGTATCTATTATCTAAGGGCATCCCATCTTTCATAATAACACGACCACTATCTCTACGTTTGTAAATAGGATAACCTTCATCATCAAACGTTGTGGCACCCACAAATTTTTTCGGAAAGTATTTTGAACATCTTCCGTTCCGCATGCAAGGAGAAGACTTTCGAACAACACCACATGGTCCATGCACCATATACTCTTTCACATTCTCATAATAGCAAGGATCAGTAACTGGATCAGGAATCTCAACAGAAATAATCTCATCAATACATTGAGGCCGAGGTTGTTTATCCTCATTGCTTAAAAAAGCAAAATGTGTGAATGGGGCAATCCACGCTTCTGAAACTCAATAGTATACACCACTGCAAAAAGTTTACACAAAACATTTATCAAAATCCTAAACTGTAAACTTAAAATAATAACCAAAAAAATATTCAATAAATGTTATCAAACCTGCTTTCACAACTCCAAAGATTTTTTTGGTTTAAGGATCTCTTACAAAACTATCCAACTTAACTTTAAAAATCCTACACACAATATTAGGGCGATCGTCTGATTTTAGGCCCCTAACAGAAAGAAATCTAATAATCTCTGGCCACTTTGGATTACATGTAAATGTAATAAACAAACATGGATAACCAATCCATCTACAAATAGCCATGGCATCTTGGTAATTCTGGGCATATATCTTGCACCACCAACAAAACTGGAAGGCAAAATGATTCGTTTACCATGCATAGAACCATCTGTATCACCTCGCAGTACAGCCTCCGCCAAACCACTATACATTTCAGCATGCAATTTTTTCTGTTGGGTTCTGACAAACAATAGACGACCTGTCTCAACCATAGTATAAGCATCAACAACAAACTGCTGGAATAGCCGCCTTGAATACAAAATGACAAAACACTCATTCATCCTATCATGCAATCGGTATGCAAAACATTCTTTTGGGCTAACTCTCTTTCTATTGCCTGAAGAAGTGCTACTCCTTGATAAACCATTTTTTTCACTATATTGATCCCCACCATAAGCGAAAAGCAAAGGATACTGTAATGCAAGATAAGAAGGATGTAGTTCATTAATATGCTACAATCGACCAGATCTTTTCTCAACAATAATATCCCGATCACCCTGTAACGCCCCGAATTTTTTTTTTAAAAAAAAATAAATTTTAATTAGTTCAAATGCGTCGGAAGTCGTAGATAAATTAAATTCTAGAGGTGTGTAGATAGTTTCTTATTATGTGAATTATTCGTTTGTGTGGTGTTTTTTGTTAGAAATAGAGAAAGAATAAAAGAAAAGAAAGAAAGGAAATAAAGAAATAAGAAAAGAAAAAGAAATTGGAAAAGGGAATGAGATTTTTTTTATCTCAATTCCCCACTTACGGGAACCTTCTACACACACCTCTCTCTCTCTTTTCTCTTCACCAATTCCTCAAATTGAGAGATACCCAAAAATCGACCAAAAGGGGAAATCCCCAAATTGAGGAAAACCCTCAATTCCCGTCGCCATCCTCAACTCACCGGAGTTGGCGACTGCCACTGCCACCGTTGGGTCCCCTGCACCTCGATTTCCATCTCCAGAATCAGCCACCGCCGTCGTCTCCTTTGCGGAAAAACGCCGACGCAGCGAGGGGGGGACGGGCAGACGTTGCTCAGCCGCTGTCGCTGAAATTCCGCCGTCGCCGCCGTGGTTAATCAGCCGCTGCTGTTACAGCAGCCCCGAAACACTCCGATTCAACCCGAATCAACTCCGAACAGCCCCGAAATCAACCCGAACATCCACGCACAACCCCGAAAGATAAGTTTCATTACTATTATGTTCCTTTCGCAACTTCAGATTAATCACAACGGGTGTTCAATTGTAATGTTCGGTTTGTCATTGATTGTGTTGTTTGATCGGTGATACTTGTTGATTGAATTATGTGGGAAATCTAACGAAATTATTGGGATGATTAGAGTATATAGTTGGATTATCTTAGATAGTATGTATGTATTTGAAGTATACAAGTAGAAATCTTGTTGCAGTGAAGGAAATTAAGGAAACAGCTACTGTGCCCTGTTCTGGCAGCATGTTACAAGTCCCGTTTAACCAAGTAAACGACCTCATTTTCTTACCAAATTTTAACTGAACATACTTTTATGTGTCTTCTGCCATGTGACCAAAATTCAGCTTCATCCGAGTTCAAATGAATTTATAGTGATTTTTGTAATGAGACTGCCCCTGTTCTGCCAGGTTTGAATAAAACAGACATAAACCCTAAACAAATTAGAATTTGAAGTCCAAAGTTAATCCCCATAAAATAGACAGTCATGGCTTTTATTTTCATCGGGTTACGTTGAATTTCGACTTCGTTGTTGACCAGAATGATTTTTCAAAGTCGGTGCAAATTCTGTAAAATCTTGGGACATGATAAAAGTTGAAATGCTTATGCTTTAACCTTATTTTTGGACTAGTATATGAAGATATATTTCCTAATGTGAAATCTTGAAGGAGAAATAGTTGTTTTTGACTAATCTAATATTTTGTAGTATACATGCATAAATAATAGACAAGAATTATGAAATTAAGTTAGAAAATAATGGTTAACTGTATGAATTTGATACTTTATATGCGAGAGCGAAATATATATTGAAGGGTAATCCTACCCCAGGAAATAACAAGGACAAGGACAAGGAGCAGGAATAAAGGGATTCGTGTGTCAAGGGCGTTTTGGATTTCGAGGTAGTATATTCTACATTAGGTCTTAATTCCTGAATTAAGTTTACGTGATTACATATAGAATATTGTGTGTTAATCGGTGATACATTATGTGATCTATATATTTTGCTTATGACGTGAAATATGTGAATATTGGATATGTAATGATATTGATAGAATTGGAATTTATCTGTTTATTTGATATGAGATGGTGTGAAAGAAGTTGTTGATCTGATATGTTAAAGATTATTGGAAATAAGTAATCTGATGAGAAAATGAATATAAATGTGGTTGGAAGGTAAATGAGATAAATGATATATTACTATGAAATGTATACTTATATGATTTACATGTGAAAATGTCTGATGATGTCTGTGATGATGTCTGATCTGTATGCGTTGATGTGAATGTCGGAAATTGTCAGATATAAAGTATATTTGTTTGTGTTTACGCCCCGTGCTTGAGTGTATTCTGTGGGTACAATTGGCATGCCATAGGACAACAGCGCTGCATTATCTGTGATATCTCGTCTTCTGGATAACCGAAGCGAGGATCGTCTGTTATCTGATGGGCCCCTATCTGATCTGACTGATATACACCCTATGGGTGGTCTGTTCCCGGGATTACCCCTATCTATACACCCTATGGGTGGTCTGTTCCCGGGATTATCTGTTTGTACCCTAATGGGTAGTATGTGCGGCGTCCTCTTGAGGACCATGACCGCGTCTGTATCTGATTCTGTTTTTGATCTGGTCCGCGTACCTTAGTTTGTCACTAAGCACTTAATGGGGGCTATATGTGTTCTGATATGTGAGAACAAGGGTGATTGCTATATGTGTTCTGATATGTGAGAACAAGGGTGATTGTTATATGTGTTATGATATCTGATAATGTGAAACCTCTGTTATAACTCTGATGTATCTGGTATATGAGAGCAGATTTTGTTATATGTGTTTGGATATGTGAAAGCTATATTCTTATGTGAAAAACGATATTATGTGATGCTAAATGATATATTATGATGTTAATGATCCTCTGATGCAAAAAGGGTGAATCTGACATTGTTTGATATGATTTGACGTTGTGTGAAGTTATGATGTTGCTCGACACTAGCAATTGATAATTGATCATGTTTATTGATATATTATGAGATTATATGATTATGCCTTCAGTAAGTCCCAAGAAATCAAAGGAGGAAAGATCAGACTTTTAGTGTTGGTTATTTTGATATGTATATGTTTATGAGAATGTTGGTTCTGGATAATATTCAAGGGTTAATATTGTAAACACATAGGTTGTATAATGTTTACTTAACTCCGGAAATTAGGCTCTAATGTTGAGTATACTACTGGACTTGTTGAAGCTCACCCCTTTCTTTTCCCCCTGCAGATTAGCACTTTCGATTTACGGCTGCTCAAGTCGGGTCACTAGCCAACCTTTTTGTGTTCAGAAAACTCTTTCGGATATGTTAGATGTGGCATGTATATCAAGTGTAATATAGTTAAGACGTTTCATTTACTTCGTTTTCCAGGTTGTATAAATATATATATATATAGGCTTTTAGAAACAGGTTTATGGTCTAATTTTAGATGTCATATAGCAGTTTTTCCGTTTACCAAGGAAAGGAAAATGATATATCTTTGTATAAAAAAAAGAATCAAGGATTTTCTGTTAAGTCCGGATTTGTACCAAAAGGTGACATCACTTATTCGATTATTAAATTAATCGGGTAAGGGGTGTTACACACCCAATGCCTCATCTAAATCACCAACCACAAGAACAACAATCTTAGAAACAGTAGGTAGATTATAAGTCCTACCATCCCTACCTCTCTTGCCAAGGCACCTTAAACTCACATTCGGGAGATTTTCTTGATTAAATTTTTCTTTGACCATTCGGAACGTTTTGATTAAAACATTTTCTTCATCCAACATTTTTTGTATATCAAACACTATTTCTGAATGAAGATTATTAACATCACTTCTCCCCCTGCAAAATTATATATAAATCAAAATAAATGTAGAAAAATTCAAACAAAATAATTTATACATTTTTTATAAATAAAAAAAATAAAAATACCTCACAAACTTTATTCTATTGTTGATCTAATTTTCCGTATCATAAATGTACAACTGAGCAAACTTCGGTTCGCAGCCAACTTCTGGCAATAAACTACCCATTAAATGGTAATTTTGCCCATGCAAACGAAATACAGATGGAGAATTACCAGTATTCACACTATTATCAACTTTACCACCCAATGACGTAAATCCAAACATCGAATTATATGACCGAATATATTTCAAATAGTGAGCACTCTTTGAGTCATTAGAGAACATCAAAAGAGACAATGCTTGAGGCGGAGATAACATATTATGAATCTTGATAATCCCATTCATACAACAACCTGAATATCTTGGATTATGCACATTATTTGGTTTGCCAATACGTCCTCAAACCAAAAGAAAGCACCACAATGTGAACAATTATATAAAGCATCGCCAATATCCAAATATTCTACAAAATAAAAATTCTTCTTTTAATAAAACAGAAATATATTAAAAATTAGAACAAAAGAGAATATTCAAATTATTTTCACAAATAAAACCATCAACGATCAATATTATTAAAATTTTAAATGTTACAAATTTTATACCTCCAACATGATTTACAACAGACGAACAAATGATACTTTCAGATCCCGTGAGCAAAGAAGCTTGATCAACAATAATACCACTCGTAGCTATAGAACTTTGAATAGATTCACCTACATAGGCTACAAATAGTGAAAGCAAAAAAATGATTAGCAACCTTATAACAACGTAGTGTATATAATTAAATTTATAATGTCCTAAATTAACATAATATTAATAAAAATAAAGAGAAAGGACTAATTTCAACCAAATAATAACAGAACTAAAACTATACAACCTTTTAGACATCAAATTATACCACTCCATAAATCTCAAAAATTCATACACAAATGTTATAATATTGAAAAAAGAATTTTACCATTTTAATTTCGATTATGATATGAACAACACTAACACTTTATAGTTTGACACAACTGATCTCCAAATAATTCCAAGAAAAGCTTAACCAAACGATTCCAACCTACAAATTTCAAAAATCTTTATCCTGACCAAACGAATGAATATTTAGTTCTCGTCTACTATTTAGTTATATAGGACAAAAAATAGCCCATAATAAAAATAAGTAGCCCAATAGATATAACTCCACAACCCAATTAAATTATTACATACAAATAACCCAAACAACACAGCCCAACTAAATCAAATCATCTTAATACATAACTATAATTTAATTAAACATAACATTTAACATAGTAAAAGAAATAATATTAACAAAGTCAACTCTCTCTTTCTCTCTCACTCTCCCTCTCTCTATGGAAACCCTAGGATTGGGTAAACGTCGTCGCCTTCATCTTCCTCCGCCAACATGACCCGGACTCCCCTCCGCCACACCTGTTTTCCGACGACCAGAAACCCAAATCCCTACAACAAATCCCCAACCATACAACTTCTAGATAGCACGATTATTTACCCCCATTGCCAAATCTGGAAACGATGAAGAATGAAAATCGGCGGAAACGAAGCTAATCTGATATCAATAAAGGATAGAGAAGCAGGAAGATCGGCAGAATCGACGGAATCTACACTGAAAACCTAAAAGACCGGCGGAAATCAACGATTCAAGGTAATCCAAAACTAAGCGAAAACCCTTCGAAAATACATTTCTCTACACGATTCTCACAAGTTAGTTTAAATTTATGCAGGAATTAGGTTGATTTGATGAAGATTTTGAACGGTATTGAAGTTTCTGAAGAAGAACAGAAGAAGGGCTTGCATAACTGCACAACCCTAAACACGAAGGGGTAATTCAAATCCTCTTCGACATCTAAATCATCAAGTCATTTCTATATAGTGTCTAATTTTATGCATACACTATATCTATGCAATTGTTGAAAATAATGAATTTATAACTTTTTTCAACAGGAAGAATAAAGTACAAAAGCTCAACATAAAGGAAGATGAGACATTCAACTATGCAAAGAAATCCAGAAATAAGAAGATGAGTACCTGAACTTGAATGTGCTAAGTCCTTAGATGGCAAACTCTTGAGTATTGCAGATTTCCTAAGTTTCTTCATTGATAGCTATCTTTTATGTTGGTAACAGAGAGATATTCTAGATTGAAATGACATGAAAGCTCAATGGAAAAGCTAAGATTTAGGAGGTATAGAACCACTTCTAAACCATGATGACCATAATCTGTGCAATGAAATGATGAATTTAGGACATAGAAGAAGTTCAAGAGAACTATAGAAAAGAAAGAAAGAAATCAGAGACAAATGATAAGGGGAATGCAAGAAATTTAAAGAGTTAGAACCACACATAAACCAAGAAGACCCTTCAGTTTATCATGGTTATCAACAGTCTAAACCTGCAAATAGGTTTACAAAAGGCTTCTTGGAAATATTAATGTAGTTTGCTGTAAATTTTACAAAAATGAAATCAAATTAGACTTAAAATAGATGATTTCTATCTGAATGTTCAAAAGTATGAGCTTAAGAGACTCACAAATGCAAACTACTAATATATACACACTAATTTTCATTGAAATATAAGCTTCTTTAACTGATTTGATTGAATGAAATGCTCAATGTTTTGTCTTAGAAATTTCCCAAATATTCAATTAGTAAATGCTAAATGATGTACCATACAGATATTGGACTTCATCTGTGTTTCTACATGTTTCTTAATGTTGCATATTATTCAATTTATTTGAAACAACTGCCTCCCTGTTCAATTCAGAAGCTTAACTATTAAACAACCTCAATCAATAACCTCTGCACTACTTCTAGATAAGAAAACGAAGAAATAAAACCACTAATATAGGACTTGTTAGATGTGTATACATATTTGTTTAGTCACAGATTCACTGATATGGAAGAAATGCACAGATAGATTGCTGCTACTTTCTTTATAACACACACAGTTTTCAAAGAGATTTAAATGGATTCTTCCAAGTGCAAAAAGTTCCAGTCAATTACGTGCATAAAATGGTTGAGTGCATATGCATTCAAGTTTGAAGCAGAATTTAACACTCATTGTTAAAGGTGGAGTTTTCTGATCAACTTCTTAAAATATGTCAAACATATATTCAAAAGGTTTAGTATATCATAACAAAGAAAAAAAACTTCATATCTTTATGTTCTTGCAGTACTACACATTATATGCCATCAATAATCTTTCCTGATAGAGTGTACTAATCTTTTCATTTCTGATTTCAGTAGCTCAAGTGGTGAACAACACTAAAGACATAAGGTTTTGAATGAGGAGAAGCAACCAAGGAAAGAAGTTAAATCTATACTAATCTAAAGTGCAAGTTTGATGAAAAGTCCTTAATGCCCTTTTTGGAGGGAAATTGGAAAGATGGGTATCTTCTATTCAAAAATAATTTTTTAAGGCAAAAATAATTGGACAAATAATAGCCCAATAAAATGTTAACTTCTTGAAGAAGTGTTAAAACACATTTAAATAGTGCACTACCATTAATTTTTTTATAATTAAGTTATTAAATTTATATATTAATTAGCCTTATATTTGAGTTAAATTGGAATTGTGCTAGAGAGTTTAGTTTGTCTTCCATTTATTTAGGTTAAAATTGAGATTTAATCATTTATTGCAATACTTTTTAATGTAAATAGTAGTGTAAATTCTCACATTATTCAAAACAAACAAGATGCATAAAATATTATCGTTATTTTAAGTCGTAGTAGTAATTTACTTTTTATACGTATATGTGGCGGGAAGTAAGAAATTTATTATTTTCAATATAAAAAATTCATTTAGTCTTTGGAAATGTATATCAAGTTATGCTATGGTATGAAATTACAAGAAAGAAATAAACAGTCAACTAAAATGTGATTACTGGATAATACAAATTTTCTAACTTGACTTCTCAAAGAAGTTTTAAATTTATATGATTTAAATTATTCATATATTTAATGTGGATATGTTTAATATTCCATATATTTTTTCAAATTAATTTTTTATAAATTAAGCTATTAAATTTATATTTTAATTTACCTTTTATTTGGATTAATGACTTGCATAGCACTTTCAATAAACATCTTTACTCACACATATTTTCTTTATTTGTATATCTTATTCTAATTAATTCATACTCTTTGACCATTAGTCACACATCTTATTTTTGTCATTAATTTTATTGATTTTACTTCACTTAGATTATAAATTAAAATTGCATAAATGTTTCATTCACTGGGGAGTAGTAAATTCTTCATTTTGAGTGAAACAAGATAAGTACATTTCTGTTTTTTTAAATCTCCATATTTCTTTCAATTCTTATTTTCTATACATTTATTATATTTTATATTCATTATTTGAAACTCTTATGTCCCGTGCATAGCTCGGGTGTTAATACTAGTGGGCATAAAAGGTTAGTTAGAAATAATTCAGAAATATATGCTATAGGATTACAAACAGTAAATTTTATTTTAAAAGTGTTGATAACTAATTTTGCATGATATACTTGCTAATACGAATGCATAAAAAACTTTCACCATCATATTATGATTATAATTCTAAGTCTAGGACTCATAAATTCAAACTGAACTGCTTGCAAAATCAGAGAATAAAGGATGTAATAAGAAGGAAATATCTTGAAAAAGATAAAAAAAAAAAAACCTTCATAAAAATGTCAAATAATATCTAAAAATAAAAAATTGTTCAAAATCTTCCCAACAACATAAGACCAAATGCAAAACTTGAAAACCCCAAAACTGACTTCCTTCAAAAGCCATCAACACCACTAACTTTCTCTTTCTTTTTGGGTTGAACACCACTGACATCATCACATTCTTGAAACTCCAAGTCCAAGCATCTCTTTACAGAGCCTTCAGCAACCCATTCAACACCTTTCCCATTAGTAGCAGTTGAGAAATCAGGAGTTAGAAAAACATTCTGAGAAACCTATAAATACATTAAAATTAAGTTAGCAAAGAGTAAAAAGATTTCTTAGTGAAAAGGCAAAAAACCAAAAACTAAAGTAAAATACCTCATCAACATCAACCCCAAAAGGAAATTCAGAACCTCCAACACACCAATCATTCACATTTATGAGACACCTATCATAAAAATGAAATATCATTTATTTGCACTAAGAAATGTAAAAACAAAATCTGAAATGAATAATGTATATACCTCAGCGATCATTTCCAAAGAGAAGATCAGACAATTTCACATCAGATTCAAAAATCTGTTCACCCAAATCCTTAGGAATATATTTGTCAACCACTTTAGGAATAGTGCACACCTTGTTGACAGTGAATGGGTAGCTCCTATAGTGTTCAATATGATTTTTCAACTGAAGTTTGAACAAAACATTCTGACCAACAACCCTCTCTTCAATCTGATGTGGAACGGAATTAGTAGGAAAAGCCTGCAACAACAGAATCCATATTAGTACTACAGAGTTTGCAAAACTATGCCTCTACAGAATTTAAAAACACAAACCAAACCACCATCTCCAACTAAGTCAGCCACATTTCTTCCTAATAACTGAATACCTTCCCTATCCCACAACGACAAATAAGCGTTGCTGATGTGATCAACAATATTTATAACAAATCTGAACCTACAAAAAAACAACAGAATTTATATTAATTATTTATGCAAACAGTTGAACATAATACATCTATATGTATAAAGATAAATTCAAACTTTGAGTGTCAAACCTTTTAACTGCATAAGAATGAGTCTTGTCACATCCAGTACAGTTATACTTATTGTCCACTTGTCTAACTTTCTTCATGCATGTCTTGCAAGCCAAATAAAACCATTCACCATAATGGCACTCAACTCACTCAATCTTTCCAAACCCCAACATGACCCCTCCTGAAAATCATATCCAGAAAGAAGCTATTGAAATTTCACAAATAAAATTCAAGAAGAGAAATCAATATTGAGGTTAAAAGTCTAAAAATTATTCAATACCTCTAAGGAAGACAAATCCTCAAGGGATTTCAAATAGAGATCATCATATTCTCCTCCAATCCTCTGTCCTTCTTGATTAACAGGAGCAAGATTAAGAAATCTAACATCATCTTTTATCCTAAACCAATTAAAACAGATTTGATAAGTAAGAAATCAAATCCTTAAAGATAAAGAATATAAAACAGTTTTATTCTAAAAATCCAGTCATTAAAGATAACTACCTCCTTCTAAACTGTTTAACTTCATCAACATCAGCATTTATGACAACTTTGGAGGCTTGAAAATTAGTAGAAATTCTTATTTCACCTAATAAATAAACATGTTATTTATAAAAAATAATAGATAACCAATCTTAAGTATGAATTGATACATCTCAATAAAGATAGTTACATCTGAAAAAATTTCTCTTGCAAAACTGAACTATTACTATTGGAATTATCTCTTCACTCTTTTTCAATTCATCCAGATAGAGATCAACATTTGAATCCCATATAGTGCAAAACAGCTTATTATGACTGAAATAAAAGATAAATAGTCGGTGCGGCTAAATAGAATAAAAATCATGATTCAACATATATTCTAAACTTACTTCTCATTTGATATCTCAATCTCAATCAGCCTATATTTGGACTGAGCAATCACTCTTCCAGGGCCAGTTATCACACCAATAACATCTAAAAGTAATACATTAACATTGGCAATCAATTAGATTCAATATATACATAAACTTACAAAAGAAATTATATATAAACAGATAATTAGAATTCAACAAATAACATACCAAAGAAGGATAAATCATCCACTTGTTCAAATTGAGAAATTTCACTGAAAGGATTGAAATCATACATCTTTCTCGGAAATCTGTTATCATTCACCTCAACCATCTCTGTCTTCACATTCCTCAGGAGTCTAAACTGATGATTAGTGGTCTTATTTCTGAGTGAGTTAGGCCTGACAAAGAAGTTTTTTATTAAAAAAACTCCACCTTCTCTAAGATTACAACCAAGATTCGGTAGCAAACCATTAGGAAAAGTGGCCTGAATTCTAGTCCCCTGTAAACAAAAAGATTTCAGCATATGACTCAAACAATAAAACTAACTTATAAATTGTAATAACTAATCATAGACATATATCAGGGATATTTTCCAAATATTATCTACCTTTGAATCATGCAAAATACACTCCAAACTATTGTCATTTTTGTCATCTGGCAAACCTTGATACAAATGAATGCACCTGACTTTAATAGTTGAATTGGTTATTGCCTTGCTAAAATTATTAAAACATGTAACAAAGGGAGCCATTGCTTGGATATCAGACCTGTAAAATGCAATAAAACATTAGTCTACATAGAGGTACTTTCTTTTAAACAACAAATTTGACTATAACTTGTCCAATAACAGCCCTACTGCAGGTATAAAATAGTTACAAAGAGGTATAGACACAACCATTTCAGAAAAAGGGAGTTCTCAATGACAAAAGAGAGGAGACAGAGAAAAGTGGCGAAGAAGAATTTTTACAAACCTAGTAAGAAGGTACATTACAGCAACCAAAATCAAAACCATACTAATATTCTACTGATTTCTCTTGGCAACCAATAACTATAAACTCCATATATATACAGACAAAAAGTAGCAACAGAGGATATGTCATTTAAGAAAGTGAGAGGCAAAGAAGATCTTCTACCAAAATGGTAAGATATTATATCATAACAATCAAAACAGCATAAAATGAAACACTTAGTCTACTGATTTTGAACAACTTTTAGCAAAATGGTAAGACATACATAGATTAAACAATTAGTCAACAAATCTTGTACAACAAGCAATTACAATATATTGTTTACATGTGCAGAAAAATTGGCAGGTCAGCAAGCATATCAGTGAAAGGTTCAGGAAGGCCAAGAAGATATTTCAGCAAAATGGTAATAAAATCAGAGATTAAACACTTAGTCCACTTATCATTCACATCAACCAATAACATATAATCTTCATCTGTGCAGAAAAAGTGAAACAAAAGAAAAGAAAACTGTGACAGCAAGAAGATGCAGTGAAGATGTATCAGCAAAATGGTAAAACATGAAGATCTTAAACACTTAGTCCACTTATCATTCACAGCTGCCACTGAACTGCCACTTTGGTTTATACCTTATCAGTGAGAGGTTCAAGAAGGCCAAGAATGTATTTCACCAAAATGGTAATAAATTCATAGACTAAACACTTAGTGCACTTATCATTCACACCAACCAATAACAATATAATCCTCTTTTGTGCAGAAATAGTGAAAGAGAATGAGAGAAATCTTTGAAGGCAAGAAGATGCCAAGAAGATCTATCAGCAAAATGGTAAAACATTAAGAGCTTAAACACATAATCAACTTATCATTCACAACAATAAATAACAATGAATCCCTTTACTTGCGCAGAAATAAAACAACAAAATGAGAGATAGCAGTGATAGCAAAGGGATGCCTAGAGGTTCTTTCAACAAATTGTAAGACACTCCTACTGATTTTAAAAGAATGAAAGAGAGAAAGAACTACCAAAATCGAGCTTATGAATGCGAGCTGAAGTTGAAGTAAGATTTTAAGAGATTGTAGCTAACTGGTCTGTAAATAGAGTGTGATTAAACATATTTATAGAGGAAGGAGTCCAGCCTGCACTGCACACATGTACAACATACCATATTCCAAAAAAAACAGAATGATTAGGAGAACCTTTCACATATCTCATTTAAAATATATATCAGATAATCTTTAGTAAATATTAAATGATTAAAAAATAATAAAACAGTGTTAAAAATGCATCAGCAATATTAATTAATTCATTACCCGAATTAATGATAAGGAATCTATATAATTGGCAGTTGTGTCTTGAAAAACGAATGAATCAATAAAAGCAATTAATTGAATGGTCCATTTGCCTTGCCCAATAAATGACCTTGCTGATTGGTATTTCCTCTATTTAAACTAACCATATTTTTAAAGAAGTGCAAAGGGGATTCAATACAACCCCAAAAAGCAGCCGCCAGCCACTCTCTCCAAAGGAAAAAGGAAGAGACAAATAGATTGAAATACCCTGCTATCTACACAGAGGCTACAAAAGTTCTAAAAAATAGATCCTTCCATAACAACCTCTTCAAGTCTATAAAGAGAGGGAGCAGGCCAAACGATGCATATCAAAAGGTATTACATTTCATAAATAATACTCTCTTCGTCCCTCTGTAGTAGAGTCGTTTCATTTTGAGCACTCGTTTTGGAAAAATTATAATAAATAGTTAAAGTTGAGAGAAAGTAAAGTAAAAAAGAGAATAATATAGTTAAGAGTCTTCACTATATTATTCTTTCTCTTATTTTACATTTTCTCTATTTTAATTATTTATTATCATTTTTTCAAAACGAGTGCTGAAAATGAAACGCCTCTACTACAGAGGAACGGAGGGAGTATTAGTTTAGATCAATTCCAATAAGTATCTTAACACCCTTTCTATTACAGATTACCAGTCATAAACTCTACCTCTAACAACACTACAATACACCTAACTATCTCCATTTTTATGAACAAGTTATGAACTCATTTAAAGAAGAGAAACAATTCATACATAAAGCCAAAATCAGAAACTACTATCAGCACATTCAAGAATCAGCAAGCTATAGATTAAGGCAGATTCTTTAATTTTCCACACTTCTAACATCACTACAATACACCTAACTATCTCCATTTTTATGAACATGTTATGAACTCATTTAAGGAAGAGAAGCAATCCATACATAAAGCAAAAATCAGCAACAAATATTAGGACATTCAAGAAAAACATACTTCTAAGGTAATTAAATAAATTTCCAGATTTTTTATGTCATGCTCTTCTACACTTCATATGTACAGTAAGATTGAATTGTCAAAATGTTACCATTAATTCCTATACATACTAAGATACATATCATATCCAATTGCTTTCAAGCTATAGATTAAGGAAGCTTCTTTAATTTTCTTATTTGCAGATTTGATATGTTGCAAGATAGATGTATAATTTCAAGAATTTATGTATAATTTCGTATAAATAAATACTAACCTATTATTTATGATTTTCAGGGACAAATTGCATTGGAAACATGTTTAATACCCTAAAAAATTGCTTAGCAACAAAGATATATGTATTTATTAAGCTGTCTCCTCTCTCTCTACCGCTCTCTATCTCTCTCTCTATATATATATGTATGTACTCTTTCACTTTCTCTCACACTCTCTCTCTCTCGTCCCTCCATCTTTCACACCATAAGAACTATGAAACAAAGATAACCAATAGAAACAATTAAATAGATTCAACATATATATTTCTTAGTTATATAACCATAATATTAAATATGAGATTTTATTTGATGGTAGACCTGACCTAATTAAATATTTTACACACACACTTCAGTAAAGCATTGGGAAAATATATTTCTTCTTGATTGTCTCGATTCACAGTTTCAGAGGTGTAAAAATGATATTTTCTAATTTAGTTGAACACATTTTGAGGTACAAATAACAACAATAAAAAAAATACATGGGAACCTCCTCAAAATCCCACCAAAAAGGGTAGCACAGTCATTTCAACCAACTGCCACTTTTAAGTAGTATAAGTTATTGGATGATCACAAAATTAAACAGCAGTAAAAAAAATTTAGTCCCTTAATTATTCTCCTATAAACTAGCCAATATGAAACTTTAATTTTTCACAATTATTCCAAGATTATAAATTGACGAAATAGCATCTAGTATGGTCGCATAGAAATGGAATGCTTATAGAATTAAACGTCTATTTATAAAAAAATGATATTATTTGGTTGAAATCGTCAACATATTGTTGCATAAAAACAAGTCCAAAGTAAATAATTTTGCCACTAATTTTTTAAATTGTTGGATGAATCAGAATATGAGAAGAGATTGGTCTCAGAAATTTGTAAAATTTTTAAATAGTTTGTGTGTTATATGACCATTGATCCATCCTCTAAAATTATTTTTGCCAACCATGTAGATCTAAGTCCTTTTTCCCCAACAATATATTACTCCTACAAGATCTCTTCAACTTATATACACAAAAAAATTACTAGCAGTTAAGAGCATCCGCATCATTGTCTCGATGCGGGCTCGGTCTCGTCTTGGCGAGACGAGACAGCATCGAGATGGCGATGCGGAGTACCCGCATCGTCCCCTCGCATCCCACGTCCCTCTACCTAGAGGGAGCTGGCGAGCTCCCGTTCGTCCGTGACGCCCACTCACGGGCCGGTGAGTGGGCGTCGTTTATATCCGTTGAAAAATATTTTTTTTAATTTTTTTTTAAATTCGGAAAAAACTCGAAAATTAAAAATAATAATAATAATAATAAATTTTCCAAAAATTACTAGCCATTTATAGCCTTTTTTCAAAAAAAAATTTTCCCTATTTTTTAAGTCGCCAATCGCTTCTATAAATATCAAATCATTGCCACAAATTATCCACCATAAAAAAAAACTCTCTATTCTCACTCAAACACTCTATATTATTCATCTCAAAACATTATTCTTCTCCCAAATTTAATTCATTTGGGCAAAATTTGGCAACCGTTAGATGATCATCGCATCACTTTCCATGATTATGCGGTTCAATAAATTGTAAAATTAGGATTTCAATTATGTATTTTTCGTATTTTCGGATGTTGTAATTTTTGTGATTTTTAATGATTTTATGAATTATTAGTATTAATTTAATATTTTATGAAATATTAATTGAATTTGTTGAAAATAAAAAAAAATGAAATTGAATGAATAATTAAGGGATGAGATGGTTATGAGATGGAGGGATAAAGATGGTGTCTCATAATTAGGGACGGGGGCTTGGCCGGCGCCGGATCCATTACCCACGGCTGCCCCTGTTCAGATGCCATTTCTATTGTAGATTTGTAGAGAGAAACTTAATATTTAATATTGAAATATGTAATTTTTATTGTAATTTGAGAAAAAAGAGAAGAATAATTAATAAAATCACTTGAAAATTGATGGATTGCATCGGCGAAGAAGAAACAAAAGAAAACAGTTTTCACAGAACAAGGAAGAAGAAGATACGGCGAGTTTAATTCTTAGGTTCCAGTTAATTGGACTTTTTAAAATGGGTTTGGGCTTTTTTAAATGAGTTTGATTAATTTAATTTATTGAGATTATTATTTATTTTGTTTAAATAATTGTACCACTTAAATGACTTCATTTAATTACTGTGCCGTTGAAATTAATTGGATTCAATTAAAATTATACTCCGATATACTCTACAACTTAACAAAACAATTATTAGATTAACTCGTTTGATTACATAAAATGATAAAATCAAATTAAAAGATACTAACAAATTACAACAACTAAATTACCAGTACTAGTTTTTATTATAATACATCTTTTGATACATGTATTTTAATTATAATAAAATATTAGTTTTTCAAAATGACAAAATCTGATTGCATATTTATATTTTTTGGTTCGATTTAATTTTTAAAATTGGACAAAACAACATACTGAATTATATTAAATTACCTTTTAATAATATTATTATTATTATATTAAATATTTTATTTTTTAAATTAAATTTCAGCACCGGCTAATTTGTTTTTCTGGTTCCGTCCCTGCTCATAATTAAGAGATGGGTAAAAAGTGCAGTGGGGTCCGTGAATAGTGAAGGGATGAGACGGTATTGAGACAGAGACGTGGATGGCCTAAACAAAGTCCAAGTCTTTATTTGAAAAAAAAATAAAAAATCAAAGGCCCCACCGCTCCAATCCGCCTCCGGCCGCCACCGGAATGCAACCGAGCGACCTAGCCAAGACGCTGGCCAAGCGCGACCTCCCCCTCAAACCCGCCTGCACCACCCCCAAACGGGTGTTGGGGTCCTCGGGCAGCTTCTTCCCCTGCTGCCTCTGCTTGATGGCGCTGAGCTCCATCTCCGGCTTGAACTTCACCGGCCCGAACATAAACATCCTCCTCCTCGACTTCGCTGACATCGACGTCAGTGCGCTTATGTTCACCCTCTGCGCATGGTACCCCGTGTCTTCGAACCGGGTCGACGCTGAGAGGCGTCGAACCGGGTCGTCACGGCGGTCGGGTTGGCGGAGGGATTTGGATTTGACGGCGCCGGCGTGGATGATCTTGCCGCAGAAGATGATGTCGTGGGGGTGGGAGGGGGCGGGGGCTGTGGAGAATCGGAAGAGGTGGTCGGGTGAGGAGGAGGGTGGTGGTGGGGTGGCGGAGGAGAGTGGGAGGTCGCAGAAGGAGAGGCGGTGGGGTTCTTCTTGTTGGAGGAAAGGTGTGGTTTGGTTCATGATGAAGGTGTTTTTAGTGTGTGACTGTGTTTTTCTTTGACAATGGGATTTAATGAGGGGATCGTTGTCAAATGATGGAACAAGTATGTGTATATATATGGATTTCCTATTGCTTCTAGAGGAGAATGACTAAAGTCACACACAAATGATACAAAGTATTTATGTAATAACGGTATTTTTATTTGTTGTCATATATTTCTCCTACTGATTTCTAGATATTGTGAATAGATTTGTCAACTGAGATGCGTCGCGTATTACTTTTTGTTTGTTGTCTCTTGTTTTCGTGTTGATTTTAAGATATTACGAATAAACTTGTTTGAGTGGCCGGTCGGAGATCGGGTGTTACCTTTTGGCTTCTGTTTATCATGCTACTTTGTAGATACATTGAATCTAGAATTGTGAGACGATCAAGTAGTCTAAATATTTACTAGTATTAATTTAATTTGAGATTATTCAATGTGTAAAGCCAATGATTGATCTGAATAAAGTGGAGTACAATATTACCTCTTCTTTATTTTCACGTGTTTTTCGTACAGGCTTCCTAGATACCTCGAATGATGAGACAATTAATCTAAATATTTATTAATTTTGAAGTTAGTTCAATGTGTAAAGCCAAGAATTGATCTGAATAATGACTATAGTGACACACAATGTATTACTTTTGCTTGTTGTCCCATGTTTTTCGTAGTTATTTCTAGACACATCGAATAATGAGATAATTATTCTAAAAATTTATTAATATGATCTTTGTTCACATGAAAACATTAATTAAAATTTTTGGTATAGATCTTTAGAAATTTAGTGATGGTAAACATATGACAATGAGAAGAAATGTTCATATTTTTATGAAATGAGAGAACTACATATTATACCTCTAGTATATACTGTAGTTTAATAAAAAAAATATGGAACTGTACGTAATCTCAAAATCCAAAATAATAGTCTCAATATGAGTAAAACAAATTATAGTCACATATTTCTTATTTATTTGTACAAAAATTTTAATTATTTTTCTTTATTATGTGAAAAATTATTTAATATTACACCCTTATATCAATATGTTATGTTGGCGATATTTGAGGCTAGGTAGTCGCATGTGATGAAACATAGAGTTGTCAATATAATAGTAGAAGAAATCGAGATGACATGTGAATGAGTGGAAAAGTAGTGTTAGATAAATATTTGAAGGTAGGAAAGAAAGAGGTAATGACGCGCATTTATTATTTAATTAGGTCTTTTCTAGATGAACCATATCTCATAAATATTTTCGTATATTTTTCAATCTAGAAGGAATGGATATGGATCTCGTTTTATACTACTATATACTAGTATTTCTGTTTGTGTTACACCGTTACTAATTTTATTTTATTACTAGGCATTAGGCAAGACTAAGTTCTTTGTACAAAGACTTTTTGTTGAAATCGTATGAAATATTTAAGTACTTTTATTTCTATATTCGACACAATATCTCATTCTTATTTAACGGATCATTTTCAATTTCAAACCTTATCTTTTCCATTAATTATCACGATAAATTAATGTTTCCGTTGTTCCTTTCCTTCAACTTTGGAGTGAATGCATATATACAAAATATATCTGATATACATCGTTCTCTAATTTCTAATATTTTCATCATCATACAATAAATACATCATTAACATATTCAATCCAAAATTCGTAAGTTGAAATTTGTGATAGGACGTGAAAATAAACATATTCTATTAGTTTGGAAAGGCCAAAAGAAACAAATATTAAATCCAATATTGTTTTTAAGCCCATTTAAATAAGATTCAACATTTTAATGTTTTCTTCTATCTCTGCAGGTGTGGAGATATACTAAGAAGATAATTGAATGTTTAAGTCAACGAGTAGCAATTATTTGGAGGGTAACTACATCAAAAAGACGTTTACCAAATAACCAACTCAAAAAAATAGAGAGATTATCTACAATAATCAATGTTGCAAAGAAATTGATAGAGATTTGGCTTTGCAATCCCTTCTATCGTGATGTGTTGGAAAAGGAGAGATAAATTTATTGCATGCAGGTGTAATAGACTAAGAGTATCCATAATAATGTGGCACAACCGGAGGCGCCCAAGAAACAGGCACAATCACAAAAATTCTTCCATGGCCACAAAAACTTGTCCAGAACAATAGTGAACTTGTCCACCGCTACAAATCGCATTATTTTATCAATTATTGGTATATTTTAATTGGATTGGAACAAAACTAATTGGAAAAAAATTAATAGAATGGAATGTAATAAAAAAATAATTTGAGAATATATATTTTATAGATAAAAATTTTAAAAATTTTTAAAAAAATTCACAAAATTCGAGCGGTCACCGCCGCGACTTTCTCCTGCGTGCAATAGGCGCCGCGGCGGTCGCCCTTGTCCACGCCCAGACCGCCGCGTCCCCGCCGACACCCCTGGGCAGCCTGCCATTTCCACCCCTGTAGGGGGCCCTATTGGGACAGTCTAATAGCCCCTTTGTACTAACAGCTTAATATTTATTTAATTATTTAGATGAGAATAGACTAATGTAAATTCTTTAATTGTATACTCTATTTATTTTCCTTTTGGTAAAAAGAAAAGGAAAAAAAAGTGAAAAAATCATAATCAACTCTCAGTCCAAATTACAAACCCTCATAATAGTTAAATAAGCATTTAGTTTTAAAAAATTATTCAATTCTTATGCTCAAATTTCTTATATTTGGAATATTCAAATACCAAATTTAGTGTAATAGTCAAATTTGTGATAGTTAAAAAAAATCGTAATATGACATGTCTTCCCATATGGCATGCTCTTCTAGAAAACCAACCAATAATCAAACCTCTCCTATAAATTAAATATCCCTTTTTAACTTTTATTTGGTGATCTAGAAGAAAGCCAAACCCATCAACCAATTTCTTGATTATTTTAGTCAAAAAACAAACACCAATCCTTTTCATGTGCCACAATCTCTGTCTCCCACAAAATCCCTTTTGCATATATAAACTCCACAAACCATCCCAAATCCTAAGTCACAACATAGATTTCACCAAAAAAAGAAAAAAGAAAAAAAAACACAACTCAAAATGTTGCCTCAAGAATCATTCTTGGAGCACAAAGAAATGCATGACACAACAGATGAGTTATATGAGACACTTTCTTTGTGTGATCTCCCATTGTATGGGGATCAGAGTGTTGAGGAGTGGGAGAAGGATCTCTCTGCTGATTCACAAGGCTCAACCTCCATGTCCTCCGATGACCACGACGACTACTTCGAGTTCTTCAGCCACGAGCTCACTCACCCCACCCCGTGTTTCCCACCGGAGAACATCATCTTCTGCGATAAGATCATCGCTTGCAAACAACAACCAGATGCATCGGATGCCCTCCCAACCAAAGAAGTTGAGATCAAACAACCAACGGGAGTCAAGAAAAAGCGCGGCTGGAGCTTGTTTGGGTGGAGATTTGGCGCCAAGTGTACAAGTACAACTCAAACATCCAAGAAAAAGCACAGCAGCAGCAAGCAGGGGAAAGGGTATGGTTTCCCACTGAATAAGATGCCTATATTGACATCTTCACAGTCTGCAAAAGCAAGATGGTTCTTGTTCTTGTCTGGGATTTCAAGATATTCGAGTAAAATGGAGTTGAGGGATATCAAGAACAGGCAGAGCCGCCGTCACAGCCCCAATCCACAACCATCCCTGACATGGAGGTTTCAAAACCACGACGAGAAGGCGGCTGGAGACATGGGCCGAGGCTCATCAGGGCTATGGGCGATGGTAAGAGTACTGAGTTGCGGTGGAAGCAACGATCCAAACTCCCTAGTTGTCGGGTCAATAAGCGCAACCGGATAGAGGGAAGATGAGCCCTTCATTGGAAGCATTTGCATCTTTCTAGATTTAGTTTCATTGTTCACAGAGGTTAATCAAATTAGACAACAGTTAGTGAGACAAATTATTAGTGTAGAGCAAATTACCTTGTTTTGATTGAACTGTTATGCCAATATCAATATCGCAGTGTCTCACAATCAGGTTTATTATGCACATTAAATATATCAGCCATCAACTATAAGATCTCATTTCATTGATAACTTATGTTCTCAGCAAAATTCAGTTCTACATGTTTGAGTTTTCAACACTAAAAAATATTGATGCTGCTAAGCAAATTCCTCTCAATTTTATTAAAAAAAGAGAGATGATCTCCAGATGCATTGGATTGAACTCAACGAACAGAATACAACAATGAGAAAACAACAAGGCTATATTGAATTTGAATTGTGTACTCTGATTCCAAAATTGGGAGAATTCCTTGGAAAACCAAGCTTGATGGTTATCACTGAGCTTCAAGGGCTCTCTTCCTCCGTTTACTATTCACTGTCCCATTTTCAGCAGGGTGGTCTTCTGCATCAGCGTGACCATCGGCAGCTACTGGTTTTCTTTTGAGCTTTGCAGCATTTGTCTTTGAAGTTTTCAGCTCTGTCAAACTGCAAGGAGTCGTTCCATAGGATACAAAGTATTACGACATGCTGACTCTTTGTGTCATTGGCTATAGTCAATCATACAGGGCAGCTAGTGTATGAGTAAATGTACCTTTTCTTATCAAATTTATGCAACTTCCTTTCACACGCCTTGTCCAGGACACTTTGTAATATTGAGTAAATGGAGCGTTCAGGCTGGACTTTTCAAGCTGCATACATGTTTGGCCATGATACTCGATTAAATTATCTCCGACGATGTATAGAGGTATGAACAATTGGATTCAGAGACACAAACCTGAAGAAAAGAATCTGCTGATTGATGATCAAGAGGGGAGAAAGGTGCATCTTCTCTCTTTTTCTGCACAAAGGCCGCATTCTGCTCCACCTGCAGTAACAAATGTAAGAACTATTAACATTGGCCCTTTTGTCAGAACAATCATCTTTGCTTTAGAATTAGTGGACATAGCTCCATTATCAATGTGTACTTTCTGTTTATACTCGCATGATAAAAAATAATGTGAATAATGCAAGCAATAGCAGTACCTGGTCAATCATAAGCTTCACAATGCGACACAAGCTTTCTACAGTTGTGGTCTCAAGAATCCTTCTCAGGCGGATTACTGGAATAGTAGCCAGGTCAGGAAACGAAATATGGTAGCTCCACTGAGAAAAGTGAAATGCAAGCTGTTTGAAAGCTGACTGAAAGCATTCTTCTTGAAAGCTTTTTGATTTTAGGTAATGTTTGGGCAGCTGCAAATGACAGTTTCCAATTACAAGGTACCAAGGTCCAAATTTTGCATTAAATCGAGAAGAAAATGACAATAGCTTTTCTGCCTGTGATTGAATGAAAAAGATCCTCACCTTCAAGACTGTTTTAATATTGAATGCAATTTGAGCTTTTCTTCCCTCCCTGGAAACCTTGTATTCCAAAATATCCAACACTAATGAAGCAACTGGTATAAAAGTTCCACTCGAACTTGAGAGAAGATTCAGCCACTCAATGGACTTGAGTCTCAGAGGTAAATATCTTGGACCAGGAAAAATGTGAGCTACACCATTAATAAGCTTTACAGTCATAAAGAGCAAGGACTGAAGATCATAGTCGCGTATATTTGCTGATATGAACCTAACCCACATATCAACACAGTTAACATATTCCCAGCTGTAAATCTTTCTAACCGCTTCCTGTTTCAAAAGAAAAGGACAATTCATTCCAGTCAGTATCCTCCATATATTTTTATTTTATATAAGTAATAATAATAATAATACTAAATCAAATTAGTATCAAACCTTTTCCTTTGTTTGTATTGCCAAGCTAAATATCTTGGCACATTGACTTAAAGAAGCAACAGCCTTAACGGATGATTTTTGCACATCTAGAGAACACAATTCAACTATACAATCCCTTAAGAATTGCATATGTTCTATGTCACTGATCTCTGTTACTCTAGATCGAGAAAGAAATGATATGGAAGTTTTTGATAGGCAGGTATCAAAGTGATCTGAACCAAACATAGCAGCAACATCCCGTATAACAAGAAAGGAAGCTGATGATAAGACCCTTCCACCTGTTGCCCACAAATGAACTGTTGTCTGTTTGATAAAAGCTGATGTTGGAATCAGGTGATACAAATTTATCATTAGGAAATTTTCATTTGAAAACTGGCTGGTTTGAACAAAAAATCAAAAAAGGCCATCCATTTTGCCTAGTTGAACAGACATTAAGCAAGGAGTTCTCTTCTTTACCTTCCTCACTCCTCTTTCACTTCATCACAATAAAAAATATAAGATGAAACATTACATCAGAGGCATACAAATCTTAGCAAGTTGTATATTTTGCTTTTAGAGTCCGTAATACACAAAACTGCAAATATCCTGACCTCCACGCAACAGGCGAGATTAATTAAAAAACATTTCAAAACAAAGAGAACAGCACGTTACCTTAAGGAGTCGTTGGAGCAGAGATGGGAAAGCAACAAAAAATATCAGAGAAGCTCGGATCCTCGTCATTGCAAAAGTCAGAATTTCTGAGTCAGTAATCTGATCCAACAAAAACAATGTGCTTCTCACAAAAGATTTGACAAGAGATTTCATGTTTTTCCACTTTGAGTTTTTCTGTAGTTTTTCTACTGTCTCCTTTTTGCTGTTCGAAGATGATATCTGCAATATGCCTCGAAATACATCATCTGCATTTGAGAGTGTAAAAACGAGAATGTTGCAAAATGTTTCACTGGTGTCGATTCTATGGCCAACTGATTCAACACCATAATGACATGCTGCACGGTAGGCATTTAGCAGGCTAATGAACGCTGACTGGCTATTATCTCCTTTGGCCATTTGACTCCATGCAGCAATGAGTTGGTTAGAGAGAAATTTTTCTTTATCTTTGTTCAGGTCATCTTCACCTGACTCCTTGTGATCACTTGAGTCATCTTCATCTGAGCACTGATATAAAAGAAAATATAGGAAAAATCTATTAACAAATTAACAGTGAGATTGTGGCATATGTGCAGGAAATGGACTATGAAGCCAATCTACAATATCTAATTCTTAAATGCTGAGACCAAACCAAGTACTATATCCATTAAAAAAATTCAGCACCGTCTTGAAAGATGCAGGTATATAGTCTCACTATTACGATGTTTTTACGTATACAATAGAAGAATTAGAGTCTCGTCTAGTTGGGACGATATAATCTTTCATTTCTCCATCCAATGTAGCTTCTGGAGGGATAACTGAAAAACTATTTGAAACGTAATAAATATTGAATTGAAGCAGGAATTATACTTGGTTTCTTAATTATATAAGTCAAGCACCATATTCATCAAAGAAGAATATAATAAAAACCATCCCCATGCCCTAAACAAGAAAGGAAAGGGCCAGAAAAATAGTAATTATCTTACTGAATCTTCATTTTGAATTGTCTTAGCACCACTGTTGAAGCTTTCTAAGAAATTACTGAATCCAGGATCCTGTAATGTTATAAAGCAAGTTACATTACTAAATACTATCACATCCACATAAGCACACGCAACCAAGCAATTCATCATCATATGAAGCTCAGGAAAGCAAAAGTCATAAGGAAATCAAAGATAATGAAGCAGTGCCAACTTACTTATAATAAATTAATAATCATATTCACAACATGTGAAAAGTCAACTCCAATTATCAGAATACAAAAGAAAAAAAAAACATCATAAAAACAGAACCAGAGCAACTGGACGTAGATTCATTATATCTTAATATCCTTCCTCCTGACGATTCTCTTCCCCCCCCCCCCCAAATTTTATAAATTTTTTTTTATAGTTGTTCAAAATTCATACGACAATCAAATGGATAGTCAACCTCTACTCTGACCCTCTGAGATGATTTCAGAAAGGAATAAGGAAAAAATAGTTCCGTGAGCATGGAAGAGGTGATATTCCGAGGATACTGCTATAAAGAACCATCAGTACAAAATGCTTCAGCCAGTGCTTTAAGAAGTACTACCACCTAAAGACCTTGATTGGACAAAAGAAGGGGAAATATTTTTCACCACGTAGACAAAGCGCAAATCGCATGTCTTACATTAATTCATCAGCAGAGAAGAAGTCATGTTAAAGCTGTACCAGTATAAGCAATTTAGCATGATGAATTGATGACACATGCAAGGTTAATTATCAATCAATTACACATTCTCTCTTTTGGTTTAGCCACATAATCCTCGTACAGTAAACTTATTTTTACTCAACAGAAAATTCAATGAAGCAATTAATAAACAGCAAAAATCTATAGGTGGAATTACCTTCTTTTTCAGCCTATCCAGTTTCTTCTTTAGAGCAGCAATATCAGACTGAATTTTATTGTTCTGAGCTGAATAGACGGTAGTGATTTTATCTGCATAACAATAGACATCTATTATGAGTCTATGGCGCTAGTCCAATAAATACTAAATAGTAATTCTAAACAAATCAAAAGATTGAGCAAACGAGAGAGAAAGAACATAGCAAACAATTTTACCTTCTAGTATTTTCCCAGTTTCACTCTCCACATAATGAGGGCAGCTTGGATCCTAGATGTACAAAACACACAACCATTGGCCGGCAGAAACAAAAAATTGTGTGGAGTGATAACAAACAAATCGAATTCAATCGAGAACCTCCGAAAGATAACCATCACTATCTGATGCAACTGCAATCTCATCAGCTTCATTCTCAGTGAATGCTGCATCAAGAGAAGTAATTACAGCACCCTCGGGTTCACTGCTCCTGTGAAAAGATCGAAAATGTGCTTGAGTACACTGTACACACCGTTTATATCGAACAAACTCTGCAACAATGAGTTAAAAACTAAAGCATGAAGAATGCTAATCAAATTAGAGTACCTTCCATTAAAAGTGCTGGCAGGGTTATCCACTGTCTCCTCCACATCATCTAGCCCGTTTTCTGCAGCATAAAGAAATTACACATATCAGTAGAGTTAAACGAACTCAACTGCAAATTAACAAAATTTGTGCAAACTCTTTACAAAAGAGAGGGAGAATTTAAAGATGCATGCACCAGAACTATCAACACATAAAACTTATAAACGGGTTAAGCGGATTACTAACTTGGAGCTTTCCTCTTGAATAAAGCTTTCGTTTTTCGCCGCTGCTTCAGCACAGACTGAAGATGCTTCTTCGCAAATTTTCGCGCCTTCTTTCCTAGCTTACCCTTGAAATTCTCGCTCTCGCTCTTTGATTATGCGATAACGAAATGAATTGTGTTTCGACTCTCCGATTGAACACTATCGAAACTAAACTGAGCCCAAATGCGTATAAGCTTTAACAGCAACAGTACAATGCATTTTGCGTCCAGGGCTATCGACGCATTGCCTAAAATATATTTTCGAAAAATGCAATTTCACCACTATGAAGAAATTGTAGGATGATGAAGGGAATGCAGGATGAAGAAATTACTATTTATTTTGCAGAAAATGCAGACTGGGTAAATTAGACACAGAAGAGGACGCACTTGAGATTAGGGCTTCACTGTTTTATTTGAATTTTGGATGGACTTATATAACTCGAAAATTGTTAAGTGTGGGGTATTAATTTTATTTAAATAATTAAGGTTCCAAACTATATACAATACATTTGTCGTACTCTAATTTTAGTTGGGACACTAATAATAAAGACGGGTTTTAAAATATTGGTGTTATATTTAAAAACACAAATTAGCGTCATAAATTGTACTCCCTTTGTCCCAGCTCAAATGATTGATTTTTTTTGCCGTTGTTTTATGAAGATGATAATATATAGTTAAAGTGGAAAGAAAGTAAAGTAAAAGAGAGAATATTATAGAATATAGCCGTATCTACATTATTTTGTTACTTACTTTAATTTCTCTCAACTTTAACAATTTATTATCATTTTCTATAAACACGTGCCGAAAAACAGTCAATCACTTGAGATGGAACGAATTGAGTATTAAAAAATGACCATAAAGATTTTTTTTAGTGTTGCATGCTAGACTGACGTAATTCGTTTTAACAAAATTGAGAAATTAATGTCATTCTTGCCATGTAAGTTTTTCAAACAATCGTTAGCACATAGTAGCAATCAAATATACTCTCTCAGTCCAACAAAAAATGGACAAGTTTTGCATTTTGGTCCGTCCAAAAAAATAGACATTTCAAAAAGTAAAGTTTTCAACTAATACCAACCCTGCACATCATTCCCCACAATCCACTAACACACATTCCATTACTTTTTCCCTCCCTCTCTCTTAGTTTTTTCCATATCTCTTTTACTTTACTAATTATACATTAAAACCCGTGTTATTCATATTCTTGTCAATTTTTGGTGGACATAGGGAGTATTTGATATGAGGTATAATGAATAAGTGGCGGCTCCTGATATACATATATACGTTAAGGGATGCATTCACATCCTAATGCTAAATATATGTAAAATACAAAATACTTGTCAGGTTATTGGATCTTGTGATTTAACGGTTAGAGTAATGTCACATGTCATCTAATAATGTAGATTTTTAGCCTAATAATATAGCTGAGTTAATAATGTACATTAACATTTTATTTTAGTCTAATCATATAGATATATAGTATAATAATGTAGATTTTCAATCTAATAATATAGCTCGACTATTATTACTATAATCATCCAATCCAAGGATCTAAAAGCTATGATTTTAATACTCCTTCCATCCCATAAAAATATGGACATTGGATATAATACGGAAATTAAGATAAAATTGGTAAAGTAAGAGAGAATAGGATAATGATATGATAAAGTAATAGAGAATAGGAGAATGGTAATTAAAGTAGAGTTAGTGAATAGTGGAACTATATTAGTATAACTTTTTAAAAATGGAATGCCCATATTTTTATGGGACAGACGAAAATGAAAAGTGTACATATTTTTATGGGACGAAGATAATACTATTTTATTTTTAAAAAGGTGCTAGGACCTAATACACGTTCGTTACGTTAATATTTACATTTATAGGAGGCAATAGTAATGGTATCATTATATCATAGACTAGGTGAAAGGCGAAAATTTTGAGTCTTAGTGATTAGTAAAAGCGGTGATGTAAATTATGTCCCCTTGAAAGCAATCATCAATTAATCCCATTTAAATCAACTTTCCATCTATAAAACTACTCATTAAATTCTCCTATCCCCTCCCCCACCACATTCCATATTTGATAAATTCATGATTTATGCTCCACATATGTCAATAGGACAACTACGATTCCAATAATAATTATTTCTCAAGTTAATTATTTTGAAAATTTCATATATTATTAGAAAAAACAAAAAGTTTTAAATTAAAATTAAAGACCAAAACGAGACACAGCTGATGCCCGTGATGCATTATTCACGGAACCTATGTCATATTGGCTCTAGCGCGGTGGGCGACATGAGAGATTTCTAGTAAGTGATGTGCTGCAAGCACATGTAACACTATGTTATTGACTCTACAACGATATTTTTTTCCATTATCATTATGCATAAGGGTGGCAAATTGTGCGTGTCGGGTCGTTTATCGTGTCGACACGATAACAACAAACACGAACACGACCAGTTAAGATAACCTCAAACACAAACACGAACACGACACAAATTCATTAACGACACAAACCACTTCGGGTCAACACGACACGATAACAACACGTACATGAGATGACACGATAACGACTCGATAACAACACGACCTGATAACGGTTAAACCTATTAAAAAATCCAATTGCTAATTAAAATATCTGATCTAAACATTAAAACATCAATAATTTCTTAGTAACAAAATCCAACAAAATTCAACAAAAATCCAACAAAATTTAACAAAAATGAAAAGAATAAGAATTAATAATATTATAATATTATTTCTTAACGGATAACACGAACACGACACGAAATTTTCGTGTCCTTAACAGGTCGATCCGATAAGGACACGAACCCAATAAGCTCTGACCCAAACCCATTAATTTCGTGCCGGTTCGTGTCGTGTTATCGTGTCGTGTTAAAAATTGTCAGCCTTAATTATGCGCTCCTATGTATCGTGTTTTGTGTGTGTTTTGTCTATTATTGCCAATTCCCTAAGGTACTCGTGCTAGTTATACACATTACACTCGTTTTTGTTTTTGAATTCATTTTGTTGTATGGAAGTAGCTTTGTGAACCGTCTTTATAGTTAAATAACTGAACTCGAGCAAATTTTGTGGCATAATTATCAAATCCAAATTTATATGTATCTACTGTTACGTTGTCGAACCATAAATGTTGCTGCATTAAGCTAAAGTAATTAATGGACAATTTGAAATATATTAAGTAACAAATTTATTTTTTCATTCAAATTCAACACAATTGATGCACTAAGCTAAAATAATTAATGGACAATTTGAAATATATTAGTATAAAAGTAAGTAACGAATTTATTTTTTCATTCGGATTCTTCTTTATTAGACCATGCCAACCAATAATAAATATACTCGGGAACAATCCCAACAATCTTTGTCGTGAAACTTAGATTTAATTGTAATGGCACCCCTTATCTTTTTTTTTCTTTTTTATCTTCTTCTCTCATAACTCTGCTCGTAATTTGCCATGTGCAACTAAAAATTTATTTGCACCCATCTTCTTGTATCGTACCGCTAAAATAAATCAAATTCGAACTTATCAGTCGTAAGATGACTATGAAATGCACACTCACATACATATATAATGTAAAATTTGTACAGATTCATAGGATTTAAATAAAAATATATTGTATCAAAGTATCAAATTTTATATGTTTGTAATATCATTGCCCATATCTTAGAGGAGTTTATCTATAATAAAAAAATATCATTAAATAATGACTACCAGAATGATATATGTTGGAAATATTGTAGCCTTTTACGCGGATAAATTCTTGCTATTGCAAAAAATCAAAAAATAGAAAGTAAATAAAACAAAGTAAATACAATAAAAGGAACAAGATGCAAACTATAGTCTTCTTTAAGTCGAGTCGAGGTATCCCTCTCTCCGCAATACGAGATACGCCCCGGCTAGTGCTCACGGATTGGCGCAACGTCCCCAAAGATGAAACGACTTTCCTCCTACCGAGTTGAAGCACCTCAAACTCGTAGGCACCGGCGAATTTGAATTGGAGGCGAGAACCGAGCAATGCAATGCTCCTAACATGCACACTAGAATGCTTGAGCTAGAGAAAAGAGAGAATGATTTGTTGGTGTTTCCTTCTCATCTCTCAAACCCATATATTTATAGGATAAGAGAGACCACTTCAAAAGTCTTGGCATTAAGGATCTCATAAACCACTTGGAGATTACCTTAAGTTCAAAAGTCAAAAGACTTAAAAAAAAGGAAAGATTTTGAGACCCTCTAATTTCTCACATGTTTTTTTCCACAGTATATCCATAGGACATAGAATGCAATTGATGTTGTTGAAGCTCTCTTTACATGCTTTGTAACACCAGTGACCAAACTCAACCAATATTTTATTTATGATTTTCAATTTCTATGTGTTTGATTATTGCAATTGAGTTTTTAGCTTGAACATTCATTGATTTTGTCATTTTGATTTAATTCTCTAATCGTTAAGATTTATTCACAATTAATTACTAATATTTTGTTCACATTATACAATATTTATTATTTGATCTAATTAAATTTTGGTTATCATTGCTACTGTATCTGTCTATATTTTTTCAACAATATACACCTAACGGTGCAGCTGATTGCACCCTAAGATTCCCACCACATTGTCTCACTCTCTCTCTCTCTCTGTTTTTAATGCCAAACTATTACTGC
Organism: Salvia splendens; assembly: GCF_004379255.2. Lineage (NCBI taxonomy): Eukaryota > Viridiplantae > Streptophyta > Magnoliopsida > Lamiales > Lamiaceae > Salvia > Salvia splendens. The sequence continues at coordinate 23,504,644 of NC_056051.1, forward strand.
ACCGCAAAAAAAAAAATGCATAACAAAAGTCCTCTCTCTTTCTCTCTCTAAAAAGCTCACCGAAAAACTCAGCCTATCTTTTGAGAAATGCAACCAAAAACCCTAGTAAAACACCAGCAAAAACTCCGGAAAAGACTCTCCGATCTCAATTGGAGCCTCGATTGAGACGATCATCTCATGCATTTCGCTTTTCGAGAAGAGAGATAGAGAGAGACGGTTGTGAGAACTCATTGCCGTTTGTTGAATTTATTTGTTAATTTGTTTTTCTATTCTTCATTTTTTTGGGGAGGCTCGGTGTAGAGATGTATAAGAACCAGCTCCAGGAGCTGGCGCAGCGGAGCTGCTTCAATCTGCCGGCCTACACCAGCATCAGGGAAGGCCCCGATCACGCGCCGCGCTTCAAGGCTGTTGTTAATTTTAACGGCGAGGCGTTTGAGAGCCCTAGCTACTGCTCCACGCTCCGCCAGGCGGAACACTCTGCCGCTGAGGTGGCGCTCAATGCTCTCGCCTGCCGCGGACCTTCTAACTCGCTCGCCGCCCGAATTCTGGTAAGCTAACTGCCTTTTTTTAATCTTCCAAGATTGTGCTAATTTGGTGTGTTGTTTTCATTTCCCTAGAATTGTTCATTATTTGAAGTTTTGCGTGGCGTTTGTTTTCTTATTTTGTGCTTCTGTTGTGTTTGATATAATTGGATTACTGCAAAATTGAGGATCAAGGGGGATGAATAAAATGAAACAATGTGTCTATGTGAAATTCTGAAACTAGATTCAGCTTGTGATCTCAAATCAGGTTACTCTGGACCTATGTCATTTCGATGAAATTGGGGCTACTAAGCATTCCTATTTTCAAATGTTGCCTTTGTTTTGTGAATGATCTGTTCATGGAAGTTGACATTTAGTTAGTGGCAGCATCTAAGGCCGATTACTTCATAAGTATGAAACTCTAATTGATTCAGTGTCTAGAGCTACTAAATTCCTCTTCAATAGATGGGATTTTGGGTATGCCTTTGGTGTAATGTTGATTCTTTAGAGGGTATTTTTTTCCTCCAAATGTGGCATGAGGTTTAAGTGGGTCAGATTTTCCGTTTGAAGCATTTTGGCTGTCATTGGATATAGTCTCCAGCTAAGAATCGATTGGCTACTTTTTTTGTCGTTGGATACAGTGTCCAGCTAAGAATCGATTGGCTATTTTCTGTCATTGGATATAGTCTCCAGCTAAGAATCGGTTTATGGCTGTCAATGAAATTAAAAATAGTCGTTAATATTTTGTGAATTTATTTGGACAAGTTTCGTTGGTTTACAGGACATCACCCCAATTCCGTGAAAACCTTGTTTTGTTCGACCCATAATTAAGAAACTCTAATTGATTCAGTTCCTAGAGCTACTAAATTGTAAATTCCTTTTCACTAGATAGGATTTTTAGTGTATGCCTTTGGTGTAACGTTAATTCTTTTGAGGGTATTTTTTTCCTCCAAATGTGGTATGAGGTTTTAGTGGGTAAAATTTTCCGTTGTAAGCATTTTGGCTACTTTGTTGTTATTGGATAGTCTCCAGCTAAGAATCGATTGGCTACTTTTTTGGCGTTGGATATAGTCTCCAGCTAAGAATCAGCTACTTTTGTGTCATTGGATATAGTCTCCAGCTAAGAATCAGCTACTTTTTTGTCATTGGATATAGTCTCCAACTAGGGATCGGTTTCTGGCTGTCAGCGAAATTTTGTAGAATTTATTTGAACACGTATCGTTGGTTTACAGGCCATCACGCCAATTTGTGAAAACCTTGTACTGCCTACCTTGACCTTCCATGGAAACCTTGCTTTGTTCGAGCCATAAGTAAGAAACTCTAATTGATTCAGTTCCTGGAGCTACTAACTTCCTACAACTAGATAGGATTTTGAGTATGCCTTTGGTGTAACATTGATTTTTAAGAGGGTATTTTTGCTTCCAAATGTGGCATGAGGCTTTAGCGGGTCAGATTTTCCGTAGTGAGCATTTTGGCTACTTTTTTGTCATTGGATATAGTTTCCAGCTAAGAATTGATTTGACTGTTACTGAAATTAAAAATAGTCTTGAATAGTTTGTTAGAATTTATTTGGACAAGTTTCGTTGGTTTACAGTCTATCACGCCAATTCCGTAGAAACCTTGTTTTATTCAACCCACCACTCTGTTAAATAGGTGTAATTCTGTTAGAATTACATGTAAGACAGTCTTGAGCAGTGTTGTTAGGGTCGCGGGTCGGTCCGGGGCGATGAGGCTGGACCCCGGATCGCGGGGCGATGGGGCGCCGGGGCGAGGGACCCACGAATCGGGGCGCAAAATTATTTATTATTTATATATTAGTAATACTAATGATTAAAGATAATTCACTATAATATAAATACTTATATTTACATAGGAAAAAAATATTTTTAAAGTTCAATTTTGACATTGGTAGAAAAGAATCATTGGAGGAATTATAATCAATTTACTTATTATAATATTTAATTAATGGATTTTAAAATAGAGTCATTTTGGAAAAAGATGAAAGATTGGAAGAAATAATAAATTATTATTTTATTTATCTTCATTTAAATAAACATAATTATTATTTTAAATCTCTTCATTTAATCATAAAACATATTATCAAATAAACATGTTCTAAAGATTACTAAATTAGCTTTATATAAACCTAATATTAAATTATAAATATAAGAAATTAATAAAATATGTTACTTATACAAATAATAACAATAGAAATAACACTAATTGATGGAGTACAATAAGTCAAAAAGCAATTTCATTTCCCAATGTAAACTCTCTCTCTCTCTCTATCATGTCTTCGTCTCCATCTCCATTTCCCCTCCCTCTTCTTTTTTCTGTGTAAAACAAAAAATCTGCAGGGCGGACGGCAACAGGTAAGCCCCCGCCGCTAGTTCCGTCTCTCGCTCCAGTCGCCCCGACCGCCCAGAGCGCGCCCCGACGGCGCCACACGTATCTCGCTCGGTTCACCCATGTTGGGGCGAAGCCGGCCTCGATCATGGCGACCCGCGCCCCGAGCGCGCCCCGGGCGCGTTTTTGACAACACTGGTCTTGAGTTGTAAGAACAATTTCATTTACTCAACCTTTCTTGTTTGAATTTAGTAGGGTATCACTGAATCCAACTGGGTTATGTCAATTAAAACATTAAATGATATCTAATCTGGCAGGCTTGAGGCATAAAAAGAATTTGAGTTAATTTTCTCAGCCATCTTTTCAATTTAGTAGGCATGACTATATTTAATTTAATCATAACGTTGCTTAAAACATTAAATGGGTTATCATCCAGCAAAATTAACTTTCCTTATTATTCTGCCCTGCACACAACAATAATCAAAATTTACCATTTGCATGAAATCTTGGAATCTCTTCTATTAAAGAAATGAAATGAAGTGTTGTTAAATATCTGCCATGGCGCTATACTGTTGCGTTTTTTTTTGTAAAAATGCTATCGCCACAACGATTTGTGGCAGTGTTTTATGGCGTTCTCCATGGGCATAGTGACATGGCGTTTATGGTGGCTGTTTTGTCCCACTTGACCCATTAACCAGCAACTTAGCTCATTTTCCCATATGATCTGGCTTGTTTGCCCAAAATCTGACCCATTAGTATATTTGAAATATGGTTTTATATTTTTCAGTTTCCACATTATTAGATTCAGATTTTAGAACGCTAACACTCTCTCTCAACCCTATCTCCACTGTCCTGGCCCCGCCGCCTAGAAAGTTTTATAGGAATTGTTTCTTCAATTTCAAATTCAAATTTGAGGCAGATTGAATGCACTACTGCAAAATAACTACTATGATATAGACATACAACAAAATAATGAGGGTAAGATACACAACAGACATACAACAAAATAATAGCACAGTATATGATATAGATATTACTATATAACATATTTATTGAATGTTTTAGCTCAATATATATTTGGTTATTATTTCTGGAGTATTTATATGTGCTTTTTCTTTGTTTTATTTACAGTAATTGCAATAATGTCTACTGGAGACTTTGATTATTAGACTTTACATTTTAATTACTTAGCTAATTATTAGACATATTATATAATTGCTCATGACTTTATGATATATTACTGTTCTAAGATTTGGATATTTTATTTTATTATTTTCTATATTTGTGCATCTTATATTTCAAACTATATATAATATGTTAGTAATATTTTATTTATTTATCTACCGCCATATCTCGCCATGGTGGTTTTTGGTCGACTGCCGTTAGCAGCCATACGCCATTAACAACATTTGAATTCTTGGAATCTTAGAGAACTCATTAGATGTTGTGCTTTGTTCTAGCTAGGGAGGCGAGAAAAGGTTACATTTGGGTTCTGTCATTTCGGTCGATAACATTAGCAAAACCATATCTTCGCTGGGTCTAATAAAGATACCTTTTACTAGGTTCATAACCAGTCTGGAATCTTATACCTTTGTCCTTCCAAATTATGGCCAGTTTGGATTGCTTTTGGTTAATAACAGAGAAAAAATTGAGAATTAAGGAATATACTTTCTACCAAATCCTAGCATAATGGGAAACCAAATCAAGGATCAACATATAGTTCGCATGAAAGATGAAACCCACGATCATTCAGTTGAGATAGTGTCTTTATTACACTAAATGATTTTCATCACTAATTTACAAATGACACACCCAGCGTTAACAATATATGGTTAATCATCGTAGCTCCAAAGAGATAAAACAATTGAAGTTTGTCCTGTGAAAATTGGCGACTTGGTGTGTGCATCGAACTTCGAACATATCCGATATTCTTCAATGTACGCTCATCCTCAAAATGAAGGCCTTGTACATGAATTTGTTATTCTAAATTACAAACCGTCTTGTTACTACTTTTGTGTAATCTAAAACATTCATTTGCCTAATGATGATGTCTTCGGGATTTCTCAATCAATTTGGCTGCTTGCTAATGCTGTACCATGCTGAGCTCTGCAGGATGAGACAGGTGTATATAAGAATCTATTGCAAGAGGTCTCACAAAGAGTGGGAGCATCTTTGCCTGCTTATTCGACTTTCAGATCTGGTCTAGGTCACCTTCCTATTTTTACATGTACTGTAGAGTTGGCCGGCGTGATATTTACTGGTATGCCAGCCAAGAACAAGAAGCAAGCAGAAAAGAATGCTGCCATGGCAGCTTGGTTATCTCTCAAATCTCGTAAGTGGCCCATAGTCAAATTCATGTTTTAAAATTCATCCACTGCTTTGTCACCAATCAATTGATTTTTTATATTTACCTTGTAGAAAATTCAATTGGAAAAAGAAACAAAAGTAATAGATAATGAATTAATGAGAAGGAATCAAGAATCATACAGCCTCAGTCTGTCAGCCCCTTAAAACCGATTCCATGGGCCCTTACTTGGTTCTGTCATCTGTTAGCCTTCCTCTGCATCTAAGATTCTTATTAATCTTTGAATATGCAATTCGAATCGTGTGAATAACATCGAGGCATGTGGGGATAATCCAGTACGTTTGAGAGTTAAAAGAGTGGATTAACTTAGTCTTCTTGAGTAGCATATGATCTATTAGCTATCTGAATTCGTAAGCATGTTATATGTGTCAATAATCTAATTGCTAATTAGTTTTGTGCCCCATTGTCTTTCCAGTAGTCCAACAAACCGAGCTTCCTTATGAAAGGTCCCATAAGGATGAGCAGGAGCATGTGACGGTAGCTCGTGCGCTGCAGAAGTATCTAATAAAGGCTAGATTGGCAAGAACATCTTTTCCAATAAAATTTCCTACACTAAACCTAAGGCCATTGAGTACACAGCCGTCTCCAATTACAACATCAAAAATCCTTCCCTTGATATGCCCGAAAACTGCTCAACGCAACCGGCCTAATCCAGCCTTGAACAACCACCCCACATTCCAAATGAATGTCAGGCCAACAAGCCAGCCAATGGTTACAGTTCCTAATGAAAGTCAGTCATCGTTGGCGGATATCTTCACACCCCGACCTCAGAAGTTTCCTGCAGCAGGAGCAGCACCCTATATTCCTGTCAGGCACTGCAACCCACACAGTAGGATTGCACCACCAGTGACAATTCGGAATATGATTCCTGTATTCTCTGCACCACCCCTTCCTTCACCGCAGTCCTCATTAGCAATGCGGCCGCCTCCTTTGCACATGGCACCACCCGTGTCTATTAGACAAGCTGTTCCTGTATTTGCTGCTCCAGTTCGGGTGGATGAGGTGTCTTCAATGGTGCATCCATCTGTTAAAGTAGAGGATCCTCGGATTCCCAGACCCATTACACCTCAAGTAGAGGAGCCACTATTCTCTACAGCTGTACAAGGTACGCTAGACGATTCACCATTCTCCAAGCTCCCTCCCTTTCTAGTTGAGGACCCTTTTGGTTATACAAACCCTGCTCCAGCTGCACCAATTTCTGAAGCTCCGACAGTTCAAGACGACCTAGCCACAACCAAAGCTCCCACAGTTGAAGTCAAACCTCCAGTACCATCAGTTGAAGAGACGACGTCTGCTGAACAGGACAAGCAGCTGGAGCCAGCTGAGGCCGAAATTAAAGGCTTGGAAGATCTGAAGATATGATAGTGGAACGGCGAGCTTCATTCAGTAAGGGTTACCTAGGTTTTGGAATCTCTTTTTTTTTTGCCTGTTTCTCTTTTTGGTTTCACTTATTCTGTTGTGGGGAGAATTCTTCTGATTCTAAGAGTTAAAACTTCTCAATTTGTCTGAGCGATGTTGAGAGTACATGCTTTGTTTGTCTGTTGTCTTAGGAGACTTAATTTAGCAGTATGCAGAAACGAACCTTTTTCTCTGTGGCTATTAAGTAGTTACATTAGATATATGAATGTTACTAAATTGTTCCAATAATCCATGTTACATTAGATATATATGTTACCAAATTGTTCCAATAATCCATGTTCAAGTCAAAGATGAAATGGGATATGATCAAGGCTGCATCCCTTCCTTCGATTGGGAGAACCTGTTGGTTGAGTTCTAACCTTTTCCCGCTCCATGTAGTTATGCACTCTTCGAACAAGATTCCGTTTTATTAAGGGATAACTGCCTTAAAAGTCACGAACTTTGCCCGAATTCCGGTTTTTCCCACGAGCTTTAAAGTTGGCGTATAAAGTCATGAACTTTGCATTTTGTCTGTTATTTCCCAACCTGACCCGACCCTGTGTTTTCCGGCAATTTAAAATCCTATGTGGCATGCCTGAAATCCGACGTGTCAGGCATCGGCAAAACTCAAAACGACGTCGTTTCATATGGATAAAACGACGTCGTTTTGTCCATTGAAACGAAATTTAGGTTAGAAATGAAACTATAATTCAGCATTTGGCTATTGTCGTTCTTCCTCTCACGATTCTTCCTCTCGCGATTCTCAGAATCAAATCGCGAATCCTCCTACGAAACTGCTGCAATCCCGATTGTCCGTGAAATCCCATAACAAGGTAAGACCATTGCTTCATCTTAGGGTTCGATTAATGGGGCAATATTAGGGGTCGTTCGTTTCGTTGAACATGCGATTGATTTCGTTGGGTTTAGGGGTCGATTTAGGTTTCAATTTTAGGGTTTGCTTGTATTACCTATTTTGGGCTCAATTTTGAGTATGCGATTTTGTGGTGCCCGAATTGTAGTCAGATTGAGCGATTTCGACTGAGCAATTGGCAAATGTTCAAATGAGGTTTGATTGTTCAAATGTTCAAATGTTCAAATGCAGGATGTCCACTTCTTCCCAGCATTCGAGCAGAACATGGCCGAGGTTTGAGGCAGTGGTCTGTGATCACGGCCTTGAAGCTGATGTGGTGACATCCAATACGGATGCCAATCCCGGACGACGCTTCTATCGTTGCCAAGTCTGGAAGGAGGACGATTGCAAATTCTTTCGTTGGATTGATCCATCATTGTCACCAAATCAAGAGTACTTCTTCAAAAAATTGAAGCTTGATAGGGACAATGTGCAAAAAGCATTGAGAGATAAAGTTGCTAAGCAGGATGCACTTGACGAGAGCCTCCGTTCCAAAACCGCTGAAGTTGAAGCACTCCAAGGCGTTGTCGCAGATTTGCATCGTCAAAACCGGAACCTAAAGATTGTCATTTTCATTTTATGTATCGTCATTTGGGCTATTGTCGTAGCTTAACTAATAGAACTCCAATGTAATAGTATATGCAAGTTGAACTCAAGTGTAATACACTACGGAACCAGGAATATTGTAGTGGTTTTTCCCCTATGAATGCATTGAGTTATTTTGCTTTGTGAGTATTTTGCTCAAACTGTTCTACTACTACTACTACAACTAATATGCTATTTTCTGTAATCAATGACAAATGTGATGTTATAGGCATTAGGAACTTGTAATGGATGGAATCTGAAACAACACACATGTTGTACACATAATAGTTTCGATGCCTCAAAATAACACACATGTTATAGGTAAAAGCATAATATTATCCTGCCTCAAAATAACACACACGGTGTACACATAATAGTTTGGTGTCCAAAAGCCCATAGTATTCATCCAAATACAACAACTGTTTCAGACGACATACATTACTTTCTTCCAAATTCAACTACTAAAACCATCGGTCAACCATTGTTGGTGTTGCTTTGTTGCGTGGGGATTGAGCCATCAACAACTCCACGGCCTCCTCCACGGCCTCCACGACCTCCCATTCTTCCAGCCCTCCCTCTTATTGGAATGGTACCACCTTCTGCATTGGCCGGTGTCTTCCGAGGCCTTCCCATTTTGGCCTATAGGGTGTGTAATTTGCAATGTTAGTAAAAATTGGAACAGAATAAAAATTGTGAGCCTACATTGATTACAACTATAGTGTATTACCTTTGGCTTTGGCAGAACCTCAACTGGCTCGTTTTTGCAAGTCCTGGAGTTGTGGCCTTCTTGTAAACACTTCTGGCATGTCATCACACAAATTTTCCTCATTCTATTGGGTCTGGCCGGATCCTTCTCGAATGGGTCCCTCCTTCGTACCTTCTTGGGCCTACCGGGCATCTTCTTCACAGGTGGAGGTACAACCGGGTACCCCTCAGCTTGAGGCCAGAGCTTCTCCCCATTTAATGCTGGCAGTCCATATCCATAGGCAGACGTGTACTTGCTCAAGGAGTAGTATTCGTGGACATAATCCTCTACAGTCTGCTTGAGGAAGTGAATAGCAGCGCATGCATGGATACAAGGGATGCCGGTCAAATCCCATTTCCTACACCCACACTTCCTTAATGAAGGAGTCACCACAAACCTATCTTCAAAGTGACTAACTTCAAAGTTACCACCAACTGCAGGAATGGTAGTACAGTTTCTACTCTCATAGACCATAGCTTCAATTTTATTCCTCACCTTTGGACACACATTTGAATTTACCCCAGCACTCTCTATGTCTACACTTTTTCTGTAAAGTCTCTCCATCAACTTGGTTCTCATTTCATCTAGCATGTCTAACACATGTTTACTCCTAGCCTCCAGAATATAGGAATTGAAACACTCACACACATTGTTCAGGATGGCATCAGAGCAGTTGGAAGGTGTTAGAAAAGCCTTACAGAATTTGCTGGGGTTTTTGTCCATTAAGTCTGCATATGCCTGTCCATCTTCCTTCTCGAGCTCTCTGCAAGCAATCTCATACTCTTCCATGTAAGTGCTTCTAACAAGCTTCCAGAAGTGTTGTTTCAGAAGTGGACCTTTGTGAGTTTTTTTCCAATTTGCATATATATGCCTTGCACAGTTTCTATGCTCAGCCAATGGAAGTAGTCTTTGTACTGCATTTTCCAGGCCCTATCAAGCAACATTGTCAGTGACAACATAACAAAGCCCACAACAAAGCACAAAATTGACTGCATAACAGATAAGTGTGTACAGTGAATACCTTTTGCTGATCACTGATAAGTGTAATGCCTACTCCTTCACCCAATGTCAATTCCTCATTCAGAATTTTGATAAACCAAGTCCAGCATACTTCATTTTCAGCCTCAACCACAGCCCAAGCAATGTGGTACATTTGATTGTTTCCATCAGTTCCTACGGCAGTGAGCAATATCCCACCAAGATATGTCTTGAGGAATGCCCCATCTAGCCCAATTACAGGTCTACATCCCTCCTTGAATCCCTTTCTCAGGCCACTAAAACCAATATACAAAGCCTTGAAAACAGCACCTACATCGACATGTAGTTCGAACCTCCCTTCTCTGTCAGCTTTACTCAACTCCAGAACATAGCTCCTTATCTTTGCATAATGAGCTTCCACCGTTCCCCTAAGCATATCAATTGCTTTTCTCTTGGAGTGGTATAACCTCCATTTGGTTGCATCAAAGGCAAACCGTTGCATCAAGTCCTTCCCCAACTCCTTACAGCTGAACTCTGGCCGGAGTCTAAACACATGCAAGTATTTTTTTGCAATCCAGTTTGAGGTCACAATCTTGTTTCTCATAGCCCTAGGACATGTGTGCTCTGGTACAAGTTTCTTAATTACTACAGAACCATTCATCTTCACTATGCTCCCAGAACAGAACCACTTGCAAGGACTCTTGCAAGCTGCCTCAAATGCCTTCCTACTTGCTCGTTTGAAGTGAATCTCCCACCCATTCTCCACTGCATTGTCTGTTAGAGCATCCCTTGTTTGAAAACCATCAATAAAGCCCATTCCAAGGCACAATGTCAAATTTTTATGATCACACCGTGGATCATACCTCACTTTACCATGCCTTTCCAGCCTTCTTCTCCCTTCATCTTGAGAATCAGTTGAACTGGAGTATATGTCACCTTCTTCAGAATTGTCATCCTCAGACACATAGGCACTTTTTTGCCCTCCACTGACTAGGCCATAGAAGATTTCATCAGTAACCACAAACGCTGTTTCTTTCTTTTCTTTTGTCTTCTTCCTCCCCTGTGTGTATTCCTCATCCTCAGACACTAACTCCTCAGCCTCCATGTCATCATCAGTCTCCTCTTCCTCAGAGGATGGTATATAACTCACATCCTCCTCACTATCATATCCCACCCCCACTGCCATACTGTTATCAGCCTTATCCCCTACACTCTCATCAATTCTGTCTCTCATTCTGTTATCAGCCAAATCCTCAGCATCATTGTCCTTACCTCCCACAGCATCCCCCAAGACATCAACATCAGAGTTCCTATATGCATCATCCTCAACAACACTCTTACCCTTGTCTTTAGCTATATGATCCATCTTACCCACATCCTCACCCACACTCTTTCCAACTTCATCAGCATCACAATTCCTATCTCCCACCATCTCACTCACAGTTTCAACCACAAACCTCATACTAGACTGGAACAAACTCTTCTTAATACTACTTTCAACACTCTTCTCCACAACATCTTTGGTAGAAACTGACTTCAACTTGCCACCCTGTGAAGTTGTCTCCTTTCTACCCCTTCTGGTTGACATACTCTTATTCACAGACTCAACATTACTCCTTTCTACTGACTCCGACTCAACCACTCGACTCCTTACAGCTTCATCTTCACCAATGTGCTCTAGACCACCCTTCTTCCCACCCACAATATACACATCACATATTTGATGCTTCACTGTGGTCAGGAACTTCAACATTAACATCACCTCTGCATCACCCGTGATGTTAATAAACTCCATTCCCCATTTTCTCTTGAAGCATAGCCTCTCCCAGCTATCAAACCCTAGCTTATTCAGTTCATCGACTAGGTCGAAGTAACCAAATCTATCTGGTTCAAAACCACTACCTTCCCACATTTCCCCACCTACGTATTTCTCACAAATCCTCCCATCAGGAATGAAATGCCCACCATGGTAAATCCGAAGCAGGAAAGGTTTGTTCGGATTCGGCTTGTCTGGCCAGAAACCCGGCCACATCTTCATGTTGACGAAGCCTGAAGCGCAGCTCGTCGCCGTCCGTCGCTGTTGCAGGTAAGCCAATAGACTCGTCGTCGTCGATTAGGCTGTCGTCGCTCGCTCTCTCGTCGTCGTCGTCGATTGCAGCTTGTCGACTAGGTTAGGTTACGGAATTTGTGGATTGATTTGGGGACGACTTTGTCGATTAAAACCTAATCAACAATTTATTTTTGTATTTTTTTATTAAGTTTATTTTTTTATTTAATTACACAGTCAACCATTATTGACCATGTCAGCCGCCACGAGGCGCCACGTCCATTATATCCGACACGTCAGCTCGCTCTTTCGCCGGAAATACCGTCGTGGGAAATACCAGACAAAATGCAAAGTTCATGACTTTATACGCCAACTTTAAAGCTCGTGGGAAAAAATGGAATTCGGGCAAGTTCGTGACTTTTAAGGCAGTTATCCCTTTTATTAAAGATCCTGACTTTTGTTAACTATATATGCTATTCTGAACTGAATGTTTGTTCCTATGGGAACATATTTAGCCCCAATAAATGATTCAATTATGATGCATCAACCACGCATGAATCAGTCAAGATTCAACAACGCAAACTATAATCATTTCACGACAAAATACAATAAAAATGCTACTCCACATGCATTCCTTAGTGAAATAGCCTTCGCAACCACACACAAAGCAACAGTCTATAGTAATTTTTTTTCAAACATCAAGCATATAAAACACAGAAACACTTTGATTTAAAATTTAATACAGTATATCATTTCATCGAGGCTATTAAACTTGGATTCTATTATCTACGACTTAAACTTGGATAAAAATTTGGGTAACAAGATTCATACCATTCATTCAATTGGAGCGAATATGTGAATTTGCTCTAGCAATCAAAAGATCCCCAAAGGTATAATGAGTTTAACATTTTTATATGACTATTATTGGTTTACTTAGACTTGAAATATAGTTATTTAATTGGTGCATGCGTTTTGGGATTATATTATGTTTTTGTCTATATAAAAATGAATATGTAATACTAGTACACAAAAGTGTAAGAAAAACGTTTAGTTGTTAATCATTTTCCTGTATGACAGAACGCGATTATATAACCACAAATAATAGCCATTCTTTATTATTTTATTTTACTTCATTTCATTTCATCAGATGGATTCAAAATAATGATAAATTTGAGGATTGCTTTCAACAAAAGAAATTAGCCTATTTCATTCCAATACAATCTAGAAAGTGCAATCTGCAATTTTAGTTAGGTTGCCTAATTAACCGAGAAATTAGTGAAAATTGAAAATAATTAGAGTTTCTCATGAAAAAGACTCAACTTTGATTTCTTGTTCTTTCACTCACTGATGACTCTACTTTGATGAATTTCCGATTTCTTTTTCTTTCAAATGATGACTATACTGTGAAACGGTAGAATTTCTTAGCATTTGATCGCAGCTGAATTGTAATTAGATAAAAAAGGTGAGATCCAGACTTACGTGTAACTCATCATCACTTGTCTGTTTGCTTGTCTTTCCTTTCATTTCATTAACTACCCTTTCTCCCATGGCTTCTTGAGAGAGAGAGCATCTCAGATCCCAAAAAAAATTTGGGAGTCCCAGAATCAAGAAAAGGTAGAATTTTTTGATACCTTCTCTTCTCTCTCCATCTCCATCTCCACCTAGAGAGAAGGGTCAGAGATATGCAGATACAGACGATTTGTTTGGGAGGGAGCTTCCTTAATCTCAGTGCCACTGACCAAATCAAGAATCTCAAGCATCAACCTTTCTCTTGTACCCCCAATTTGTCTCATTGTCATGTTTCAAAATCTGGATTCTCTTGTCCACCTCAGCTCTCAATAGGTATGAACATAGTTTACCCTTTTATTTCGTGTTCCAATTTTGTGTGTTTGATGATGCTATAATTAGAAGAGATTTGAGCCAATCAGGTGTGTATAAGGTTGATGTCTGATAGTGTTGACCTTTACTTAGTTGAAGCCACATAATTATAAACAGTAGGGAAACTCAGAGTAATGATGAATCACAATTAAGGCTAAGATGGAGTGGAACCATGGACAATGAGTGGACTGATGATTCATGGATATTTGAAGATGGCACTTTCTATGTTATTAGTAGTTTATAATCATATGCATAATTGCATATCATGCTTTGAACTCTTTTTGTTGCTAGTATGAGGGTATGTCTACCATAGTTCAAGGCTTGAATCAAACTCACTATTTGAGGCGTTTTACTCCAATTCTAGTATAATTTGGGTCTTTCTTGCTAGTATTTGTTGTTGGAGGCAGGTAGGTAGTTTGAAGGTATCAACACAACTATTAGGAACTCAATTTTGATATATCATACCGTACTAGTGTTTGCAGAAATTTTCAGGCCATGCACGAGAGGATTGTTTAGAATCATACTAGGATTTCTTTAACTTATAGATGAAGTAAAAGTTGGATGAGTTTTAGTGGAATCCCCATACATTCTGTTGATGCAGTGGCCAGTCGTTGTTGGCTGCAAGGGGGATTGGAGATTGATGAGATTGAGTTGGGCAACAAAAGCAAATGTCTCTCATAGTTTTTTGCTATAGGATTGACTAGAACCCTTAGCTACAAGGCGAGCTTGGAACTGGCTAGTACTCAGTGTTACACTGAGCTTCTTAATATTTCCATCAGCCTAGGAATATAAGAGGTTTCTTTCCATTAGGAATATAAAAGGTCTCCCTAGTCCCATCATTCAAAAGCTCCAACTTCCTTGTTTACGAGGATTCTCCATTTAGGACTATTGAGGACTTCTCTTGTTGTTCAAGGTACACCATATTTAAACTTGGAACGATCAGTGCAAATTCTAACACCCTTTTCTAGAGATATAGACAAGTCCATGTCATCATTAACAGGTACATTGTCGTCAAGGCTTAAAACTTTCCTTCACTAAGCGAACTTTAGCTGGATTCATCAGACATAGTTTGGAGTCTAGGTCCAGAGTATAGCATTATCTTTCCTGTACGGGCATGAAACTGATTATCTGCAAATTGAGGACGAACAGGTAGGGGCATTATCAGTATTTTGGGATTAAGATTCCTATTATTTGTGCTTCCTGCCTACAATATGAATGTCCCTTGGTTGTTGGGGTAGTTGAAATGAGTGTTCTATGCTATCAGATTCGTAGATCTTATTTTATCAGTACACAAGAAAGACGCCTGGCATTGACTTTGTGTCCATCCCATGATGATGCTGATGGATGTGAACAAATGCTATGCAACCAAATATTTTGTAGATACGGGGAGATAATTATTTTGATATTGTGGACTCTGGAGCTAGGAATTCTTAGACTGTTAGGATAAGCTTATTTGCCATCATCATAAATTGTGTTTCTGCATATTCTTATCATGCTGCTTAATGCAATAGGTTCTTGTAGAGCCAGTCAAATGGCTGAATTATTCCCCACAGTCTCTCCTGAGATTGTTGTTCGTGAGGCGAGGATAGAGGACTGCTGGGAAGTAGCCGAGACACACTGCAGCTCTTTCTTCCCTGAATTCTCTTTCCCTCTAGATTTTGTACTGAGAATCGACAGGCTAATCGGGATGCTCTTTGGGCTCTCGCTACCAAAGGGCTGCCAGAGAACTTGCCTAGTTGCTGTGACGGGAACTTCTTCCGAGGAAGTTCCGTTCTTCTTAGGGAGTGACGATCTCAGGATTGGAAGTTTTGATGGAAAACTTAGTCTATGCAAAGGGTATGTAGCTGGGATCTTGACAGTCGATACAGTAGCCGATTTTCTTCCACGAAAAGGGCCTCATCGACAAAGAAGGTACACTCGTTGTCATTATGCCTTTAGAATTCGAATTCCACCAAATACATCTGAGGCTTGATATGCATGTGTGTGATCACGGCCAGGACAGGAATTGCGTATATATCGAATGTTGCTGTCCGAGAAAGATTTCGGAGAAAGGGAATAGCAAAGGCGTTGGTTGCTAAAGCAGAGGCAAAGGCTAAAACTTGGGGATGCCGTGCCATCGCGTTGCATTCTGACCTTACCAACCCTGGTGCCACGAAGCTCTACTTGAGCAGAGGCTTCAGATGCATCGAGGTGCCGGCTGGAGCAAACTGGCCACAGCCGAGGACGTCACCGGAAATGGAATTCAACTTCATGATGAAGCTCCTCAACTCCACAGACAGCTGAGGTTTATGTAGGAAGCAGAAAAATACTCGATAATGATCATTGTAACTGCTAAATAGATTACATAATTTCAACCTGCAGATAATCGAATGTAATTATTTCTGAATGTAATGTTGTTTTGTGACACAATTAGATTGTCATATGTTTATGAAAGTATTTGAGTTTTACATTCACTTCCAAAATCAAACATTATAAAAATAAAGATCAAGGCTATAGTAAGTTATTAAGAACATGAACATCTTTATTTTATTTATTATCTATTTTGAGGCAGTGTTTATAGCAAGGCCTGATGAGACTGAAACATTATTACTGACTACATTGCAACGTAAATTACAACACTCTGGAGAAAGGAGGCAATCTGTTTCAAAAACAACTTGGAGAAATGAGGGAATCGGTTTCAAAAACACTGTTTGGCATGTCGAAGAAGGCCGATTGTTGCAGTTGCGAATGCTCTCTCAACGTCAACTAGGATTATCTTCGACTACATTTGGAAAAAAAAAATCGTCTTCGACTATATCTGGACGAATTTGTTCAAAGCAGATGTATCAAGAGCTGTAAACTCTCTCACAGCAGAATGAACAGCTAGACCAAGCTTGATGGCATATTCGTTGCTTGGTGCCTGCAGGATCCGCACGACCTATCAGTTTATTACAAAATACTAGTATGATATAATGTGCTTTGACGAATGATAAACTAATTATCACCTCGATATTAAGGGGCAGCACCGGGTCATGAAGTGAGAGTCTCAAAAGGAACCATCCACCGTAGCCGGAAACCCTCACCTATTTATAAGGACATTGAAAGTCAGTTCATGAATTAGATGAGAGTAAATTATTCCGAGGATATCCTAACAAGATTTAAAAGTGCTTCATGCCAAGAGACTTATATATCGACATAACCACAGAGAACTTCTGAAGTTCGGGACATATGAAACATTTGACATGATATTTTGAGCATTTGAAAAATGAGGATTGAGCAACTTAGATAAAGTTTAATATCCCAACATGGTTGCATAACAGGAGAAGTGTGAAGTCAGAGCTTCCAGATTGAACTCTTTTTTTTGTTAAAGCACTGGTTACAACTTACTCCTTCGTAGTTAACCGGGGCTTTCTTAAGTTTTGGATCGGAAGCAATGACGTTCTCCAAATTTTGTAGCACGGCCTCTCCATAAGCACGGAATGATCTAAAAGTAACAACTAAATGAGTATCCTGTGAAATCCAATTACAGTATTAGTCTGCAAAGTTTAGAAAAGCTCACCCTCCTTTAAGATCTTCGTGATCTTGGTTAATTTTAAGTCTTAGTTCAACAGAAAAAGCTGGTTCCTGTAGGCCATCTACCATGTCTGTCAGAACCTTGCTGCCTTTACCCACTCCAGAAGCCTTGGCTGACGCAAGTTTGTTTAATAGTTTGACCTACAGGTAATTTAAGTATACAAGCATAGAGTGATAAACATTATTGAAATCAAGTGTATAGGCTTGAAATGCTGACATAAAAAAGAACAAAGAGAAAATCTAGTAGTATCAATTCAAGTTAAATAATAGAGGACTACCATGAGATATGCTCCGTCATCAAGCCAATGATTCTCCTTGAGTGCTCCATGGCCACTGGTTTCAATAGCCAAATGTGATTCTTCTCCAACGGAATTCTGTCATTATTCCACCAACGTACAGCTTTTCACATGTCAGGATTGAAGAATGATAAAAATATCAACAAATCAGAATTTAAAATAGTAGAAGAAATCCTCCTGTAAGCGAAAAAATAATAACTATTTATTGAGCTGGCAATATCATCTTCTCGCTGTGTCTGAGGATCTAGACTATGTGGCAAGATGATCTCATTACAGGCATCAACAAAGAGGAATGACACTTAAGAAAACTGTAAATAGCTCCATGGGTAATTATGGGCTATGAATAACTCCTTATATATAAAGCCACAAAATGCATCAAGCATTTCCCCAAGAAGGCAAGATGTCACATGTTGCTGGAATTTTGGTTTGTCTAACAGCCTCGAATTCAGATTATAGCACAAAAAATTATTGAACTCTATAATGCAACATACTATGAAATGGGCATACCAAACGAATAGCTTCATCAATAACATTTTTGTAGCCTCTTTTGAATCTATGGTGCCTTCCGCCTGCCAATATGGTTTGGTGGTAAGTATAGTGATAGTAAAAACAAAAAAACATAAGTAACAGTTATCTTACCGAGCTTCTTTTCGATGAATGTAGTCAATCCATCTGATGTCACACTGTCAGTGACAATGGTAGTCCCAGGATGCTAGTTAAATAAACAAAATGGAATTATGTCAGGTTAGGGAATTACACAGTATACTAATAATTAAATATGATAAAGATGACCCCGTACTTCCTCCAAGACAATAGCAGACATAAGGGCTATTAATCGGTTCCGGTTTAACTCACGGCCACTGGAGTCCACAGCAGCAGATCTAACAAAACCACAGAACATTGTTTATCATATAAAGACATTCCATCTGATGTACAAAGAAATAAGAAAATCCACCAAACTGCTACCTGTCAACATCAGTATCAAAGATGATGCCCAAGTCTGCTTTGTTGTCCAATACAGCCTTGGTGATAGCTTTCATTGCATCCTTATCTTCTGGGTTCGGGATATGATTAGGAAAATATCCTGGAAAAGACAGTTTGTCATTCAGAGCCAAGATGCTGTAACACACTAAGAGAGCCATACAAGAATCTTCCAGATTCCTTACCATCTGGTTCTAGGAATTGACTTCCAGTAGTAATAGCACCCAGAGGCTGGAGCACCTTTTCCTGATAGACCATTAATGAAACTCAGTCATTAGCTAAGTTACTCCAAGATATTCACGAAATTGCATTAAAGAAGTAGGACATACCATGATACCTTTTAGGTCCTATACCAAAAATAGCATATTCTATATGTTTTCATATATCTATATAAAAGGCTCTTGATATGTTCATGCTGATCCTGCTCAAAATCATATCCATGATAGATTTGAAATATATGGATTCTCTTGCACAATCAATTCATGGCCGATCTTGACATTTTTTGAAGTTAATAAAGCATTTCTGTCTAAAGCACAGAAAATGAAATCGAAGCACAGTTTGTCAAGTTGAAATCTTTAAGAGCTTGCATGGACATCATTGTTTTTTATGAATACTAATTATCAGCACTACTCATCCATGAGATTCTGCCATGGTTGACAGCTTTTGTATCATTGATCTTATGTTTGAATTTCTTTTAACTTGAGGAGGAAAGAATTTCTGAAGTAAAAACGTGTTTAACAGTTCAAACTCACAGCAAAAAATCCTCCAGCTCCATTTCCAGCATCAACAACTATATGGAAACCCTCCAGTGGCTTCTCTGGAAGTCAGAAAAAGTAAGAACGGTGAGAAAGATTTACCGTACAACTAATAGATGAGTACATCACTAAAAAGTGGATTGAACAACAACTATTGCATAAAATTTAAATCTACAGAATGAGTTTAGAGAAAGACATCAAATCAGATCAAATATGGGAGTAATCCTCGGTTACGGTGGAAGTGAACTGAATTTTCTATCTATCTAAAATAAGTGGTGCCATATAATAGTCATGTAGATGGATATTGGAAGGCATACCTATATTCCCTGCAGCTTTGCGAACCGCTGCAACCAGATCAGATGTATAAACAGTCATGTAGTCTACTCTTTTAACAGATTGTGCTGCTCTTTTTTCAGCTTCCCTGAGACCTTCATCAGTGAAGTTTTTGTAGATATCAGCAGCGCGTTCCAATATGTCTTTGATGTCCACTTTCCCGAGCCCACCAGCATTAGTGAAGAACTTAAACCCATTGCGATTGTAAGGAAGATGGCTTGCTGTTCCAAGAAAAGACACAAGAATCACAAAATGTTCTATCTGGAAAGTGTGAAATCCAGCCTTCTATGTGGAACAGACTAAAAAAGGTAAGAAAGAGATGAGAACCTGTTATCATTATAGATCCATCTGCTGGACACAAGAAATCTTCATTTTTAGTCAGAGTGCTATTGAACATTGCTGGTGTGGATGCTAATCTACACAAGAATACCATGGTTGGAATCTACAAAATCATGCCCATTCAGGATAATCATCTTTCAATTACACAAAAAGTATTTTCAGTAATCTAGGAATTACGGAAAGTAGAAGTTGTTACAGTTGGCAGAACAGAACCACTAAGAAATAGCCAGATTTGCTAATCTGGGAGAAGTTCCCGCTAATTGATAAAGAAACCGTCTATCTGTCGCAAAGTAAGATAGAAATCTTAACGCACCCATACTGGATAACATCAACACCACCGCCAGCTAGACCTCGAGATACTGCATCCTGTAATTAAACCAGAATTTAACCTTAGACAATCTTAGCCATCCAGTAACACTAAAAAAGATTATCGTAATAAATTGATCTTAGGACAAACTTAGAAGCTGGCTAACCATGCATAAAACCATAATACGAACGGGATTGTACAACCAGCATATAAACCTAAAGCCTGTATAACTGATACCTGCATCTTCTGTGCAGATACTCGTGAATCATGTCCTACAGAGACTTTCAACCGTGTCGATGAATCGGGTTTCTTTCTATCTAACAACCATGCTGCAAAAGCAGCTGCAATTGCTTCTGTAACTGGTTCTGTGAGGCTAACAGGTTCGCCTTCAACACCATCCACAGCAACACCTCTGATATCACTGTTCCATGAACGATGATAAAAAAAATGTATCAGAAGAGGGATGTGAAGTGGTTACCTATGTGGAGTATCATCCAAATGCCAGACAAACTAAAGGACATAAAGAAAAAAATATTTAATACGGAGTACCATAATAAAATATAATGAGCAGCAAAACCATCCCAAGCATTGATCCATCAACACATGAAACACACATGGGTTCTCAACAAAGAAAAACAGGTTTCGAGGATCCTACCAAAGAAAATGCATCATACTATACATAGCAAGAATAATCTTTAACAACCAATTCTTATTGAGCGGACGAACGGTCTTCAATATATGTTTTTCATATGCATACTAAAACTCAATTATTAAAATTCAATTTGCAAATTATAAGTTAGGAAAAGGATGCTGCCACGTTTAATATACAGGTTGTACAACTTCTTATGTCCACAGAACAGTCTCCACTTATTCAGAAGCTTAGAATTAAATACAAAATGTATGATGAAGCCATTAAAATAAAATCAATTAATACAAAATTAATTCCTCAAACTTCAAAAGTTTATTCTATGTAGCCATTAATAAAAATGTTCACCAAAAAGTCTCTGCTTATTCAGAAACATAGAACTGCAATGCACATTAATCTAGGTTTCTGAATTTTCTTCCGATTCCAGCTTTCATATTGTAAAGCAGAATGATCATCAGCTTCTTATGTATCAAAGTGACCAAAGAGAAGGAAGTCCCAAGAAAGTGAGATGTCACGTGGGAAACTGTACACTAAAAAAATTGAACCTAAGAGCTCGTCAGCTGTTTTTACATCCGGGGTTAATAAACACTCTTGAGACCTTTTCACATAGATTTGCATGTTTAAGAAAGAAATTTCCTGAGTCACTCCTAGTAAATAAATTCCTGCTTGACATGGATATTTCATACTTGACAAATGACAGTCTTATTAACCCATGAACCTATCCAATTATATCAATAAGGAAATCGAATGGCACTTTATACTGACCTGCCATTTTGAAGCTTGAGAAATGCACTTTTGTCAACAGAATGTATGATAGTGGCAGGTGAGGCCGCTGCGAGAAGAGTAAAGACAATATAACCAAAGTGATAATTGATATAGAAAAGTTTTAAAACACCAACAAAAAGAAAATCAGATAGATATGCACAACGAAAAGGTTAGATCATTCAAAACATTCTAAAGATCGGGCCCAGGTAAAGCAACCAGAAACAATGAGAATCTAGTACAGACCATTGCAGTAAACAATTGCTCGGTTTAAATTCGAGAATTTGGAAAATTGCTTGGTGGAGATGTCATTCCACGCCAGTTTTCCACTTAGGTAGGGAAGCAAGTTTTTTCTATAAGGGGTACAACAATCCTTTCGGTATTGGGTGCTTAACTGCCTATCTTGCTGGCAGCATTGCGCTACCAGAACATGTTGGACAATCTTCCCTGACAATGCTGCATGAAAATTGAAATTTTGCACTATTATTATGCTTGTTATGGATACGAGCTTAATAAAAAATCACAATCTCCATAAAGTCTTGGGCGAGATGTTGCTTTCTGCCTCTAAGTTCAACTCTTATTCAACTTAATTTCCTCAAAGTAATAAAATTCCACGGTTTCCATCGGAACCCTTCTGTTACGTACTAATCACTTAAGCATCTATCTTTCTCCTAATTATAACATCAAGAATCATAATACATCATTACATCCACAAATATTTTGATTAATGCCAGTCACCAAGTGAACCGGGACAAGAATTTACTCTTTAAAACTCCTCGGAGCGATCACGAATACAAGAACTCTCATTAAATTGTTGATAATTATAGATCCGAAAAGCTTACCTACAGTTTAAGCTATTAATTTAGACAAATCGCCTCATTATCAAAAAAAGACATGAATTAATCAACTCATTCCATTTCCAATTCATCCATCACAACTATGATGCACAAATCAACACATCCTAGCACACCATAGCCGAGAAAAGCTAAGAAAAGTAGAGCTTCGGAATCGAATACACAAGAAAATTACTGGAAAATTAAATTCAATCACAACCGCGTATAACATGAAAATCTAGTAGTGTATCAATAGTAAAAAAAGAGGAAAACTTTACCTGCCATATTTGAATCGCGAGACAGTTGAATTGAGAGAAGAAGTGGTAGAGGTTGGCGAAGAAAACTATGGAAGGCTGCTCCGAATATGCTGATTAGGTGGCGAAGCTGTAGATCGAGACAGCTGCCGTCTTTTCTGAAAACGCGATTTTTCCAGTTGAAGTAACACGACTTAGGTTCTAAGCTCAAAATCTCCAAAGTTTAAAATAACAGAGTTCAAATTAAAAACGTTTTAACTCAAACTTTCATCTAAAAAAAAGTAATTAGTTTTAATTTCATCAACCGTCCTTAACTTTAGTTTATTCCACAAAATGTCATGCTAATGTTGTCTTACTAAAAAATAAGAATAATTAATATTCTTCTTATTTTATTTTATTCGCTATACTATTTAACTCTGTTTAAATTATTTATTTTATTTATTTATTCTCTTTTCAGTTATTTATTTTATTTTTTCTAGTATTTTATTATCTCTTTGATTACCTTACTAAAGACTATTTTCTTAATTTATATGCTAAATATAAATGCTTTAGGGGGTTAGTATTTTTTTTGTCTCAATTTTTTGTTTTTCTTTGGAGACGGTTTTCCACTAAAAATAATTATTTTTTCGGAAAGTCCCTTAAAGTTGAGGATATTTTGTGATATACTCCATCTGTCCCAAGTTACTTCAGTCATATTCCATTTTGAGTTGTCTCAAGTTACTTGAGTCATTTCTCTTTTTTTTTCTAAAAATAAAACATTTAATTACACTTACTTTATTCTTTTTTTTTTACTTTATCCTCTCTTTTCTCTCTTACTTTACTCTCTATTTACCTTTATTTAACTCACTAAATACAATTTTTTTTAAATCTCGTGCCGAAAAGAAACGCCTCAAGTAACTAGGATACAAAACAATACTACTAGTATTTATCTTTCATACTCCTCGTCTCAAATTAATCAATCTGTATTCCTTTTCTGACGCCCCTAAGCAAAATGAAATATTTTTTTATTTTAGCAAAATTCAACTTTTTTGTTTTCCCTACTTTATTTTCTCATATTTTAATATCTATTGACCTGTCGTACTTTATTTATATTTTTGTTTAATTTATCAAACATAACTTTTTTTTTTAAATCATGTGACCGAAATCAAATGTTGACTAACTTGGAATGAAGGGGAAATTAATTTTTTTGCTTAATTTGCATTTTAACATGACCATGCCTATTTATTTATATCTATACACATTTTTTAATAATATAATAAGATTTATGAATTTAAAACACATCTAAAATGTGTATTAGTTAATTTAATGTATTACCAATTTTATAGCCGCGTCTCAATATATCATATAGGAGTGTATTAAAATGACAACAATTTCAGTCCTAGGATCTGGAAATCGGACCGTTGCTAAGCTGCCACGTGGAAGCTCATTTTATTTGTTTTAATCAAATTAAAATGCGGAAGGGTAAATTAGGAAGTTCCTTTTCACGCCAATTTCAATCTAATTGGAGCGCTGCTAATCAAATTAAAATGCGGAAGGGTAAATTGGACCGTTGCTAATCAAATTAAAATGCGGAAGGGTAAATTGGACCGTTGCTAAGCTGCCACGTGGCAGCTCGATTTTTGATTCTCGATTATGCAATATCCATCTCAATTCAAGCTATTCAATCACGCGATCGGTCTCAATTTAATTCCTCCAGAATTGAGCTATTCAATCGCTCGCTGATTTCTCTGGAATCACACCACAATTTCGTTCGAATATGGGTGAATCGATATCAACTTGATCTGGATGTTTTCCAGAAGGTGACCTTTGTTAGATTATCAATTCTCGATCGATTTTTCATGTGTTGTCGTGCTATGGTTATTTTGGTTGAGGAGTAGTTTGTGATTTTGATTGATGAGAAGTTTTTAGTTGAGTATTGTTCCGTTTCTATTTCTGTAGCTTTAATTAAGGAATTATGCAGAATATGTAGGAGACGTTTAGAGCATTAGGGCATCCGCAATGGTGGTGGGGAAGAAGGCCGCCGTCCGTGCCAGCGAGCAGTCGACGTGGCGGCACACGATTGGGCAACGGTATAGCCGTTGCCTTTGAATATTTTTTTTTTAAAAAAATTCGTTAATTAATTTTAAATAATGATAAAAAATAAAAAAAAATTATTTTCCAAATCCCAAAAATATGGCCGTTTTTTTTGCCCGTTTTTCTGAATTTATTTTTTTATTTTTATTTTTTTTCCCAAACTCATCTATAAACACACAAATTCATCATCCATTTATCACATCAAATCATCTCTCATTCATAATTCTCATACAAACTATCAACACATTCATCCCTCACTCAAAACCTCTAATGGATTTCACCCATATTATGGCGGAAGCGGAGCGCGAAGAACAAGAATACTACGAACAACATCGTGCCGCTTACGAAGCATATGTCGGGGCGAATACCCCCGCTCCTTCTCCTCAACGAACTAGATCAAATCGCCGCTACATCCATCGTGACCGGGAGGGAGCCCACGAAAGGCTCGTTGCCGACTACTTTGCCGACCAGCCGCGATTTCCGGCAGATTACTTCAGGCGCCGTTTTCGCATGTCAAAGCGCTTGTTCATGCGAATTGTCAACACATTGTCCGCACGTGTTGAATTCTTCCAAACAGGTCCAGATGCAGCCGGTCGGCTAAGTATCACGCCGTTGCAGAAGTGTATGTGTGCCATCCGATAACTCGCTACTGGGCAAACGGCCGACATCTTCGACGAGTATTTGCATATCGGTGAGTCCACTAGAATCCTTTGTCTAAAGAATTTTTGCGAGGGCGTTCGTTCAGCTTTCGGGGATGAATTCCTTCGGGCACCCGGCACCGATGTTGCCAACGGTTGCTTCGTCTTCACGAATCAGTCCATGGCTTTCCCGGAATGCTTGGCAGCATTGACTGCATGCATTGGAGGTGGAAGAATTGCCCGAATGCTTGGAGGGGGCAACACTTAAGCGGTCACAAAGGCGGCGGCCCAACACTTATCCTTGAGGCGGTCGCCGACTACCGCCTATGGATTTGACATGCATATTTCGGCGTTGCCGGAGCCAACAACGACTTGAACGTGCTCTATTCTTCACCACTCTTCAATGATGCGATGAATGGTGTAGCACCGACGATCGACTTCACCATCAACAGAAATACATACCACATGGGTTACTATCTCGCCGATGGTATCTACCCAAGGTGGTCGACGTTCGTGAAGACGCTCCACAACCCGCACGACCCGAGACGGGTTCTTTTTGCGCAGCGTCAAGAGTCCGCGCAGAAAGACGTCGAAAGAGCCTTCGGGGTCCTTCAAGCCCGATTCAACATTGTGAAGGCATCGGCTCGGCTGTGGTACGTGAATAATATCGCCGACATCATGTTCACGTGTATTATCTTACACAACATGATTATAGCCGACGAAGGGCCGAGGGCGGCTAGCTTCTGCGGTTGGCCAGAGGATCGAGACAAGGCACACAATGCGCGATACCCGAACCCACATTCAGTTACAAGAAGACCTAATCAACCACATGTGGATGAAATTCGGCAACGAGTAGTGGTTTTTTTAATTTATAGTATTTTAATTATGTAATTTTTAATTTTAGGCTTTTAATTATGTCGTTTTTATTTTATTTGTCATTTGTAATTTTATTTAGGTTTTTTTAATGAATTTTATTATTATGGAAATGTTATTGTTTAATTGAATTTTAAATTAATTGTGCTCGTCCTTGCGGAAGAGCACAGCTATGGGTGTTGTGCTCTTGCCAGAGAGCAGACAGAAAAAGTGGGGCCGGGCCCACAACTGTGCCGCTGGCAAGAGGACGGTTGTGGATGCTCAAGTTTCTTGCTCCT
Source organism: Salvia splendens (assembly GCF_004379255.2). NCBI lineage: Eukaryota > Viridiplantae > Streptophyta > Magnoliopsida > Lamiales > Lamiaceae > Salvia > Salvia splendens. The sequence continues at coordinate 23,531,337 of NC_056051.1, forward strand.
CTAAGGGTACGATTATCATATAAATATAATGGTTGTGTTTTATGGATTATGCATTTTTTCCTCAACCAAAATGATGGTTGAATTTGTTTTGTAGAAAGTATTAAAAAAAAATCAGTCACTAGCATTCTCATTATAGTAGTTGAGAAGCTAATGAACCATTTGCCATTTGTTATGCCAATGTGATTTTTTCAGTCATACCTTATATGCCCAGACAACTTCGTTCTGAAGGTGAGGGTGGCCGACTCATCTGCTGTTCGACTCTTGTTTGAACATTTCAACAACAAAATTCCTAGCCTAGAGCCTAGAGGTATCTAATATGTGATCTTTTTTTTATCATTATTTGATACTAGCATTATTTTGGTTGAAGACTACTTTAGCCGATGTTGTTTGTGGACCAGCTCGAAGTTTGGGAGAAACTGAAATTCCATCAAATCCAAAACAGCTCTCAAAGAATAAAGTTGCTGACATTTTTTTCAGTTACATGAAAAAATTTGATGGTTATAGTGTGATCATTGATTCGTTTCCAGCTGGAATTGATGAGCTTGGGAAGAGTCTTTTGACAAGAATCCCTAAACTATCTTCAGCAGACAAGGGTAACACAGTTGAAGATTTCTATTTTGCCGAAAAGTTGGTTGTGGTTGAAGTACAACCACCATCAATTGTTCGACCAAAGGTTCGACAAGTGATTCTAAAAGCCTTTTGGTGTCTGCGAAGGAGAAGGCTATTAAGTTGAACAGCAAACCATTCCGTCGGTGTAAAAAATGTGTAGAATTAAGTGACCATGACTCTAGGAACTGTGGCCGACGAAAGGGAAAATGAAATTGTTAGTTCATTTTTACATAGCCAGATTACTGTATTATACATTGTATATTGCAGTATTAGGATCGGCATATTGCTGTTTACATATTATTTTGGGCAAACTGCCTTAAAAGTCACAAACTTTTCTCATTTTTCAGTTTTTCCCACGAACAAAAAAATTGGTGTATAATATCATGAACTTTGTTGGGCTGTGAGTATTTCCCATTTGACCCGACCCGGGAGTTTTCCAGTTGAAATTGTGTCGATGTGGCAAGCCTGAAATCTAACATGGAGAACGCCAGAAATTCATGAAACGATGTCGTTTTCCATACACAAAACGACATCGTCGGTAGACCTCACTAACGGCGAGTTGCTCTCTCCTCTGGAAGCTCTTACTCCGGCGACGGCGCGAAGGAGGAGGAGGAGGCGGTGGCTGCCGTAAGAACAAGAAGATCAATCCCTCCCCAACGCCACCGCCCTCAAATTCTCCCCCGCCATGGATTTCCAGCTCCCCAAATCATCAAATACCAGCGTTTTTAACCACCAATTCGCTTCTAATTTCGCCGATTTAATGCATGCGATTTGACAGCAGCCATGCTTTAACCTCGATCCCTCTCGATTAGGGTTTGCTTTACCGCTCAAGCAAGGGGAGAATTTAGAGTTTCGGGATCAACTCAGCAATCTGGCGACCTCGATTGAATCGCTGAGCTCCAATGCAGCAATTTAGTTTCAGACCATGAAAACGGATGTAAGCTTTTCCAACACGGAGTGGTTTCTCAATAACTTCTACGCGCCTCCAACGGCGCCGGAAATTGGAGCGATCGGATTCAAGCGTGGGCTGAATTGAGTCACTATACTTTGCTGCGGGAGAAGAAAGGGTGGAGCAAAAGGCCATGTGGATCACATGAGGGAGATGGGGAAGGGCCAATTGTACAACTTCCCATTGCTTCCGGCGGTGGTGGAGATTGGGGGTTTTGGGTTTATACAGAGAGAGAGTGGGTCAGCTCGGTCAACTGATTCTGGTGATGGTGGAGTCGCTGCATTCCGGTGATGATGGTTGCTGATCGGAGTCCTCGGCGGTGGCGGCTGGCGGTGAGGAAGAGGAGTGGTGGAGGCATGGTGGTGGCAGTGATGGGAGTGAGTGGTGGAGGATGATAAGAGTCATAAGACACGCCAGCTTAATATTTGTCAACCACGTCATCCACTCAATCACATAGCAGCCACATCAGTTTAAAAAGACACGTCAACTTGCTTCATGGCCGAAAAACCCGTTATGAGAAAACGACGAGCAAATATAAAGTTCATGACATTATACGCCAATTTTTTTGTTTGTGGGAAAAATCGGAAAATGAGAATAGTTTATGACTTTTAAAACAGTTTGCCCTATTATTTTAATATTTTTTGCTTCAATCTATTACTTTATTAATTTCACACGATAGTACGATTAATTTACTATTGTTTCCAAGTTGCATTCCATTTCAATAATTCGTGTAACTTCAATCCTTTTTAATTACAAATTTTTAGTAATGAAATGATTGTAGTACACCGCTATAGGAGTTGCAGTGCACTACTATATAAGTGGCTATATAATTCAAATTGCATCACCAACATTGTCTACACCAAAATAAAAACACCATTTTTAAGTACTAGTAGCTACCAAAGAAAACATCAACTAAATCAGAATTCATGTTCAAAACACCAAGAGTTCATATACCGCTATATGAGTTGCAGTGCACCACTATAAGAGTTGACGTGCTCAGCTATATGAGTTGATGCGCACCACTATATGATAGTGCACCGTTAGAACAACCCAAAAACAAAATACTACTGACTCAACTAGTTGAAATAGAGGAAGTACGACCTAAATTTTCCAGTTCAAAAACCAGTAAAAAAGTGTGGGATTATGTCATTGTCTACACCAAAAATAAAAACACCATGTTTCAGTACAAGTAGTTACCAAAGAAAACTTCAACCAAATCAGGATTCATGTTCAAAACACCAAGAGTTTATTCATCGATCACGGTTTGGGGTAGTCCACGACCATCTTCTCCACATCTATCGGTCCCTTCTTTTTCCCCTCCATGAAATGCATTGTAATTCAATTTGAAATTCAGCAGTGCCCCGAAGCCCAATTCTACTAATCCCGCTTCTGCTTTACATTTAAATACTCCATAACATTTGCAAATAGTTCCGACTTTAATCTAAATAACAGGGCATTCACCCTCTTGTTTAATTTTACCAGAACTACAAAAAATAAAAAAAAATTCAATCATGATGACCAAAATTGCAGCTATTTCCAAATAATACACTGCAACATCTTGTTATAAAACAATACTACAATACTCTAAGTGATGCACTACAATACTCTAAGTGATGCAATGCAATATTCTAAATGATGCACTGCAATATACAACATGCAATACTGCAATATTCTAAATGATGCACTGCAACATCTTGTTATAAAACAATACTGTAATATTTTACATGATGCACTGCAATATATAACATGCAATGCTGCAATATTCTAAATGATGCACTACAACATCTTGTTATAAAACAATACTACAATATTCTACATGATGCACTGCAATATATAACATGCAATGCTGCAATATTCTAAATGATGCAATGCAACATCTTGCTATAAAACAATACTGCAATATTCTACATGATGCACTGCAATATATAACATGCGATACTGCAATATTGTAAATGATGCACTGCAACATCTTGTTATAAAACAATACTGCAACATTCTACATGATGCACTATATATAATATGCAAAACTGCAAAATGTATCACAATACCTAAACCTCCTGGTCCTCTCTTTCTCCTACTTTCCTCTCTTTCTCCTTCATCTATGTTCATTCTACTGCTGGTTTCAGCTTCCACCTCATTAATATTCCGATGACTAGTGCTGGTTTCAGCTTCCTCCTCGTGTGTCTCCCTTCTAGAGCTTTGTTCAAACTCTTCCTCTTCTGCCTCTCCCTTGTCCTTTTTCGTGCCATTATAATTTTTCTTACAATGCATTAAACCAAGAATATGAATCAAATATTGTCCACCAAACAAACAACATACAAAAAATGCAGCGGATACAATACAGTAACTAATGAACAACCAAATCATCCACAAATCAACCAAATTATCCACAAATCATCTAAATCAACCAAACAAACGATCTCGTATGGCTTGCTTACAGTAGCTCACTGATCTAGGATTTCCTAATTGAGCTTCATCTAGGTTTTCCAAAACATCAACCAAAATCTCAGAAAAGTCTCAGATCCAAACAATAAATCTCTCACAAAAACACAAATCAACATTAAACAAGTCATAGATTGTAGGAATATGATACGAGTAACAGCACAGCAACACCTAATGATGAGGAGACTAGGGAGACAGAGCTTGTTCATGATGAGGAGGAAGGACCGATGGAGAAGGGAGTGAAGGAGAAGGCAGTAGAAGAGCAACAAGAGTGTCGAGCAGATGGTCGGCCCGGTTAAATACGGCGACTTTGTCTCTCGCTGAAGACTTTCTTTTTGTTAGAATTATTTTAGAATTATTTAAGTTTAGTATTTAAATTATTGTTGGATTATTTTAATTAAACTATTTTGAGTAGAGTGTAATTATAAACTCCGGATTTTCGACTTTTTCTCTCGCTGAAGACTTTCTTTTTGTTAGAATTATTTTAGAATTATTTAAGTTTAGTATTTAAATTATTGTTGGATTATTTTAATTAAACTATTTTGAGTAGAGTGTAATTATAAACTCCATTTCGAATTTTCTTGTTGTTTCTTTCCCGGAATGATCAATGATCGAGTCGAACAAAACCTAGGGTCCTTAGATAATATAAATAGGGATTCCGTGAATTGAGATCACTATCCATAAATCATAATTTTCCTACTTTCTTGCACATTTATTTTACACTTTCATCTTCTCCCCCAAAAGCCCTAGTTGGCGGCGACAATCTCTGCCGGTTACGGACATCATCCGTAACAGAATATTACTTAAATCTCTCAGCAATATCAAGCCAACTTGAACAAAAATCGACAAACCCAACAATATTCTCGGAAACGTATTCCGATCAACATACCTTGTCAACGGAAAAACCTAAATCCTTTGGTGGTATGGTGTTACTCTATCTATGGTGACAATATAGTGTGCTCAGCAAAATAAATAACATAGTATAACAATTTAACTTAATTGCTTCTAGCGTAAAGTCCTTTGGGCAAAAAAATTAATAAACCCTAGCCTTTTTCAAGCTTGGGCCGTTTTACTAAGTTTTACTCTGGGCCCTTTAAAGCCCTATAATTCTCAATTTCTAAGTTCTCGTCTCTACGGAAAATACTACTCCACGGTTAAACCTAAAACACTTTTGATTTACGTCACGAAATAAGGTCCATATTATTGTAATATGTGATATATTATCATAAAAATGAATTATATACAATAAGGCATATTAGTCAGCGTGAAATTCCAGCTTAACCATCTATTCAATCAAAATAAGTACTAGAAACATTCAAAAGTCGTAACGTATGTACATAGGGCTGATAATTAAGTTATTCGGAGTTCTCGGTTATCTGATAATTGAACCAAATTTTTTTGATTCACAAGACCGAAAACTGATCCAATGCATTTTAAATTTTTTCTTCACAATCAACCCATTAGTCATTCGATTCTTATACTAGTATAGGAAGGGAACCTTAAATGGTTCCAAATCCCGTTCCACGATTGGTGGGTAATAACGGACCGACTAAGCAGACCCACACGTACATATCTAAATTGAAGTGTTTACACAGTTTTTATAAAACTACAAAAATTAATTTTTATCCCAATTTCCAAGCACATCATTCAATTCTATATTTAATTAGAGATCAAAGCTGATTTTAGAGATCAAAGTTGATTTCATTTCTTACAATGTATATAGCTGTATTGTCGCAGGTCTTATAATAAACATTATTCTAATGTAAAACTTTGGATACCATATATAAGTTGAAAAACACAAAGTTGTTTGGTATAATGTGTGTTGACCTAAAACTATGTACCATGACCAACTAATTCGACCATGAGTTTATGTTCCCATGCAAAAAATTGTTGAAAAACATAAAAAAGAGTTGTAAATTTAGTAGTACTACAATGGAAACCTAATATCTAGGGTTGACTATGGAGTTGGACATTGCTCGATTTCTTGGATCTTGTTTTTCTCATTGCCAACCACACGTACAATAACTAAAAAGTTATATCATGTCTTGATTGATTTAGATTTAAACTTTCAACAAACGTAGAGAATCTCATGACAGTTGTAGATATAAATTATAGTACGACTATTAATACAATTAAATTAGAGAGTGTAAATTAATCGGATCAAGCGACATATATATCCATAATATATATTCAAACTAAAAAATGCTAGTATATATCAGATTATGAAATTAGTTATAGTATATTAGGGAAACTTATGGTAGTTTAAAAATTAGTTGTAAACATTATTAATTAGTTGTAAACACTATTAATAAGGTGTGATCCGTTGCTAACTTTCTTAAGTTGCTAATTCTGTTAATTCATCAATGCAGTGTATTAAAAATGTCAACACAATGACACTGAAATGTCAACATTAATTTAGTTGACATTTTAATACATTGTGTTGACATTGATATTTAAAATGTCAACACAAATTTATATTGACATTTTAATATAATCTTGTTGACATTTTTTATACACTGCGTTGATGGGTTAGCAAGTTAACAATTTAAGAAAAGGTAGTATTATAATGCACACTCATTATTAATTTTCACATTTTTTTCAATTTTTGGAGAAAAGAAATTTGGGTGAAATTGTAGTTAACGTGATATTCGAAAAAATTTACGAGGACGTAACTGTTCATGAATTTTATCAATTTTCTTAACTCACTTAGCAAACAATTCAGTTATGAAATAGGAAATTAGAATATTCCGTCATCGGAAAAATTGAGAAAAAATTTATAATTTATAATTTTTTCAATTGATTTTTAAAGTTGTGGAACATACCATAATTCGACCAAAATTCATGATATTTCTGATAATTTTCCCTTTAAAATGAGTGAAAATTTGAAAATCATTCTGAAAGAAATATCTTCTTTTGTCGAAATATTCAGAAGTGAGTAACTTTACCATTTTAATAGCAATTATTAAAATGAATTACTTATAAAGAATTTGCATTACCATTGAAATTAAAGTAAAATGCTGATCTTGACATTATTTTTCTATAGAATAATAAAGGAAAAGAAACTACACATTTTTAACATTTTTTTGTCCAAATAGGATAAATACGAAAACTGAGGATGTAGTAGTATTTTTCAAATTATCTCAAAATAATTTTTTAGATTTTTATTAACTAGTAATTAGTGCACTTATCACTTCTTTTTTACTCATAAACAATCATATATCAACATTAATTTATACGGCCATGAAATTTTGCAACAATAATGTCTCTCATTCAACGCTCTCTATGAACCCTAAAACTCAAGATCCCAATTAAATTTTTTATAAATATTATCTGAAAGACTTATCTCGCCATAATATCACTAATAAATTCAATAAATTTAGGTTGTTAATTTTTCATTTTATTGGCAAAATATCTATCTTATCAACCCATACATTATTATTTGGATCACTAATTACATATCTTAAGGTTCCAAAAAAACAATCTTATCCAGCTCATTCATAGGATTGTTGTCTCCACACACACACATATTTTATATATTCCAATTTTAAATAGAAAAAAATAGATAGAGAAAATCGAGTTTGACCTTATATTATTTTAATTGTTATAGTGTGAGTGCGTGTGTAGAGAGAGGGCACGAGCGTCAACACGGCGCAAGCGTTGTTTCTGGGCCTAGAAGGGTTGACTATCGAGGGATGTCACGTGACCCCATTTCCTTATGTTTTCTTCCTTAAACAATTTCTTCTTTGTGTCATTAAAATTTAAAAGGGATATTTGTTGAGTAAATCCTTAAACTTTTGTCTTTTTTTTTAAATTTTTTTAAAACTTTTGTCAAATTATGACTTTGTACACCAATTTTAAAATCCGCATATAAATGATCAAAATATTCTTTTTTCTAATTGCAACCAAATCAAAATTTTGACTTGGATTAATATGGCTTAATATATAATCATACTTTAACAACTGAAATTGTTTAATCTAGTATAAATATGCTTTTGTTTTGCTGCCTAAACATGACGCAGTTTCTATTGACGTCCATTAGTTCCATGAAAATAAGACATTAACCCATATTAGTGCCGAAATTGTGATTGATTGCAAAATTATGACAAATCAATAATTTTATGATAAGCGGATTTTAAAGCTTCTATATCCGCTGGGAGATTTTCGGCCTTAATCCGCAAACCCGGTCGAGTAGGATTAACAAATTCTGCCAAAGGCAGGTTCGGTACACCTGTGGTCAAACTATTTTTTTTATTAACAATTTACTGATAAATAATCCTAATTAAAAACTAATGAATTCGCATTGAAATTAATTATATCTAACAAAATGTGTGAAGAGTGAAGACGTTTGACCTTAACAGCTCTCCAACAAGCGCTTGGGATTAGAGCCTTCCATTTTCCCTGCTTACTCCTTAATTACATTATTAATTACCTACTAATTAAACAAATTTGAGGCTCAAATCCCAATTCGATCTCGCCCTAGTCTTGCGCCTTCAGAGTTGGTTTTCATTGTTGGAAATTGAATTCTTGCCTCTTCTTGGGATTTTAATTTTAAGTTCAACTTAATTGGGATCTTATAAATGACAGTCGATATCATATTTTATTCAATCCATCGAAATACAATATTGAAAATATAATCTATGGGGATAGGGGGGGACTTTATAACATAAATTTGGACCAAACCATAAAATATTCATTTAGCTTAAGTCACAGATAATTTCTCAATGTATGTCTCCATCTTGATTGTAAATGTTTTTGACACATGGCACCGACATAAAATTTATGTGAAGTTGTCTAAACACATGTTTGAAGACCTTTTACAACATTTCAAGTTTGATTACCACATGTATGAAAGGGTTGATTGTTGTTTAATAACTTTAATTATGTGATTTCATTAATTACGGTTCCTCTCGTCACACGTCCCATTTGCAAAAGTGATGTATGATTGAGTGACTTAGTAAAGTAGAATACACTCGTCGACATGGAATTTGTTTAAATAAGTCTAGGATTTTTTTCATTGATATTTTGCTTAGTTCATTATTAACCTTTTTTAATTAATACACCCAAATAACGTGGAACTTTTATCTTACTTTTGCTCTTAATGTAAATCATCTGCTATAAGAAATAGGCATATTTTTTTTCTAATATTTATGTAGGATTATATACTTATTTCCTATAGGGTGTCATCAATTGCTAACTTTTTAAATTGTCAACTCATTAATGCAGTGTATTAAAAATATTAACATGATGATATTAAAATGTCAACACATAATTTTGTTGACATTTCAATATATTGTGTTGACATTTTAATATCACCGTGTTTACATTTTTAATACATTGCATTGATGAGTTAGTAGAATTAACAACTTAAAAAATTAGCAATATAACACTCCCCTATCTCTCTAGGGTGTGATATAAGAGTCTTACTTTTCATTAACAATATTTTAAACATTTTTTTTTTCTTTTATCATTCTCTTGCTTTACAAATTTTATTTTAAATCATTAAACGAACTATTTTTTTGAACGGATGCGGTATTAATTTTAAGACTAGAGTCTAGTCTCCACCAAACATGTTGAAACAATAAAATTAGAAGTCACAATGGAAAATCATTTTTAGTAAGGAATTAGGTAGAGCAATACAAAAGTGAGTTACATAAAAAAACAAATACTATGAAGTTTGATTGAAAGGGATTTTCCCACTACTTAAAAAGTTATAAACCTACAACATAAGTTTGATCAAACTGTACAATTGAAAACTGAAATAATAATAATAATCGATCAAATTCGCCTCTAGTTTCCAAGATTGACACTGCCCGAATCCATAACAATCGTTAGCCTTCTAGCATTCTTGATGAATTCACTGCAAAATCATAAAACCACAATCATAATTAATCCAAATGTCTAATTATAATAAAAAATAAGGTATGTAACAATCTTGCAAAGATGGACTATGATCACAGTACCCGAAGGGCTCGTCCCCGATGTGTTTCGCGTTTCCACGAGCATCGTTGTAGAGTACGCTGCTCGACATCTCCGATCTCTCCATGCCAAATTCTCCATCAGAGGAGGCCTCCAGTGGGAAATTCTGAATGACAGCTGACCCCGAGCCGTTGGACACGTTTGCTGTGTTTTCTTGATTCCCATCTGAGCTGTTGTTGCCTTCAGAGTGGCTCTGAGAGATTTGCTCAGCAGTGAGAATTGGCTGCCCGAACAGAAGAAACATCGGTGTCTTGGCCTCGTTGATTTTCTTCACCTCGTGCAGAGGACTCCCCGTTTTCATCAAGGAAGACGAGGCAGGGTAGCTGGAGAGGAGTCTAGGAAATTGACCAGCGTAGTCGAGCAGCTTAAAATCGAACGGCTGAAGTTTCGTGTACTGGAGATCCGACGGGGGTGGTTCGAATCGAGCATGCCTGGCTCCCTGTACGCCTGCAGGGATGTTGTCGGGTAGACAACACAAGGGGCTGCTAGGACTGAGGGGATTGGTTACGAGTGTCCCCATCGGGAATTGCCCGTAGGGGAACTCGGTTGGCTGAGGCAGCCGCGGCTTCTTCCTTGGTGGGGAGAACGGGGAGAGGCCGTGGCCGTGACCTGCTGCCATAGTTGATACTAATTCAACCAACCAAGGATTCACTCTCTTCACATTGTGTAGTAAATCAGGCTCATCCCAAACCACCTAAAATGCAAAACATTGACCTAATCAGTTAGAGAAGCTATGAATCTAATCCAAGAACACCTCAAAACTCATGAATTGAACATGGATTTGCAAATCAAGATTACAAACATATGTATAACAACATCATCATTTAGCAAAAAATGTGATCAAGAATAGACAAATCAAGATAACAAACATAGGGGGTATCCTTTCCTCTCTCAGAAAAAAAAAAAAAAAAGATAACAAACATAGGTTACCTGAAGAAGTCTCCAAGGGGAATTAGGCCAATGGATTGCATCATCGACTTGAACCGACGAAATGGTTCCCATGAACCAGCTGATCCTCGACGAATCCTCTGTCTCGAACGCCATCTTAAACCTCATCCCGGAGCACCACTGCACCCTCAAGGCAGCCCTAACGGCCGACTCCCTAACCACAAACTCGGGCGAGCCAGCACGAGGATAGTAAACAACCTCAAAAGGCTGGCCATTAGCAGCAACGCTAGCTGCCTCAACAACAGCCTCAGCCTTCACATCATCCCTCTCCTTCAACCCCAAATCACCCCCACCCCCCCTCCTACCACCAAGGCCGACACTCTCACCAAGAAAACCCGAGAAGCCACCTTGTAAGGCCGGGATGCCCGTGTTCCATCCACACGAGACCTCAGGACCGCCACCAATCCCCCTCTTGGCCCTCCGTATCCCCACACACAGATCCCCATTCTCCGCCCTCAAGAACACGATTGAATCCCCGGCCACGAGCTTCTTCTGGTTCACGAAATTGCTCCATCCGGTCGTCAGGAGATGGCGGCGAGGAGTCCCCCTATAGATGTGCCTAAACTTCCAAACCACCCCATGGACATCCTTAGCCAAGATTGTCTGAACAGGGGGCTCAGCAGAGTAATCCAACCTAGGAAAAATGGTCTCAGCACAATACCTAGGGACAGAGAAACCACCCCCATTGTTTGCATCAGACTGTGTCAATGTCTTTGCAAATGAATTGGCTCTCTCTGTCTCCTCACTCCTTTCAAACCCTCTCTCATCCTCACACACATCAGACTCACTCCCTACCAAAGGCACTAGCCTGATTTTAGCAAAAACCTCATCACTCTCAGAATCAGCCAAGTACTTAATAGAGGCTACTCTACACAACACAAGAGGTGAGACTCTCGGAAATTTCATGAAATCAACATTCTCATTAGCATGTTCAGCATGACCTTGAGGGAAATAATAGACCTTGGAATTTGGGGGTGGGATTTGAGCCATCCCACCAGCACAGGCATGCCACAGCTGTGGGTCCAAGCAATTCTCCATCTGATTCATGGGGTTGCTCAATGAATGCATCACGTTGATCATCTCTTCAAATTCCTCAACCCCACCTCACAATTTTCTGCAGACAAACGGATTTCAGTATAAAAATCGAATCTTTAATTCAAGAAAACAGCAAAAAATAAATATCTTCCACCTTTTTTGCTGGGAAATCTTGAAAAGATTACAACTTTATGAAGCAATGACAAGAAACAGAAGAGGGAAATTGTGTAGGGCTACTGCAAAACATAGAACTGTTGAACTGGTTGAGGGAGAGGAGAGGGGGAATTTATGCCGAGTGTTGGAAGAGGGTAAGGTAAAAGTTTGATGAAAAGAGAGGGAAAGGACAGAGACAAGAGACAAAAACGCACAACACACACTGAGTCTAGAGAGAGAGAGAGAGAGAGGTGGAGTGAAGAGAGGATTGAAGTGTCGTAGATATAAGCATTGGTTTGCCGACCAGAAGGTGGCAGAGGGAATTGATTTAGACAGATGATGCAGATAAAATAAGTTTCCCTATTTATTTAGAGCACGGTAAGGCCATCCACAACGCTGTCTCTATACCGTCTTTTAAACCGTCTCTTAACTACTATTTGAGCACTATTTGAGGGCCCCACTGTCCTTTTTTCCTCCATCTCTTAACTAAGAGACGGAACCTGCAACGCTCCGTCTCTTAACCGTCTCTGTACCGTCTCATAAGTACTATTCATTCAATTTAATTTATAATTTTTTTTAAAACCCAATTCAATTTAAACAAACACACTTTATTAAAATTAAAACAAAAAAAAACACACAAAATAAAAAAAAAAATTTATTAAAATTCGAATTTTTTTTTTAAAAAAATATTTATTGCGTCAGCACGTGACGACGCCCACTCGCGCGCCGGCGAGTGGGCGTCACGCACGACGCCGGGCTGCGCCACGTCGCCTAGGCGCGTGGCGAGACAGCTCGTCTCGTGGCTCGCCGAGGCGAGACGCGCGACGAGACGGGACGAGATGGAGGCTGCAACGCGTCTCGCCGGGGTCTCGTCTCGCTGAGACGAGACGCGAGACGCCGGCGAGACCCGTTGTGGATGGTCCAAGGGTGGACACTTACAATTGCTCCACCGTTTTTTTTTGTCCAAAGTAATTTCATATTTGTCCGCACCAATAAAAAAAAATATCTGCAGCAATAATGAACACTTTTTTAAACCACTTTTTACTTTAATTTTTTGTTTTTATATTTTAATTCAATGAAGGAGCGCGGCCTCCACTATGGTGCTAGTGCGCTCCGCTATAGTCTCGTTGGATGGTCCGACGATGAGTAATCGCACGAGAGAGCGCGGCCTCCGCCAATTCCGCCGCCCGCGCCGCATCCTCCTCGTCTGCTTCCATTTGCACCTCTTGAATCAGAGAATTCCACGCGTCATTTCACAAATTGTCCATTTTTAATACCAATGAAATCCACAAATTTTAGTGAGAGAAAGTATGAATAAAGAGTTGGAATGGTGTGCAAATAATGAGGGAAATGAGGTGTATTTATAGGTAAATTAAATAAATTTTTAAAAAAATGAAAAAAATTGTCCGCCCCCTACCGGCGCGTCCTCGGCCCCTAGTCGCCGATCGCCCTTCCGCCCCAAAAAAAGCGTCCGCACCGGGGCGGACGCTTCTCCCGCTATAGTTAGCTACGGCGGCGGCGGTTCCGGGGCGGCCAATGCACCGCCCCTATAGTGGATGCTCTTGTAGTGGGATTGTGTATCTGCTGCCGTTGCTGTTGAGTGTGTTTCCAATTACATTTTCTTTTTCTATTTTCATATTGTTTTTTCTGCAAACCAGTTTGTCCACTAATGTAGAAAAAAACATTTCTTTCATCTTTTGTCTTTGAATTAAGCTTTTTTCTTGCTTGATTTGGTCGGAATTTATATTTTGAGAATTTGTATATTTCACACCAATAGGGAATTTGATGGTCATGTGTTGATATGTAGATTGCTTGTGTAGAGTACCTATTTTTGAAAATGGTAATAATAAATTTTAGATGGAAACATTGAGTTATTGTGGAAATTTGGAATAAATTATGTGATAATAAGGGTGTCTATAGAGTTTAGATCTCTTTATTGCGAAAGATAAGATGGCATTGTTTGGTATTCCCAAATGAATAGACTAATTGATCTTTTAAAATAGTTTAGATGAGATAATTGTTGTCTATACACAACAATAAAAAAATATATGAGAAATCAAGATACGTGATAAATCAAGGTATGTGATAATTTTTGGATAATGAATATATAAATAATGAAATTGTGTTCATATTTGGTTGATCTCATAATAATTGAAATTTGATAATTTTTAATGATGTTGCAATTGTCTCGTGGCAAAATTTTATAGCATTTTCGTGAATTAATTTTCAAACGTTTACACATATATGTACTTAAGAATTTTAATGATGCGACTTTGACTAGTAGTGCAGACGTATGTTTTGAAGATTTTATGAATTAAAAAAGAAAAAAATCATCTTCCCCATTACAAAAGTGAATTAAGATGTGATTAGTATTTGCATTTGTCTCGTAATTAGTGGCAGGGCAAAAGCCTCGTATTAAAAGTGCATATATTTTCATACAACTATTTGTTGTATTAATTCTTTTTAGTGAAAAGTTTTTAGGTCATCCGCAACGCTGTCACTTATCCGTCCCTTAAATAATTATTTATGGGTCCTACTGTACCTTTTTACTCCATCTCTTAATTAAGGGACGGAACCTACAACCATCCGTCCCTTAAATTACTATTCATTCAATTTCATTTTTATTTTTATTTCCAACTAAATTAAATTAATAAAAACACACTTCATTAAATAAAATAAACTTACAACATAAAATTCGTAAAAAAAATATAATTTAATAATTTCTTAAAAAATTAAAAATACATCATTTAATAATCTCCTCCGCCAAATTTTGCCCAAATGTGATCCATTAGATCATCTTGGAGTTGGGCGTGGGCATAAGAGTCACGTGTCCTTGCCCGAATAGACAACCGTTCTTGTATAGACGGATGCACTCCACTGCGTGGCGGACTACTTGCGGTAGAGCTTCCAGGGGCTTCAGGGTCGAACCAATTTCCCGCCTCGGGTCCTTCGTCTTGGACAATCATGTTGTGCAAGATTATGCATGTATACATGATGTTGACCATGCTCTCTATGAACCACGTACGAGCCGGGGCTTTGATAATGTTGAAGCGCGCTTGGAGAACCCCGAACGCCCGCTCCACGTCCTTCCGAGCAGCCTTCCGCTTCTGCGCAAAAGCGCCTGCTTTGCGTTCACAGGCCTGGTGCACGTCTTCACGAAGGTTGACCACTTCGGGTAGATGTCGTCCGCAAGATAGTACCCCATTTTATAGCGCCGGTTATTAGCGGTGAAGTTGATGGTCGGCGCTTTACCATCCAAAACTTCGGCGAAGAGGTCGGATTGGTAGAGCACGTTTATGTCGTTGTTCGAGCCGGGGACCCCGAAATACGCATGCCAGATCCATAGCTGGCAGTCGGCAACGGCCTCGAGTATAACGGTGCGGTGGGTGCCTTTGTGGCCGCTCGTGTACGACCCCCTCCACGCCACCGGGCAATTCTTCCATTGCCAGTGCATGCAATCGACGCTGCCAAGCATCCCAGGGAATCCGTGCACTTCTTCGTGAAGGCGGAGCAGGAACTGACAATCTGTCGTGCTTGGCTTCCGGAGAAATTCGTCGGTGAAGGCTGCCCGAACGCCTTTGCAGAATTGGAGCAAGCACATTCTCCCAGTGCTTTCTCCAATGTGGAGGTATTCGTCGAACACATCCACCATTTGTCCAGTCGCAAGCTGATGGATTGCTGCAGTACATTTCTGTAACGTCGTGTGGCTGGGACGGCCGACGGCGTCGAACCTTTCTTGGAAGAACTCTTCCCGGGCCGCCAATGTATTTGCGATGTGAAGAAATAGCGGTCGCTGCATGCGGAAACGGCGACGGAAGTAGGTATCTCCCCACACCGGGTTATCGCTGAAGTAGTCGCGGACTAACCTTGCGGCGGCTTCCTCCCGATTACGATGGATATAAGTCTGGGAGCGTCTTTGGGGCAGCGCGGCTTCCTCCGCCTCCCGGCGTCGATCTTTTTCAAGTGATTCTTCCATTATTCGACTCATTTGCTCATATGGATCCATTAGATCGATTAAATTTGGGGGAAGAATAAAAGAGATGATTTGAGATGAAAATTGGAAAGGAAAGAGAGAGGATTTGAGAGGTTTAGATGTGTGTTTGTGTGTGAAATGAGGATGAAACAGGAGTATTTATAGAATAAAAAATAAAAAATAAAAACAAAAAAGAAAACGGTCGAAAACGGTAATATTATTGTTTTCGAATTTTTAAATTTTTTTTATTTAATTCGATTTTTTTTAAAAATGAATTATTGCGTCAGCGTGACGAAATCCACTCGCGGGGCGGCGAGTGGGCGTCACGCATGGCCTGGGAGCGCGCCACGTCGCGGGAGCGCATGGCTAGACGTCTCGCGCTGCGTCTCGGCGTGACGGGCGTTCCGGCGGGATGGTGACAAGACGGGATGCTGCAACGCGTCCCGCCACCGTTTCATCACGGAGGAACGAAATTCGGGCCACCCGCGTAACGCGTTGCGGGTGGCCTTAGGCCATTTCAATACGTGGCGCAGAAGCTTAAAAGTGAAAAGCTTTTTATACTTGCTTCGGCAACAAAATTAATACGGCTTCAATATTTACCCATATTAAAAACATAGTTATTATTTTTAAAAAATATAATTTGTATGCAATTAATTTATTAATTTGTTCTTCTTTATTACTTCACATATTATTATTTTTATAAACATTGAGTAAAATGTCAACACATTCATCAAATAATTGTTGCCTGCTTACCCGCGTCTCTTTAAATTAGTGATTCAAATAAGTTCAGTTGAATTCCTCAATTTTAGGCATTAATATAGGTTATATTTAAAATCAACTTAACTTTAAATCCCCTTGTTGTTGTGGACCGTGGCAATATATGTTATATTTAAGGGTAAATTTTTATGAGGTTTAATCAAATTTTAGTCTATCCAACAACTTTAAAATTTTGTGCAATATAATTAACTATTTTTTAAATTAGTGCTAATCTACATTTAAATATTTGAAAACTACATACTAGTCGAATATATGGAGATGGTTTATAGTCATCGTTTTTTTTTCTTGCTTTTTTGGTTATTAAATCTTTATTTTCTAGTCTTGCTTGATTAGATTGTGTTGTCTGCAATGTGGTCATGTTGGATATGTTATATGCTGTGAAATTGATATTTTTTTACAAAGAAGACCGGCATATATGATTTTGCATTGTATTGTCTTTTGTTAGTTTATGTGTTGCTATTTGATAGAGTATATTAGTTTATTTTGTTATATTTGGAGATACCACCATTCTTGATGGGCTCAGTTCGGCAATTCTTGATTTCGAAAATTTTTACACCGAAAACTGTTTGAACGCGCTAATATAGAAATAAATATGTGCTAACCTTTGAGAAAGCAACACAAAATTAGTGCTAATGATTCTCTTAAACATACGGTAACAAAGCAAGCCGGTCGGTAGTTGACGTTTGAGAAACGATAATTTGGTTGGAATTTAACTTTTAAGGCCGCTATTAACATTGTTTGTGTAGTAATTAGTTTGTTTTATCTTGATTAGATTTAGCATAATGACACTTTTAGTGCTACTTAGTCAACCCATTTGTGAGCAAAAACCGATGTTGTATGCAAATTCACAAATCTCGATTCTCACCCTTGTTATTATAATATTAATAAGTGATATTGATAAAATGCTTTAAAAACTAGTATATCAATAAAAAGGACCATATGCTTGATTTTTATGGTCATAGTCCAAAATGTGGAGCTTTTTCGGTTGATTTATTTGTTTTTTTCTCACTCACTCTCTCTAACTCGAATGGTTTTTGAGTTAATGTTTGCCTTAACAAAAAGCCTAATCCTTAATCTATATACATATAAAAAATATATAAATAAATAAAAATAAAATAGTGTAAGTGGAATTCTTTTGAATTTTAAATACCCGAGACGTGTAGAGTTAGGCATTCAGTCACCATTTATGCTAATTTCATAGATAAAATGAAATTTTCACATATCATTGAAATTTAGAATAGAGCAATTATACAGAGATAATGACTTCGTAACCATCTTTTTTCTCTTCTAAGGTCAATATCTAATTCATTATACTAGTTGGTGTGCTATTTTTATAATCAAGTAACCTTTTTTTCTTAATTCATTATAATAGTTTTCAATTGGGGCGATGATTGATTTCTTAAAATCGTCAACGACAATTTTGACATTCACATACACTATTTTTGGTAAAGAAGAATATCGTCGGAGATTTATATAAAAGGATGAAATTGGTAGTTGTTTTGATTCAACACCACCTTTCATTTCTATTTCAAGGTATAAGTTGCTTCAATTATAGTTTGAAAATCAATTTTTATAGGTGTTCTGTCACTTAATCGACCAAAGGGATATAAATACAATCATTTCCAAATATGTGTTTGTTAGAAACATCTGTTACATCAAAATAATATTTTTTTATTTCACTATTTTGGTACCTATATATTTTTTAAGTTAACAACCAACAATGTCGATTCAGTTTTATCACAAAGCCATTCAAATTGAATTCAAGAGAAAAAAGAAATATTTTACTATTTGAGTAAATTGTACAAAAATATATGTGTGTAGTAGAAATGTAAAGGGTGATTTTATGTGTGTGTTGGCCCAGTGATATGCAGATAGAGTAATTAGTGTTCGATGTTAAAGATCTCAGAATCTAATTCAGATACCGTGACACGATGATTAACATTTTCATTTAGTGATATAAAAAAACGATGATCTAGTAATAACAACTAACAAGACATCATCATATTTTCATGAGTAAAGGTCAAAACTGGTCCTGAACATATGCCCATTTTATGATTTTGGTCCTATACTTTATCTTTTGAATTTTTGCATCCTAAACATTTCAACTCGGATCACAATTGGTCATACACTAACAATTCCGTCAATTTTTAAACGGTTTTAACCCGATTTTGACCGATTTTGAAATGGTTTTAACCCGAATGAGACTGTTAAAACCATCAAAATCAGTCAAAATCGGGTTAAAACCGTTTAAAAATTGACGGAATTGTTAGTGTAGGACCAATTGTGATCCGAGTTGAAATGTTTAGGATACAAAAATTCAAAAGATAAAGTATAGGACCAAAACCATAAAATGAGCATATGTTCAGGACCAGTTTTGGCATTTACTCTATTTTCCTCAACAACGAAAACAAGACATCATAATTATTGTGCATAAGATGGTGCTATATAGAAATATTACTTTTGTTTTTGTAATAAGAGAGAAAATAACATAAATATAAAGCCCATTAAATTGAAGGCCCCCTAAACAACAACATTTGGAATTTAATGGACCCTCCATTTAATTGGTGTCCAAACATAAGCAAATGGCTTTGTCGAAAATGATAATAATAGCATTAGTTTCCACATCCCATCAAGATCCAACAACTTGCAAATTGTGTTGGTCTCATTTTCAATCAAGAAAACATTTCAACTACGATCTAACTATGTTGTTTGGTGCACTGGTAAGTGCAGAGGGAGGGACCATTTCATCAGTGACAGTGCAGTAAAATTCATATTGGTACGAGCCATATATATTCCAAATTTTAGCAGTAAATTTTTTATGTTCGTAATATTGTTGATACGAGGAGTGGCCTATAGACTTATTAGTTTCAATTCTATCTTTAAACCGATAAGTGATAGTTGTATTTTTAGTTTTTTTTTTACATTTTAATTGTCAACACCCTCCCTCAAACCCTTCAAAGTGAATTTTGGAGGGGTTGAACATTTTTTTTATCGTTTGGACCACTAACCCTAATTTAAAGCCCATATATATTGTTGGGAGAATCTTTTTTTTTGGTTTCATTATACATATTTTGCTAGGTCAGTTAATTCTGACTCACGACATGTCATGGAATTTTATCTTAAAATCAATTGATGATAGGAGGAGAGGCTCCACGACTTAATATTACAGTTAAGTCAACTCTGTACACTGAGTTATATTTTTAGTTTTTTAATTCCAATTGCCAATAATATGAACTTTCACACGTCACAAAATATTGAAACAGCTTGGTAGAGATTTATTTTAGTTATATAGACATTCATGATGCACATATATAATTATTCAAGAATCAAATCCTCAAGGCAATACATCACTTGTTATCCGGTATTTGTATATGGAGAAGGGAAAAGACCATTCAAAATATTTTCACAAGTCGAAATTTATTTTATTGATGGTCAGTAGCTGTCGCATAAGAAATGAGGTATTTAAAATATTTTGGTAAGTCAAGAATAATATTGATGGTCAGTAGTTGTCGGATAAGTTATCAGTAGTACTGAGCTTCAGGCTGTGATGATAATGCAGTAACATTGGGCAAACTTATATGTAGTGACGTTAACTATAAATCTTACTGAGCTTGATCTTCATATCAATGGGACTAATTAACTAATTTCCTGTTGAATGTGATGGTTAAGTTTGTGTCAAATATACAACGGGATTACGGCAGAAATCGCAACGGAAGGAAGAACAAATCGCGACGGGATGGGAGAGTTCGAATTTCTGATTTTAGGCATGGATTTGGGGTTTTAAGCTTCACATGTTAAACGGCGTTGTTTAATGAATTTATGGCATTTTGCACGTCAGATTTCTGGCTTGCCACATTCACCGTATATGAAGCTAGAAACTCCAGGGTCGGGTCAAAAGGGAAATTCTTGAGTTCATGACTCTGTATACTAGTTTTATAGTTGATGGGAAAAATAAAAAATCGTGAACTATAAAAGTAGTATAAAGTCATGAGCTATTCCGGAAGAATGCATTGTCCATATGCAAAGGCGATTCTTGTAGGGTAGAGAGATTGGATCATGTGGTAACTTGATTGCGTGGGAAGTGAATCAAAAACCGATTGATCAAGGAGGACTTGAGTTTAAAGATATTCACATCTGAAATGTTACTTTATTATTTAAATGATGATGGTGATTTGCAAACAATCAACGTGCTATGTAAAAGAAAGTCGTGAGTTTGATACAGACCAAATATGAGAACTCATCCCAAAAGACTAGCCTGTTAGGAGAGAGAGCCCATTTAATCTATATACTCCACACCAGTTGTTCTCACAACCGATGTGAGAATTGAGTCCGTAGCAGAGTTCCATTCACAAACACAAACACGAGACTATTTGCAAAACACAAGACACAGTCAACTCCAACTCAGTTCAAGATCAACATTACAAACATATCAACTGCAAAAAGAATTCCCACCAACTTCTTCTTCTTCTTCCTCCTCCTCGCCCCCGACTAGCTAAATCATGATGAATTCTATAGCTCCCTATCCCCTCCTTACCTTAATCTACAAAGAACAAACAAATGGCTTGAGCACCAACTCTAGAGTGAAGTGTCGGCTGCGTTTCTAGGCTCAGCCCTGCATCTCATCTCAACGACCTTCTTGTGCGAGTTTGAGTGCAGAGACGGGACGAAGGTTGGGCTAGCAGCAGGCCGGTACTCAGGGAACAGCCTCCCAGTCTTGTGGCGGACGCCACAAGCATTGCACAGAGTCTTCGGCCCCATAGGCCCCGCCCTCCACTGCGGAGTCTTTGTCACCTCACAATGCAAGCATTTCCGAACTGGCGGGGCGTCTTGACCCGTTGGGTTTGCAGGAAGCCTTATCTTGATTTTCTTGCTCTTCTTTGAAGGAAGCGACTCAGCAAAGCTATCGGATTCTGGGGAAGAAGCAGAACGGGGATTCTCCACGCAAGAAGACGAAGGGGAGACGAGCCGGATTGCTGGCTTGGGATTGAAAGCTGGTGGCCGAGGGCGCTTGCTGCGTGCACGTTGGGGGCCAAGATGGACGGGGCTAAGGGGCATCACGTTCCCCCCCGAGGTGGGACTGCTACTGCTGCTGCTGCTTCCTGAAAACGAGTCCTCCATGAAGGTCGAAAGCCACTCCAATTGCACTATATCCTCATACTGCAACAACACATACTAAATGGATCAGATCACTAAGAAAACTACTACTATTCAATTTATAATCAAGAATTTCTTCAAAAGCATTGGATGTAACAATCAAGACCATTTAAGGCACCTAAACTAACACACAATAAGACTTATCCAATCAAATATAAAATATCAACATCACTTTATTCTTTAAACATCATTGACAAACAATGAAAGTCTTATGTAGAAGAAGCTCACCGGAACAGAGAGCTCAGCAGCGAGGTCGGAGGCAGAGGTGACGGAGAAGAGGGAGTCGCAGCCCTGCAACGCCTCGTCCCAGGTGGGGAAATCCTTGTAGTCACTGGAGCTAACTACATTAGCATCATCACACTCAATGTGTGGGGGAAACTCAATCAAATCCTCCATTTGACAGAAGAAGTTTCCACAGTCGATTTCGTCTATCAACTCTGGCTCCATAACCCCTCTCTACACTACTACGCCAGCAACTGTAACATAACAAGAAACATGTTATAATGAGAATTTGGTGTACAATGCCTACATAGATAAAAACAAAAAAACAGAGCAAATAAAAAACATTGAAGAACACAAGGGTTTTGTGCAATTGTGCTTAACAGTTTTGGACCAAAAGGGTGAAGCATTTTTTGAATTCTTGCAAACAACAACCTAGAAAACCTTAACATAATCAGTCACAAACAAGAGTGGATATGGGCATGTTTCAAGATTACATCTTTCAAGCAAAATTTACTCAAATGTGAACATCTACCATGTAAAATTGGTTCTTGAAAGCTTATACAGAGGTGGGACCAAAAGGGTGAAGCATTTTTTGAATTCTTCACACATAATGAGTCGCAAACAAAATTGGATATGGGCATGTTTCAAGATTACACCTTTCAAGCAAAATTAACTCAAATGTGAACATCTACCATATAAAAAATGGTTCTTGAAATTTAAAACAGCAAAAAGGAAAATGCAGAGGCAGACCTTGGTGGGATGAAGGAGGGAGAAAGGGAGAGATGTGTCCTTGTTTGGGTGCACAAGTCCCAAAGCAAATGAAGAAAGGGGTTTTTGTAGAAGTAAGAGTTGCTAGTTTGAAGGTGTGTGAGAGTGAATATGAAGAGGGAGGAAGTGAGGCTAAAGATAGTGAATGAGGGAAGAAATGGTAGGTGAAATTCTTGCTTCAATGCAAGCTGTCTATTGCAATCAGCCTCTCACTGTCGTCATGTTTAAGACTTGCTCGAACACGGGTCCCACACCACTCCCACCGCTCTATCTTTATCTCTCTCTACGCGTAACACCGGAGCTGTAAATGTGCGGGATTACACGGGAATGGTGGTCTACGCGTAATTTTTTGTCAGCAAACTTTGTTTAGAAAAACATTTGCCTAACAAATTAGCTTAATTTTTAATCAGTGGTAAGTAAACTGTAAACCCAATTAAAATTAGTTTGAATTTAACGAAAGTAAATGCCGCACGTGACTTGCTAGTGCAGCTACGAACATGTTATGTCCATCATGGGCGGACCCAAGTGGGAGTGGGGAGTCCTCACTCATACTCCCTCCGTCCCGGACTACTTGCATTTATTTCCTTTCTGGGAGTCCCAAGTTATTTGCACTCTTTCCATTTTTAGTAAAAATTATCACCTACCGCCGCAATTGTTGACTTTGCTATACACTCATTCCTTAATCTCCGTGCCGAAAAGGAAATGTGCAAGTAGTCCGGGACGGAGGGAGTATTATTTTTTAAACATTTTTCTACTTATATTTTTTTAATTTAATCAAATTTAGTATAAATTATTATATAAAAGCCCCTACAAATAATCTAAATTACACAAATATATACTTAAAATTAATATTTAGAAATCTCAAGCCCCTGTTGTCAAATATTTCTGCGTACGCCACTAATGTCCAATCACTTGCCTCAATTTATTTATTTAGTATATTTATTAGTAATGTAATTTGACAAAATGCTAACAGATGTTTTGTGTAACATAATTACGTGAAGAGTATTCTTCTGATTTTGAGAAAATAATGGGAATTTGGTAGAAAATAGAGAAAAATCCAAAATTGTTTTTGAAATAGTTCTTCAATTATTTTCACCGGCCATTGTAATTTGTAAACCTTTTCTTTCTACAAAATTGATGTTGAAATAATTCTTCAATTCGGCCATTGTAAACCTTTTCTTTTTATTATACACATTTTTTAATCATAAGAAATATCAAAAGTATCTCTATAGCTTACTTGAATTGCACTCTATGAATCACTTCCTTCTAAAAGACTTAACGATTGTATAATGCATACATACCATTTATGGAAACCCACATATAACAATTCAAGGTCAGTGTTTTATTTTTGCATTTTAATTTAGCATTAATATGTTATTTCCAATAATTATTTAACCCACACACTAATAAAGTAATAGTAACATAATTGTTTATATTAATGTTTCATTCTTTATCTATTTCTTCCTCCAAACCTCATGTCTTAAAAAATATATTCTTCATTTTTAGTAGTATTTCATGACTTTAAACTATAATGCAAAGACAAATTCGTATAAACCTCTTTTTAATTCAAGCTTTAAAAAAAAGTAGTAGTAGTAGTACTTAATTATTTTGTGGGTAAAATGAATGTGTCAAAAGTAATTGTTCTTATTATTAAAAGTCATTATTGCTATAAATAAAAGTGAATGTGAAGGTTGTTACGAATAAACATAACTGTGCTCCAAATAAATAAAACGCTTCTTATGATCAATAGTGACAATTGCAAAAAAGATAAATCGTAAAAATAACAATGTTAATGAATAGGACTATAAATTATTGTTTGAAAAATCAAGTTTGGTCGGGTCTGTCCTCAGTCCAGGCAAGTTAGACCTCACACACTGTCCGGCAAGGAGAGTAAATAAACCAAGATGCTCAGATGCTATTCAGAGTTCAACTCGAAATAAAGTTAGCTAAACGAACCAAGTTTGAGCATGGTAATCGTCGGCTCGTTAACTTAACATTCCCGGCTCGATTTGATTACATCCCTTGCTTGCATGCAGAGAAGTGCATCTCTAAGTGTCCCCACAAAGCTACCCTACTAGACTCCATGAACTACTAGTTAATAACAATGATATGACCCCTTTTACATTTGTGCCATAATTTCATATTCCCTTTAGTAGTATTTATCTGGTGAAAAGAAGTCGGTCTTAACAAATCGAATTTTTAGTGCCATTCACATAATTATGGTTGTTCGGACAAAACTTAACTTCAAAGACAATGAGTAGCTCAAATGTTCCTCAACCTCAACTATAAGCTAACGATGATGACCAAAAACTTCAATACTTATCTGAATTTAAACTTTTTTGACGATATTTTGTTACCATGCTTGATTTACTTATATAGTGTGTGGGCTTAATTTTGTAAGCTGTGTATGAAATTTTACCACTACCATATATATATAATCAATTAGTTGGACAAGACACTTTGATCAAGTCGTACAACTCATGTTATTATGCTGATTATATATTCAAAACAACATGCTTAAGTATGTCTGTAACCATTTTCCTTGTTCATTATTGCACTAGATCCAATCTTGAGCATGTGATTAACCATATCCAATCTTGAGCATGTGATTAACCATATCTCGAATTTGAAAATCTTATTATGATAAACAAGAGAAACAGTATGATTTGCAAACTATTTAATTTATCTTCATATTATAGACGAATTACTCTAGAAAACAATCTAAATTTTGAGGATATACAAAGTTAGGTCCGTTAATTTAAATAAAAAAAGGTTTGCGAACCTAATTACTAAATGATAATAAGTTCAAGGACTCAATTGATTTATTTTTACTCCTTACTTTTATAAAATGATAAACATGAGAGTGAAAATATTAAATTCCCTAACAATTAGATTTATCTTCATACAGATAAAAATTTTATCCGAACACAAATAGAGTGGTTGCTAAATTAATTTTAAAATACCCAAAAGATAAATAGTATTTTTTCCTTAAATTTTTAATAGTCCATTCACTTTCTAAAAATACATAAACAATTTTATTGTTGGGAAGTGGATAATTATTGTGGGACATTGAATATAATTTGGTGGACCAGAGTTGCATGTGTTATAGTCCAGATACTACATCACCAAATTCAGAAAATTATTGCTTGATTCACTCACTAATTCATTCTTTTCTCAATTCAAATTCCAACCGTCCACTCCAAACTCACATGCCCATACTGGAAAATGAAAATGCACACCACACTAATTTTATAAAGTTAAAGAAGAATTTTTTTCCATTAAATTAAAAGGAACACTTTTATATAACTGTTAAAATTAAAATGATTCTATATATTGGGATCGAAACAATAATATCTGAATATGAAATGATATAAACAAATGGAAATTGCAGAACAATAGTGTTAAGCGGTACAGATGGAGACATATAAAATAGTTTATAGAAAATGATGATAATTTCATTGAATATAGTTCCCTTTAAAATAGGGAGTAGAACACAATATACATGGTAAGTCTTGAACACAGGAAAAAGAATAATCATTTTCTATGAAACTTATTTTATCAATTACGTGATTTAGGCAATTGATCTTAATGGCAATCTTTCCTTTCTTAACACTCCCCCTCAAATTGAGTAGTGGGATTTCCAAAACTCAATTTGCCAAGAACATCTTCAAAACTTCTAGCATTGACAGCCTTTGTCAATATATCGGCAAGCTGAGCTTCTGAATGAACAAATGAAAACTCAACAATTCCCCTTTCAATTTTTTCCTTGATAAAGTGTCTATCCACCTCCACATGTTTTGTTCGATATTGTTGAACTGGGTTTTCTGAGATGCTTATAGTCGCCTTGTTATCACAGTACAACTGGCACTTCTTGTTAGGAGCGAGGTTAAGTTCCTTCATCAATCTTCTTAGCCATAATATATCGGTGAGTCCACTTTTAATCCCACGAAATTCAGCTTCCGTACTTGAGAGAGCTACTACCTTTTGTTTTTTACTTTTCCACGTCACTAAGTTACCTCCATGACTCGTGCTAATTTAGTATTCAAAAGCGTCACCCGCAAGTGTACGAGTTAAGTAGCACGTGGTAAGCTAAATTATCGATCCACGGAGACTAAAAGCCGGTTTGAATACTATGATGTAACTTTGAACACTATCTAGACTAATAAAAGGGGTTTTGGTTTTCTTAACTAAGATCAAAGAACAAATAAGCTAGTAAGACAATTAACTAAGAAAAACAAACAAACAAAGATAGGTTTTCACACAAATTGGGAAAGTATAGGGAAATGGATCCGTTAGAATGGATCAAGGATTTCATCTATGGGTCATGCTCATCTATTGGGCCTCAAATGCGGTTAGGAAAGTCGGGATAATCGGTTAGACCCCCTCTCGGGTGCATCTAACACGTGGGTCAATCTCTAGTGTAGGAGTCTCGTCCATACAATTCGAGATTGACTCCAAAGCACAACGGACCCAAGCCCTCTCTCTAGCTTATGCATCTCTCGATTACATATAATGCACGGAGTTGTTGATTACACATCTATCCTAATCTTGTATTTCTCAATAACATCAATTAGGTACAAGATTTATCTAATTGGTAGCTAAGCAATTAGATATTAAAAGACCAAGGTTCAACAAAACCAACAAAAGAGATAGATACGCATTCAACCATAGATTCAATCCATACAATCCATTCAAACTTCACCAAATCCCTACTAAAAGCTTAGCTACTCATAGTCAAAGCTAACATAAAAGCAAAAACAAGGAAAACAAAGCTACACATAATAGAAATGATACTAGAACTCCCTATGGTGGAATTGATGGTGGGGGGTCTCCTTCCTCCAATCTCTTGGAAATGGGAAGCTCCTTGACTTCAAATCCTCTCAAAACCTTACTTTCTTGCTAAGATTCGTGGTGTGGGAGTTAGGGTTTGGAAATGAGTGAGAACCCTTTTATATCCGGAGTAAGAAAGAGGCAAAGTTGGCAACAGCGACAAATCGCCCGGTCGGGCGATCTGTAAGTCGGAATATGCCCGGTCGGGCGATCTGGGTAAATCGCGATGAGGCTTCAAACGCCCGGTCGGGCGTTTTGTTGGATGAAAAACGCCCGGTCGGGCGAACTTTCTGTTTTCTTCGGCTTGCGCCCGACCGGGCGTTTTTTATATGAAATTCGCCCGGTCGGGCGAACATTCTGTGGTCAGCCCGTTCGCTCCGTTTTGCCCGTTTTAGACCTGTTCTTGCATCAAAACTCCGACAAACTTGTTAACTCTAAAAAATAGCTGAAAAGTGGGTGAAACATATACTTTTTACCTCAAAAGATTCAACAACATGTGTTAATCACCCATCTAAACATCCTAAACTATGAGTTTGTCAACTCCCCCAAACTTAAACATTTGTTAGTCCTCGAACAAGAAGAAAGAAACAAGACATACAAACTCATGCAAGGATGTGGAGTGTCATCATTGCCTCAATAGAAATAAAATACGACAAGTATCAATGGCCTCGGATGCATGTAAAGTATTATGAAATATAGCTTCAAGTTACTATCATGTACTCAACCTTGCCAATTTGCCCTCTCAAGGAGAAAATGCAATGTGCATTTTAGAAATTTCACTCACTCTCAAAGTATATAAACTCTTGACATAACTCTCAAATCATCAAAACATGCATAGTTTACCATAGGCTTGCTCGAAATTTACACTCTCCTCTACTATGGTGTGATTAAAGATATAAGGTCCGAAAGGTCTTTTCAATAGGTTGTAATGTAGGCTCTTTGGATAGGTGAGGCAATTTTCGGCTAAAGTGACTTTAATTCCCAATATCTTGCTCAACTTCACCAACTTTCTTCCCCAATCTAGCTAGTTCTAGGCTTCCCTAGACTCTTCTCATCTACCAACATTCCATTTTTGTTCTTCACCTCTTTTTCAACCTTCACACACCCTTTCCAATAAATGCCAATTATTAACTATTTCTCACTTTCAATTTTCTTTTCTTTTCTCTCTCTTTTTTTTTCTATTTCTTTTCTTTCTTTTTCTCCATGCTTTGCATGGTAACATCACTATTCTTTCTTTCTTTTTCTTTTGTTTTTCTACCTCAATAAGCTTCTATTTCATTTGCTAATTCCCCCTTTCAAACTTTCATTTCCTTTTGATTTTTCAAAAATAGAACACAAGAAATCCAACCCCATGGTTTGTCAAAGGAAAGGTTATTGGCTCAAAGTGGGCTAACAAAGATTATTAACATGATAACGGGTAAAAGTAGAATTTGGCTAACAAGGATGGCCTAACGTCCTCCCTTATCTCTATGATCACTATGTAGACTCAAAGAAATCGCGAGCAAGTTCTAGAAACATACGACATGTTTGAGATAAATCACACATTTAGGAACAATATAGGCTCAATTCTCACAAGGTCATTTTGGCAAAAGACAAGGCACCATGTAATTCACTTTAGGCAATTTGAAATGAAAAATCACATGTTCTTTAGCCATATCAACAAGGTTTTCAAAAGTTTTTGCACAAAATCATCATTGGCAACTCCTCCATCATGTCTCACACTCGTTCAAATTTCAATTTTTCTCAACCCTACTATCATCCTAGCCAAGGGAGATAATTCAACACAAAAGGAAACAAGAAAAACAAACCTAAAAAGAAAAACAAAGACACAAACACAAGTGGAACAAGGAAACAAAACCACATAAGTTTACATGCCCACATATCATCATCAAATATCATCAAAAGAATAGGGGTACAGGCCGGGGTATCATCATCAAATAAAGAGGGAGAGAGGTAAAAGAGGGAATCCACTAGACACC
Organism: Salvia splendens; assembly: GCF_004379255.2. NCBI lineage: Eukaryota > Viridiplantae > Streptophyta > Magnoliopsida > Lamiales > Lamiaceae > Salvia > Salvia splendens. The sequence continues at coordinate 23,561,152 of NC_056051.1, forward strand.
CCCCAAACTTATTCCAAGCAAAGCTAGGATAAGTTTAAAAGAGAGTGGATCTCCCATGGACCTTCACTGCGGAGGAGGAGGCGGATGCTGCCACTGGCCACGGAATTCATCGAATCGGGCATTGATGTTGGCCCATTGTGCATTGTTGAAATCAGTGAATTGGGTCCAGTTGGTTTCGAACTGGTCCCATCGCGCTTCATTCTGGACCCAATATTCCTGCTGACGCAACTCCATCCGTGTCAACCTCTCATTGATCGAGCCGTAGTCCTCCTCTTGTCGCTCTTGTCGGCTTCGTGTCCTCTGCGTGCTTGTCCCGGCTTCATCTCCCCCTTGGTAGGTCGGTTGATCCTCACCTTCCTCCTCATTTTCTTCTTCATTCTGCTCGTCCCCCATCTCGATCTCGGGAAAGCCCATGTGGGGCGCTTCATCAACACTCGAGCTCGGGCTCACATCCCTAAATTGCAAGTTCCGCGGATTCACCGCCGTGACTTGTTCGTGGACCGCAGCCTTCATCTTCCAGTTTTCCTTGTGGAAAGGACCGTTCACATAGGTGTTGACGGTGTCCGGGAGGGGGTAATGATCTGCTGCCCTCTGTATCAAATATATCTGCCCTCGTTGGTCCACTCCGACCAGCCTTGTTCTTCTCAGAAAGCCGAAGTCCATCAAGTTGTCACCAATGTCGGCGACCAAGCCCCTCGTCGACACTCCCAGATGGAGTGCAATAGCTGACACAACCGCACCGACACAGAGTGTGCCGGTTTTCTTCTTCGAAGCCCTCTCAAGATGTTTGATCATGAAGTGGCCCAAATTCAAGGGAGTCTCCTTGTGCAAAATAGTCCATAACAGGAAGAGCTCGTCTCTCTGCACACTCCCATGCTCATGACGAGCGAAGGGGTAACATACACACGCCTTCTGGAGTAAGCGCAAGGCTGGGTTCCTAATGAGAGAACCCTTTGCCCTGTTGGCGGCGAAGTTGTCATCAACGGTAGTGATGGCCTTCCAGAAGTCATTCGCATTGTGACTGAAGTTAAACGGCTCTCTATACACCTCCCCTGAAAATCCAAAGATCTCCTTGAATTGTGCCATCGTCACTGTGTACTCAGCATTCCTCATACGAAACTTGATGGCAACTATCTCCCTCCTGTTCATGATTACCTCAAGGGTAGACAAGAACTCTAGTGTAAGCCTCTGATAGGAGGGGTTCCTCTGTGCCATGAAGAGCCCATTTAGTTGCCCCTCTTCACATAGCTCATTGAAGCACTGCTCAATGCCCAACCGTCGGATTGTGATAGGGCATGGATATCTAGCTACCCGGTAGGGTAGTTGTGAGAGTTCGGCCCATTTCTTCTTCTCTTCGGCATTCAAATTAACTCCAGAGTGGTTGGGCGCCATCGTTCACTACCTAAAAATTGAGAGTATTAGATCAATTCGACAAGAAACCACAAAGATGCATTAATGTAGACACTCTCCCCCAAACATACTCTATACTAAAAGAACTTCTCATTCATACATTTATCGAGACTAGAATCAACCCCCCATTGTGTCACACAATGTCTCTTCCACAACAATAAACCTCAATCATGCTTAACTCAAACATTCCACCAACATGCATCACTTATCTAACATTGCATCTATGTAGACATCAACAAATCAAAGCATGCTAGTTCCCCACACTCAATAACCACAAACCCATGAAGGAAATTGCACAATTCATGCTCAAAGCAACCATTCAAACCAAATTCATCCTCTAACTAGCAATTAGTCAAGAAATCTCCAAACAAATCAAAGCATGCTAGTTTCCAACCCTCGATTCACCAATAATCATCTAAACACCGACATAAGTAAGAGAAGAATGAAAAAAAATCATACCTTTCGGGCTTAGAGTGATAGAAAACGGATTTCTCTCCTTTTTGCTTGTTCTTGAGTAAATCAACCGATTAATCGGTTCAACCCTTGAATTAGATGGATTGGGAGGATGGTATGTGTGTGAAATCAGTGTAAGTGGAAGATTTGAAGGTGGAGGGGCGAGAGAGAGTAGAGAGGAACGAGAGAGAAATGGGGGTAGGGTTTTGAAAGTGTAAAAACTGACCTGGTTTGCGTCTTTAAATCGCGCGAAGAAATCGCCCGGTCGGGCGATTTGCACTTTGAAAATCGCCCGGTCGGGCGAACTTTCTGGACAATCCCGATTTCATCAAACGCCCGGTCGGGCGATTCGTATTTTATACATCGCCCGGTCGGGCGATTCGTATTTCTGGAAACGCCCGGTCGGGCGATTTGCACTTTGCAAAACGCCCGGTCGGGCAAACTTTCTGGACAATCTCGATTTCTGTAAACGCCCGGTCGGGCGATTTGCACTTTGCAAAACGCCCGGTCGGGCGAACTTTCTGGATTCCAAGTCCATTTCGCCATTTCTCCAGGTTTTTGTCCGCTTTTCACCCATCAAAGCCTATCTCCTGTTCCACTTAAAACACACAAAACACACCAAAAACAAGAACAAAATAAAAACACACCAAAAACACAAAAGCTATAAATTTTACCTACTAGGGGTTGCCTCCCCCATAGCGCAATTGTTTAACGTCATTTGCCCGACGCTTTGCAAGCTCCACTACTCAATCAAGGCAACCACAAAGACCTCGTCTTGTTGCTCCTTGGTAAAGAACCTCTTGAGATTTTGACCATTTGCCTTGAACGTGCTTCCATCGGGTCCTTTGAGCTCCATTGTGCCATTGCTCATGACCTCCTTGATAGTGAAGGGTCCCGACCACTTAGATTTTAGCTTGCCCGGAAAGAGTCTCAACTTGTGGTTGAAAAGCAACACGGCATCCCCCTTGTGGAATTCACGCCTCTCAATCATCTTGTCGTGATATGTTTTCATTCTCTCCTTGTAGATTGAGGAATTAGCATAAGCTTCATTCCTAAATTCATCAAGTAAATTGAGGTGAAGCTTCCTTTCCTTGCCGGCCTTGGTGAAGTCCATGTTCATTTGCCTCACCGCCCAATATGATGAGTGCTTCAATTCAACCGGGAGATGGCATGATTTCCCAAAGACCAATTGATAAGGTGACATCCCGATTGGCGTCTTGTAAGCCGTCCTATACGCCCATAGAGCATCGTCAAGCTTGAGAGCCCAATCTCTACGGTTAGCATTGACACTCTTTTGCAATATTTGTTTGATCTCTCTATTGGCCAACTCGGTTTGACCATTAGCTTGTGGATGATAAGGAGTTGTCACCCGATGCTTCACTCCATGCCTTGCTAAGACCGCCTCTAGCCACCTATTGCGAAAATGAGACCCTCCATCACTTATGATAGCCCGAGGTGCGCCGAATCGCGTGAATATGTTCTTTTGAACGAATTTAATCACCACCTTTGAATCATTAGTTTGGGTAGGAATGGCTTCCACCCACCTTGATACATAGTCAACGGCTAGTAGAATGTATTGGAACCCACTAGATGGAGGAAAGGGCCCCATGAAGTCAATGCCCCACACATCAAACAACTCGACTTCAACAATTGTCGTCAATGGCATCTCCTTCTTCTTAGAAACACCCCCCATTCTCTGGCACTCGTTGCATCTTCTCACGTAGTCCTGGCAGTCTTTGGTGATGGTTGGCCAAAATAGACCACTTTGGAGCACTTTCATAGCAGTCCGGTTAGCTCCAAAATGCCCCCCACTAGGTGCGGTGTGGCAATGCATAATAACGGACTCCCACTCCTCTTGAGGGACACATCTTCTAATCACCATGTCGGCACATCTTCTAAAAAGACAAGGCTCGTCCCAAAAATAGAACTTCACGTCGTGGAAGAACTTCTTCTTTTGATAGTCCTCAAGTCCTTCGGGAATCACCTTAGCAACAAGATAGTTCACAATATTGGCATACCATGCCACTTGACCCTTGGCCACATAAAACAAATGCTCATCCGGGAATTCTTCATTGATGACCAACTTCAATTTTTCCTCTTCACTAGCATGCTCCAATCTTGAGAGATGATCCGCCACCACATTCTCACACCCTTTTCTATCTCGGATCTCCAAATCAAATTCTTGAAGGAGCAAGATCCACCTTATAAGCCTTGGTTTTGCATCTTGCTTAACAAATAGATGGCGGATGGCGGCATGGTCAGTAAAGACAATAGTTTTGGCCCCAATAAGGTAAGGGCGGAACTTGTCAAAAGAGTAGACCACCGCAAGCATTTCCTTCTCGGTAGTGGTGTAGTTAGCTTGAGCCGAATCCAATGTCCTACTAGCATAATATATCACCCGGAATATCTTGTCTCTCTTTTGTCCCAAAGCCGAGCCTACCGCCACATCACTTGCATCACACATGATCTCGAAAGGTTGAGACCAATCGGGGGAGATCAAGATTGGGGCACTCACCAACGCCGCCTTGAGCTTCTCAAATGCCTGCGCACATTCAAGAGTGAAATCAAATTTTACATCTTTAGCTAGTAAATGGCAAAGGGGTCTAGCAATATGTGAAAAATCTTTGATGAAACGCCTATAGAACCCCGCATGGCCTAGGAAGCTCCTCACGGCCTTCTCACTACAAGGATGTGGCAATTGCTCAATGGCAACTATCTTGGCTCTATCCACTTCAAGTCCTCCGGCTGAAATTTTGTGTCCCAACACGATCCCATCACGGACCATAAAATGACATTTCTCCCAATTGAGTACTAGATTGGTCTCCTCACATCTCTGCAAAACTTTGGTTAGATTATCCAAGCAACTATCAAATGTCATACCAAAAACAGAGAAGTCATCCATGAAAACCTCCATAATATTCTCAACCATATCATGAAAAATGGACATCATACATCTCTGAAAAGTAGCCGGGGCATTACAAAGCCCAAAAGACATTCTCCTAAATGCATAGACACCATAAGGACACACAAAAGCCGTCTTATGTTGATCCTCGGGAGCTATCAAAATTTGGTTATATCCCGAATAACCGTCGAGAAAACAATAATACTCATGTCCGGCTAACCTATCCAACATTTGATCAATAAATGGAAGGGGGAAGTGATCTTTCCTAGTGGCCAAATTTAAAGCGCGATAATCAATGCAAACTCTCCACCCGGACACCACTCTAGTAGCTATCAACTCATCATTTTTCCCTTTCACCACAGTGGTGCCCCCCTTTTTAGACACCACTTGAGTAGGACTCACCCACTCACTGTCGGATATAGCATATATCATACCGGCATCTAACCATTTCAACACTTCTTTTCTAACCACATCTTGCATAATAGGGTTTAGTCGCCTTTGGTTTTGTACCTTAGGCTTATACCCCTCGTCTAAATGAATTCTATGCATGCAAACGGTTGGGCTTATTCCCTTAATGTCCGATATGGACCACCCAATGGCTCTCTTATGCTTCCTAAGAACTCTCAACAATTTATCCAACTCGAAACTAGAGAGAGAAGATGATACAATTACCGGAAAAGTGTCATTCCCTCCAAGAAAGGCATATCGCAAGTGTAGTGGAAGTGGCTTCAACTCAAGCTTCTTGTTTTCCCCATCTTTATTGCTATCTTCACTTCCACTCCTAAGAGGTAGAAATTGTGGACGAAGTGATCTAGGGATTTCTTTAGCCGAGTCCAAAGCACCTACAAATTCCAACAACTCGGGGTTAGCATCCAAAACATCAAAAGGATGAGAAGAATACATGGAATGAGAAATGCATCTCTCTAATTGATCATCCAAGTAAGAGGTCGGTGCCACTCCTCCAACACACTCATCCATCACGGTCACAACATTGCAATGTTGTAGGCTTCCTCCCGGTTCCGCATCATGCCTCTTTAAGGCCTCATATATCGAAAATGTCACGCTCTCATCATTGAGGCGAAGTGTAAGTTCCCCTTTTGAAACATCGATCATGGCCTTCCCGGTGGCAAGGAATGGTCTTCCCAAAATAAGAGGTACAATTCTATCCTCTTCCATGTCCAACACCACGAAGTCAACGGGGAATATGAACTCATTCACCCTCACCAATATATCTTCTGCTATGCCCGAGGGATATGCCACCGATCTATCCGCCATTTGCAAAGTAATGCTAGTCGATCTCAATTTACCAATATTCAACTTGTTGAAGAAGGACAATGGCATAAGATTAATGCTAGCCCCTAGATCGCACAAGGCATTCCCCACAAAGCAATTTCCAATAGTGCACTCAATAGTGAAGCTTCCCGGATCTTGCATTTTGGCCGGCAACTTCCTTTGAATAATTGCACTGCAACTCTCCGTCAAGTTGACCGTCTCATAGTGCCCCCATTTCCTTTTTTGTGATACCACATCCTTGAGGAACTTTGCATAACTTGGCATTTGTTGAAGTGCTTCAACAAGAGGGATGTTAATTTGAACTTTCCTAAAGATATCCAAAAATCTTGAAAATTGTTCATCCTTCTTTTTCTTTTGCATCATTTGAGGGAAAGGAAGTTTAACTTCCGTGGGCTTAGGAGGAACTATTGTCTCGGCTTGATCTTTTGGTGGGCTCTTCGTTGATGCCTCCACTTCTATTGTCTCTTCTTCTTCGGGTTGCATAATAGCTTCCTTTTCGGGCATAGGGGGGCTCTTATAGCTTGTTCCACTCCTCAAATTGATAGCCTTGCAATCCTTTGGGTTAGGAATGGTGTTGCTTGGGAATTGCCCCGGTTGATGAAGTTGGCCCACGGCTTGGGCAATTTGACTCATTTGATGCTCCAAAGCCCCCATTCTCGTGGTGACCTCCACTACCGCCGTCTCAACCTTATCAATTCTCTTAGTAGATTGTGTCATGATTCCATCGGTCTTCTCCATTAGAGCTTTTAGAAGCTCATGGGTGACATCATCACTTGAAGGTTTAGAATTGGTGGGCACATTAGCGGCCCCACTTGTCGACCCACTAGGTGTAGGGAAACGAGGTGGTGGAGGTGGTTGGATAGCATTGTTTGGATTGCCATAAGAAAGGTTTGGATGTGCATTGAAGGGTGAGCGATAGCCTTGGTAATTACCACCCCCATTGTTAGGGCGATAGTTGTAGAAGTTCCTTTGATTCCCTCCTTGATGCACATAATTGACATCTTCCACGGTATGTAAAGGCTCTCCCATAGGTGCCACTCCCAAACTAAGGCCATCCACCTTTTGATTCAACAACATCATTTGTTGGTTGAGAAGATTGAATGCATCCGAATCCACAACCGAAGCCACCGGCATTGAACTATCTCGGCCCGAGCTCCAACCCTTGCTAGTATAGGCAAGCCTTTGAAGCATCTTCTTGCACTCCTCGACCCCCTTGTCCAAGAATGAACCCCCCGAACCAAAGTCTAATTGACTCTTGATAAACTCCGAGCATCCATTGTAGAAGAGGCTCACTTGATGGCCCGGAGATAACCCATGGTTGGGGCATTTCTTTAGCAAGGCGTTGAATCTCTCCCAAGCCTCGAACATAGACTCTTGGCCCTTCATTTTAAAGTGGGAGATCTCTGCTTGGAGGTTGAGAGTGGAGCTTAGAGGGAAGAATCGATCCAAAAACTTTTGGGCTAAGTCGTCCCAACTTGTAACCGAGCCCGGCTCAAGGTTATCAAACCAATCTCTAGCATATCCCGACAATGAGAATGGAAATAGCCTAAGTTTGATTGTATCGTCGGGAACCCCATTAAGCTTAGTTGTATTGGCAATCTCTAAGAATTTAGATAAGTGCCTATTAGGATCCTCCGTGGGCCTTCCCGAGAAAACACGTTGCTCCACAAATTGAATCAATCCTGTCTTCAACTCAAAATTGTTGGCATTCACCCTTGTATCATAGGGTGGATGTGGGATATTGACGTTCCCAAATGCGTCTCTAACCGGAGCCTCTCGCCTCCTTTCCTCCTCTCTTTCCCTTCTCATCTCCGCCATTTCTTGTTGTAGTTGGAGAATGATTTGGTCTTGATTTAATGGAGGTGGAGGTGGAGGGGGAATTCCCTCATTGTTCCCATGTGGATTTTCCATTGGCTCAACTTGATGTTGAGCTCTTGCTCTTCTCCTTCGTCCTCCTCTTCTTCTATTGGCGGCTTCTATCTCTAAATTAATCGGCTCAAGGGGTAAACGACTTGAGCGCGTGAGCATAAAAACCTACACAACACAAGAGAGGAAACAAAGTCAAAATAGAGCTAAACTAGAAAACTAAACTAAATAATTAAAGCAAGTAAAATATCTAAACTAGTATTCTCTATCTTTTCACAATATCAAACACAAAAGCAAATTTAGTCCCCGGCAACGGCGCCAAAAACTTGACTCGTGCTAATTTAGTATTCAAAAGCGTCACCCGCAAGTGTACGAGTTAAGTAGCACGTGGTAAGCTAAATTATCGATCCACGGAGACTAAAAGCCGGTTTGAATACTATGATGTAACTTTGAACACTATCTAGACTAATAAAAGGGGTTTTGGTTTTCTTAACTAAGATCAAAGAACAAATAAGCTAGTAAGACAATTAACTAAGAAAAACAAACAAACAAAGATAGGTTTTCACACAAATTGGGAAAGTATAGGGAAATGGATCCGTTAGAATGGATCAAGGATTTCATCTATGGGTCATGCTCATCTATTGGGCCTCAAATGCGGTTAGGAAAGTCGGGATAATCGGTTAGACCCCCTCTCGGGTGCATCTAACACGTGGGTCAATCTCTAGTGTAGGAGTCTCGTCCATACAATTCGAGATTGACTCCAAAGCACAACGGACCCAAGCCCTCTCTCTAGCTTATGCATCTCTCGATTACATATAATGCACGGAGTTGTTGATTACACATCTATCCTAATCTTGTATTTCTCAATAACATCAATTAGGTACAAGATTTATCTAATTGGTAGCTAAGCAATTAGATATTAAAAGACCAAGGTTCAACAAAACCAACAAAAGAGATAGATACGCATTCAACCATAGATTCAATCCATACAATCCATTCAAACTTCACCAAATCCCTACTAAAAGCTTAGCTACTCATAGTCAAAGCTAACATAAAAGCAAAAACAAGGAAAACAAAGCTACACATAATAGAAATGATACTAGAACTCCCTATGGTGGAATTGATGGTGGGGGGTCTCCTTCCTCCAATCTCTTGGAAATGGGAAGCTCCTTGACTTCAAATCCTCTCAAAACCTTACTTTCTTGCTAAGATTCGTGGTGTGGGAGTTAGGGTTTGGAAATGAGTGAGAACCCTTTTATATCCGGAGTAAGAAAGAGGCAAAGTTGGCAACAGCGACAAATCGCCCGGTCGGGCGATCTGTAAGTCGGAATATGCCCGGTCGGGCGATCTGGGTAAATCGCGATGAGGCTTCAAACGCCCGGTCGGGCGTTTTGTTGGATGAAAAACGCCCGGTCGGGCGAACTTTCTGTTTTCTTCGGCTTGCGCCCGACCGGGCGTTTTTTATATGAAATTCGCCCGGTCGGGCGAACATTCTGTGGTCAGCCCGTTCGCTCCGTTTTGCCCGTTTTAGACCTGTTCTTGCATCAAAACTCCGACAAACTTGTTAACTCTAAAAAATAGCTGAAAAGTGGGTGAAACATATACTTTATACCTCAAAAGATTCAACAACATGTGTTAATCACCCATCTAAACATCCTAAACTATGAGTTTGTCACTCCAACAAAGGTAAAGTAGCCTGCTGTGGATCTCCTATCGTTCGGATTCCCTGCCCAATCAGCATCTGTGTATCCATGAATCTCAAGACTTCCATTCTTGGAAAATAATATTCCATGCCCAGTTGTTCCCTTCAAATAGCGACAAATTCTGAGCGCTGTCTCCATATGATCCGTCTGTGGCTTATGCATGAATTGACTCACAATTCCTACTGCATAGGCAATATCGGGTCTAGTATGTGAGAGATAGATGAGTTTCCCTACTAGTCGTTGATATCGACTCCGATCGGTCAACGCAGCTCCATCACTAATCTTCAATCCATAGTTGACGGTCATAGGTGTATCTGCCGGCTTACATTCCAGGAGACCTGTTTCTGCCAAAATATCGAGAATATATTTCCTCTGTCTCAAAAAGATTCCTCCTTGTGATCTCAGCACTTCAATCCCAAGAAAGTACTTAAGATCTCCCAAGTTCTTCATCTCAAATTCCTGAAACAGATTTCTCTTCAAGTTCTCGATCTCTTCAGGGTCATCACCTGTGATAATCATATCATTGACATATATGATTAAGCAAGTAATTTTATCTCCTTGCTTCTTTAGAAACAGGGTATGATCAGAGTTGCTCTGTGTATATCTGTAGCTAATCATTGCTCCAGAAAACTTTCCAAACCACACTCTTGGGGACTGTTTTAGCCCATATAAGGTCTTTCTGAGCCTACATCCTTCACCTACCCTGAATTCTGCTGCAAAGCCTGGTGGTGCCTCCATATACAACTCTTCTTCCTTTTTTAACTCACCGTGCAGAAAGGCGTTAGTCACATCGAATTGGTGGAGTGACCAATCCTTGTTTGCTGCCACAGATAGCAAAACTCGAATTGTGTTCATTTTGGCCACTGTGGAGAAAGTTTATGAATAATCCACCCCATATGTCTGGGTGTAACCATTCGCAACTAATCTTGCTTTGTACATTTCTATCGATCCATCTCGTCTTCTCTTGATGGTGAAGACCCACCGACATCCTACTGGTCTTTTCCCTCCAAGTATAACACACTTTTCCCACCTGTTGTTTCGAATGAGGGCATCTATTTCTTTCTTCATTGCTTCTCTCCAATGTTTGTGCCCCATAGCTTCCTCCCATGATTGTGGGATATCTTCTTCCTCATATAACGCCTTCTCGAACGCCTGAGCCATCTCTGATAGATGACTTGTAACTAAACATGCAATGGAATAGCGGGCTTTCCTATTGATCTTTTCAGGTGTATATCTTTTCGGTGGAACTCCCCTGTTCGGCCTTGGTGGAAGAATATATCTTCCTGTATCGGGGTCAATCCCTTCTACTTCTTCCACTCCCCCTGAATCTCCATCTGTGTTTTCCATAACAGGATCTAATACTTCTTCTGCGCTCACATCATTGGTAGGATAAATATCCGAGGAAATAGGGTCTGAGTACTTACATCGGATAACCTCAACGGGGATTTAACTGGGTGAGTGTCACCTTCGACGATAGGCCTTCCTACTTCAAAGGCTTGCTCAGCGGAACTACGTATTGTCATCTCTGTTAGGTTCGCTTTAGGAGTACTTGGAGTTGTGTTTGATGTTTGAGGATACTTGTGGGTAATCGTTTTAAAAGGTTGGCTGAGGTGGCAATGGCTTCTGGCCATAAGTGTTTTGGGGTTTTTGATTCTATGAGCATAGAGCGAGTCATGTCTAGGAGAGAGCAGTTTTTTCTTTCTGCGACACCGTTTTGTTCAGGAGTATGGGCACAAGAGGTTTGGTGTATTAGGCCTTTTTCTTGAAAAAATTGTTTCATGTTGGTATTAACAAACGCCCCCCCCCCCAATTATCTGATCTCATGATTTTAATAATTTGCTGAAACTGAGTTTGGATAAGATTGAAAAAATGGGAGAAATGTGCAAAGACTTCGGATTTGTGTTTCATAAAATACACCATGTCATACGGGTACAATCATCTACAAATACTAAGTAGTATCTAAGGCCTTGCCCCCCAGTAACTGGTGCGGGCCCCCATACATCCGAATGTATTAAGGAAAAATGAGAATCAACACGAGTATTATTTAAAGGATAAGAAGTTCGATGACTTTTGGCTAAAAAACAAGTCTCGCAATACATGTCATGCTTAGGAATAAAATTAGGAAATAATAATTTTAAGTAACCGATAGACAAATGTCCCAAACGTCGATGCCAAAGCCAAGCTTTCTGATCTGCAGACCCGTGAGTTAGCATGACAGTCTCTTTTTGAGCTATCTCGTCTACGTAGTAGAGCCCATCGCGTTCAGTACCACGTCTAATTATTTTCCCGGTTTGGATATCCTACAACAGACAGAAGTGCGGTTGCATTAGTAAAGTACAATTCAACTCTATTGTAACATGGTTGATAAACAACAATTTATGAGACATAAACGGAATATATAGACAGTTTGATAACTGCAGGGTAGGTGATATTTTCACAGTTCCTGCCCCTTCAACTGTTGTAAATTCACCATTAGCAGTCTGAATATAAGATTTCCTTGGTTTTTGGATATTTTTAAGATCTGAAGCATCATAAGTAATTGTGTCGATAGCACCACAATCAAATATCCATCGATCATTTTTCCCAACATCATTAGATATTTTACATGCAGTTCCAAGGTTTTCTAAGGGCTGAAATCGATTTTCACACAAAATTTGGGTATTTTTGGAGTTATTTTGGAATTGAGGGCTCAATTTGGGTGAAAAAGAAGTACAAGGGTCAACTTGCAAAAAATGAGGTCTTTTATGCAATCTGGTAAGTTATGGGATAGAATATGGGATTTTTCAAAAATTTGGGGATCCAAACATAAAACCTCCCCAAACCCAAACCCTAACTTACCTTGTTGCGTCGTTTCTTCGTTCTTGGTCAATTCCGCCTCTGCCCAGTTTGCAATCACAGCCACGCTGGCAAAATTTGCCGCTCCGGTCTGATTCACCGGCTGAAAACCTCTGTGCGCGCCTCCTCCATCGTTGCCCCGAGTTTGAGCGACCTCTCGGTTGCCTTCGGTGGTGGCGAATCGTCCTCCATCTCCGGAACGATCCTGTTCTCCGACGGCAGCGGCAGCGTGGCCGCCGCGGTTCCATGGTGTTGTGCGAGCATGCGGCGGTGCATTCGGCGGTTTTCCGTGTTTTTCTATCCACCAATTTGGGTAGCCGACTAGCTCGAAACATGACTCTTTGGTGTGTTTTTTTCTCTTGCAGTACGAGCACACCGGTTTAGATTTGTCCTCGTCGTCATTCCACCGGTTCCATCTAGTTCCGCCGCCCCGCGAGCCGTTAGGCACCCAGCCGCTGTGCTGATTCTGCCTTCCTCGAACGGCGAGTCCAACGCCTACACCGTCTGAAGTAACTTCATTGTTGGAGTTGCCGGGCTATAACACTTGAGATCGTGTTTCCTCACGCTGGACCAGGTTGTAGGCTTGATCCACAGAGGGAAGTGGCTCCATCTTCACTATCTCCCTCTTGGTAGTTTCATACTTATTGTTAATTGCAATTAAGAATTGATAAAGTCTCAGTTCTTGGATATATTGATCGTGTATCTCGATACCTTCGGGGTACTTCATCTGAGTTGTTTGTTTTTGATCTATTGATAACCACAAATCATCTTGTAGGGTACTCCAAGTTTCCTCTAACGATTGGTTACTACCCTGTTTCACCATACTTGCTCTCGTGTACAGGTCATATACTTGGAGTTTGTCTCCTCCGCTCCCGTACGTGACGGCCAACGCATCGCAGATATGTTTGGCCGTCGGTTGCTTCGAAACCCGGTTGACCAACCGTGGTTCGATGTTCTGTATAAGCCATGTAAACACGCAATGGTCGGCTTGCTGCCATTGCGAGAAGGCTGGATCTGTCCGTGGCGGGGAAGGCGACACTCCAATTATGTGAGAAACCATCCCCCTGCCACTTATCGTCGTTTGCATCAGTACGGCCCATGTGGAGTAATTCTCCCAATTCAATTTGTTTCCTCCGATGTGGAGAGGTTGAGTATCGATTTTGTAGGTTATTGGTGGTTCTGGTGGGTTATTTGTATCTTCTGGTTTGACTGTTGTTTGTGGCATCATCATGGCAAAACTTTTGCTCATGATTTCAACGATTTGCCGAGCAATCTCATCGGACTGGGATGAGACCAATGTTCTATCGTCTTCTGACATGGTTTATTGGGTGGTTTTCTGCAGATTTTGGCTATAGGGTCGAGAGAGGTTAGAGATGATGATGATATGTTTCTGAGTCCTGCTCTGGTACCATGTTAAACGGTACAGAAGAAGACATAGAAAATAGTTTGTAGAAAAAGGATGATAATTCCATTGAATATAGTTCCCTTTAAATAGGAATTAGAACACAATATACATGGTAAGTCTTGCACAAGGGAAAAGAATAATCTTATTCTATGAAACTTATTTTGTCAATTACGTGATTTAGGTAATTGATCTTAATTACAAACTTTCCTTTCTTAACAAATAGTATCTGAATTGCTTTTAAAGGTAGTTATCGATGTTGCAGAATCAAGTGTGCATCATTAGTAAATGGACTGATCATAAACTCGTATATGTATTTTTCTCAATTAATTTGAACTGATTGAATATCGTAGTCGCTTCAAAAGAATTTAAATATAGAAATATTATAATTAAAATTACAACAACCATGTTGAGTGTGAGTACAATCCTATGTTTTTCATTCAATATCAACGAGCACGAACATTGAATCGTACTAACTACCACTCTTATTAAAATATTTGTCAGTACTAAATTCATGCATCTTAGACTTCTTTTCCCGCAAAAAAAATAGGATTTTATTTAAAGATTAATTTTTAAATAAAACACGGAGTAGTATTCATTGACACAATTGAATCGTACTAACTACCACTCGTTATTTCTTGGTAAAATCATGCTTGTGTGCATTTCGGTTTGATGGAGTACGTACTAAACAAGCCCAACAGCAGTAAAGCCCATCAGCCTAAAGCCCAAGAAAGAGTATCAGTTCGGCATGACTAAAGAGTATCAGCCCGGCATGACTAAAGAGTTCAGTTCGGCACAACCAAAGAGTTCGGCCCCAGCCTACAGCTCGGTAAAAGCCAACCAATCAAACTCTGCTCTCAGGTCGGCATCAAGCTCTACTCTCAGATCGGCAAAAGCTGCTCGGCAATAATTCAGCAGTTCGGTCTCAGTATTCGACCGAACTAGGAGATAGTGGACTCATGCAGGATTTCCACCTCCACTACACCCACGATCTATTTAGTGGTGTCAAGCAGTCATTAACTCATGCAGGATAGTGGACCCATGCAAGATCGCCACGATCTCCACGACATCCACTACCTAGTAAATGGCTGCATGCCACGATCTTGGTCCTTTGTATAAATAGAACCTAGATCAGATAGATAGGGTTAGACTCTCTCGCTTTCTAGAGATCAAATACAAAATAGCAAGTCTGTATTGTAAGCTGTAAGAAAACAGATCAAGCAATACAACTCTGCCCTCATTTCTTCCCGTGGACGTAGATTTACCTCAGTAAATCGAACCACGTAAAATCTCTGTGTCGTGATCTGCATCTTCCTGCATTCATCACCATCAAAAATTCGCGGCCTCATCACTGGCGCCGTCTGTGGGAAACAGAGAACCAAATTTGTGATAAAGTGAATTTTTGACCCTTTTTTCACTCCAAAAAAATGCATACCAGATCACATAACACCCACAATACCGTTCGTGATAACCGTGAGGAAGCTAGTCCAGCTCGCAGGTCTGAAAAACGGCCTCGGGAGACATCTACCTCCGGTTCTCACGAAGAAGGCACAAGCCACTCCAGGAGTCATCGCACCGAGTCTTCCCAGCAGCCTGATTTAAATGAAGCTGTCAAGATGTTCTTGGCCGAGAAGCAGGAGGAGTTCTTAACCTTCCTGCAGAAGAGCCAACAGCCGGAGAAGACAACGGCGGATTCTCCCTCCTCATCCAGACATGAAAGTCACTATCGCAGTAGTGACGTGTCTTCCAGGAGAAAGAATCCTCACCCCCGACATGTTCCTGTTCCTCCTCGGTACCGGAACCACAGGAGAACTCCATCTCCTCCGTACCGAAGAGATGTCGGGTTCGCCATGTACGGAGCATTAAAGACTCCGTTCTCGGACGATATCACCCGAACTCCTTTGCCGCGGAACTACCGGACACCGTCAATGAATTATGACGGGCTAGTGGATCCTCATGACTTCTTGGGACGCTATCAGTATAATATGGCGAACCAGGGTCTCAATGAGGTCCATATGTGCAAGCTGTTCCCCGAGCTGCTCATCGGGAACGCCAGAAGGTGGTTCGACAGCCTTCCTCAAGGCAGCATTAGATCCTACCGAGATCTAATGGATGCTTTCCACAGGAGATTCTTTCAGAAAGCGGAAGCCCGGATCACTTCGGCTCAGCTGCTTTCTATACGTCAAGGTCGCGACGAAAAGATCAGCGACTTCATGACGAGATTCCACAAGGAATGCCTACAAGTAGATGATCTCAACGATCTACTTGTCATTTCGGCATTCCAAAATGGAATCCTGCCCGGAGCTCTCTACAGAAAGCTCGTGGAGTGCGGTCCGCAAACAGCTCAAGAAATGTGGGACATTGCGGACCAGTTCTCCCGTGCCGATGAGGCAGACCGTCGAAAACGGTCTTTAGACAGCTCATCTAGAGGAGACGAAAAGAAGCCCGATCATAGCGATCAGAGGCTTCCTCGCCGAACTCCTTTTGAAAGAATTCAAAGGGCACCGGTACAAGGCAGATTGGGGCCACGTCTCAATCCTGAGAAGCCGCCCGCTCAGTTCGTACCCTTAAACAAGTCAAGAGCGGAAATTTTCGAACTACATTCCGATATGTTCGAAAAACCAAGGCGGATGACGAAATCGGCCGCGCGCCGACCTCAGGATCAATATTGCTCCTTCCATCAAGACTACGGTCACGATACCGAGGAGTGCCGACACTTGGCTGCAGGTATTGATGCCCTTGTGAAAGCAGGGACGTTAAAAAAATACCAAAGCAAGCAGCCGAAAAGGAACAAAAAGCAGGGAGGTGCGAACTGCGCTCCTCAGGATCCGAAAAGGCAACGGGATCCCGAAGACGACGACGAGCCGCAATATGATGGAGTAATCCTGACTATTGATGCTCTCCCTGCCGAGAAGACTAAATCGTCTCTGAAGTCATAGAGCAGAAAAAGGCTTTTGACGAGCTCAAAAGTTATCTAGCCGAGCTTCCTATTCTCTCTGCTCCAACCGAAGCCGAAGTAATTTTCTTATACTTAGCGGCATCCGATCAAACCATTAGCGCGGTGCTTGTACGAGAAGAAGGCCTAAAGCAGTTTCCCATCTACTTTACAAGCCGAGCATTAAGAGGTCCAGAAACAAGGTATCAACCTCTGGAGAAAATTGCTCTGGCGTTAGTAAATGCAGCAAGGAGACTGCGGCCATACTTCTATGCTCACAAGGTATGCGTCTTAACCGATCTGCCTCTTCGGCAAGTTTTGACCAAGCCAGAAGCATCAGGCAGAATCGCCAAATGGGCCATAGAGCTGGGAGAACACTCAATCGAGTACTTACCTCGAAAAGCCATCAAGGGACAAGCCTTGGCAGATTTTCTTGCAGAGGCCAAGTTCGATCAAGCAATCCCTGTCATTGCCGAACAGAAAAATTCTGCCAATGCCGAACTAGCACAGCCCTTGGAATCCAAAGAAGAGCCGCCGGACTGCTGGAGCGGATTCGTAGATGGAGCTTCAAACAAGATGGGAAGTGGAGCTGGTATTTTACTTGTCGCTCCCGACGGACACGAGGTAACCTACTCACTTCGGTTCCTATTCCCCACTACTAATAATGAAGCCGAGTACGAAGCCCTCCTGGCCGGACTCCAGTTAGCACAAAGTCTGCTCGTCAAATCTCTCAAAGTCCATTGTGATTCACAAGTCATAGTAAATCACATGTTGGGTACAAGTGAAGCTCGTGACGAGAGAATGAAGAAGTATTTGGACAAAGCGCAAAGCATCAGCCGAAGTTTCTCCTATTTTCGGATAATCCGCATTCCCAGAGCGGAAAATAGCCGAGCAGATACCTTAAGTAAGTTGGCCTCAGATCCGAGCTCAAAGGCGGAAGAATTAATGCATCGAAGCATTGATGAAGCTGAGGTACATTCAGTATCCAGCTCGCCGAACTGGATGACGCCGATCTTGCAGTATCTGGATCAAGGACAATTGCCCGAGGATAAGAGAGAAGCTCGGAAGATCACGTGCCGAGCACTTCGGTACGAACTTCATGAAGGAGTCCTCTTTAGAAAGTCTTACCTCCAGCCGTTATTGCGGTGCGTAGGACCAGAAGAGACGGACTACATCCTCAGAGAAGTTCATGAAGGATCGTGCGGCAGCCACATCGGAGCTAGAGCTTTAGCCAAAAAAGTTCTAAGATGGGGATATTATTGGCCAACCTTGGTACAAGAAGCAGTGCAGCTCGTCACGACCTGCCCGAAGTGCCAAATCCATGCAAACATCCCAAGGATGCCGCAGACCGATCTATCCACTATGCAGAGCCCTTGGCCTTTCATGCAATGGGGCATAGACATAGTGGGACCACTTCCTCAAGCTCCTCGGCAAATGAAATTCCTAATCGTTGCCGTGGACTACTTTACGAAGTGGGTGGAAGCTGAACCATTAGCTACGATAACGAGCTCGAAGGCATTGGATTTCGTCTGGAAGAACATAGTGTGCCGATTTGGCATACCCCACATCCTCATCTCGGATAACGGGACTCAATTCACCGACAAGACGTTCAAGAATTGGTGCCAAGAGCTGAATATTCAACAGCGGTTCACTTCGGTCTCTCATCCACAAGCAAACGGACAAACGGAGGTAACAAATCATATCCTGGTGAAAGGGTTAAAAGCTCGGTTAGAACAAGCCAAAGGACAATGGGTAGAAAATCTCCCTCAAGTCCTATGGTCCTACCGAACTACACCCACAACCTCCAACGGTGAAACTCCGTACAGTCTGGTGTACGGCACTGAAGCCGTAATTCCGGTGGAGATCGGCGTACCCAGTCCCCGAACTCTAAATTTCTCCTCAGAAATGAATGACGACGGACTGAGAGCCGAGCTAGATCTTGCCGAAGAAAGAAGAGAATTGGCATACATAAAAGCAGCCAAGTACAAGGAGCAAGTAGCCCGGTATTACAACCAAAGGGTGAAGAAGCTGCAATTTCAAGTGGGAGATCTCGTCTTGAGAAACAACGAAGTAAGCCGAGCAGAAAAGCTGGGCAAGCTCGAACCCACATGGGAAGGTCCGTATCGGGTGTCAGAAGTCCTCGGCAAAGGGTCTTACAAATTGGCTCACATGTCAGGAGAACAGGTACCCCGAACATGGCACATTTCCAACCTCAAAAAGTTCCATTTGTAAGAGACAGTCCGGTCAGTCAGTCTTGAGTCCTGTTCAGTCAATGTGCTTTATTTGGTTTACTTGGTCTTTATTTGTCTCTGTGCGTTTTGTCTGTGTGTTTTGTCTGTCTCTGTGCGTGTCGTCTCTTACAAATGTTACTGAGGTATCTTGTTCTTCGAAGGCTGATCCCCTTCTTAGAACATATACAAGCCAACGATTGTGAGTCAAAGCTTCTACAGAAGATACAAGACCACAATTCAGCTTAAACAAGCAGTTCGTCTGAAACGAGCTGCAATAAGCCAACGATTGTGAGTCAAAGCTTCTACAGAAGATACAAGACCACAATTCAGCTTAAACAAGCAGTTCGTCTGAAACGAGCTGCAATAAGCCAACGATTGTGAGTCCAAGCTTCTAAAGAGGATACAAGACCACAATTCGGCTTAAAAATCAAGCACTTCGTCTGAAACGAACTGCAACGAAAGTCCGATTCTCGCGATAAAACTTGCCTGAATTAGGACAAGGGAAAGTCCGATCCACGCGATAAAACTCGCCGAATTAGGACAAGGGAAAGTCCGATCCCCAAATTAGGACAACGGAAAGTTCGATCCGAGCGATAAAACTCGCCAAATTAGGACGCAAACCAAGTCCGGTCAAAGAAGAGTTCACTTCATCAGACCGAGGACAAACATCAACTTACCCCGTACCTTTATCCAGAATGCCGAAGTGATTCACTTCGCTTTCCGGGGGGGGGTAGTGATGGAGTACGTACTAAACAAGCCCAACAGCAGTAAAGCCCATCAGCCTAAAGCCCAAGAAAGAGTATCAGTTCGGCATGACTAAAGAGTATCAGCCCGGCATGACTAAAGAGTTCAGTTCGGCACAACCAAAGAGTTCGGCCCCAGCCTACAGCTCGGTAAAAGCCAACCAATCAAACTCTGCTCTCAGGTCGGCATCAAGCTCTACTCTCAGATCGGCAAAAGCTGCTCGGCAATAATTCAGCAGTTCGGTCTCAGTATTCGACCGAACTAGGAGATAGTGGACTCATGCAGGATTTCCACCTCCACTACACCCACGATCTATTTAGTGGTGTCAAGCAGTCATTAACTCATGCAGGATAGTGGACCCATGCAAGATCGCCACGATCTCCACGACATCCACTACCTAGTAAATGGCTGCATGCCACGATCTTGGTCCTTTGTATAAATAGAACCTAGATCAGATAGATAGGGTTAGACTCTCTCGCTTTCTAGAGATCAAATACAAAATAGCAAGTCTGTATTGTAAGCTGTAAGAAAACAGATCAAGCAATACAACTCTGCCCTCATTTCTTCCCGTGGACGTAGATTTACCTCAGTAAATCGAACCACGTAAAATCTCTGTGTCGTGATCTGCATCTTCCTGCATTCATCACCATAAAAAATTCGCGGCCTCATCACGGTTTGTTTTATGTCATTATGTGGAGCTTTGTGTCAAATTTAATTTGATATCTCTCTCTTTTTAAATACTATTTCCGTCCAAGGAAGATGACCAATTTATTGGGCGGCACAGAGTTCTATGCAGTTTTATTTTGTGTGTTAGGTGGAGAGAATAAAGTAAGAGAGAAAAAATAAAGTAAAGATAAATATGTTTCCATGTATAGTAATGAGTCATCTTGAATGAGACAAATCAAAAAGGAAAGTGAATAATTTTTAGTGGGATAGAGGGAGTATTTCACTAGGATAATAACACAAACTTCATTGTCCCACTTATAAAAAATTATTAATAACATAGAGAAGCCATTGTTTTTGCTCTAATTTGAAAATCTAAATTATAACTTCAAAATGTCAACCTCTCCCCTTAAATCAGGGAATAAATTTTATATTTTTAACTCTTATGCATAATTCAACTTAATGCGTAGAAATATTTATTAGTCTGTCGCATATTGCTGATTGCGACCATAGAATTAAGCTCCTCAATGCGCGTGATTTCTTCATTTTTTAATTATATATATTTCCACTTATAAAATAACCTTTACCTAACTCTTTCAAAAAAATTAAAATATAAAGAAGTTTGAAAATTAAATAAATACTCGTATATAAGCCATTTTAATAAGGCTTAGGCAATTTGCAGGTTAATTTTATTAGATTGTATGCTTTTTGGAATATGGTTATTTGAGTTGGGATAATCTGATTAATTTGTTTGGCCATTCATATCAATTTATAGTTTGTTATGAATGAAGAGTCTTTTGAGTAGACTGACACTCCACAAATTAAAAGTGGCAATTGAGCATACAAAATAATAACTAAAACTCAAAGATAGAATGTTCTTCAATTTGCTTGATGATATGCTTCATCAAAGAGCTTACATAATATATAGGCGACTAATTAACTAACCACTACTACACTACTTAAGATAATGGAACATGCTGTGAGACTAATCTCCACTACTAAAATAACTACTTCGACACTTGATGCTTATATCATAGTTTCACATGCATTGAATTATCACTAAGGTTAACACTCAAATAAGAGTGAATAAATATGTGTTGTAGTTACTGAACTTTCAGTCTCTTAGTATAATTTTGCTAATAAAATCAGATTACAAAGTACATAAGAAAATAACATGTTTCTAATGTAAACAATTAGAGCATCCGCAATAGCGGATGTCCGCCCAACGGACGTCCGCTATTGCATCAAATGAGGCGGACGCGGACGTCCCTGACGGACGAGACGTCGTCCGTCGATTTCAGCGGACGTCCGCCCCGACGTCCGCTATTGCGGCGTGACGACGGACGTCCCATTTTTTGATATATATATATATATATTAAACTCTATATATACGGCTCGTTGCAAACTCTATATATACGATTTTTTAAAAACTCTAACACATGTATTATTATCGAAAATGAAGGCCTAAAACAAAAACATATCATACCGTCGGGCCGGGTAGCCCCCCTTGACCCCCGACTCACTGATCCCCGTTCGGCTAGCGGCAAACTAAATAGATTCAAGGCATAACATGTACTTTGTTTGAATCGTTTTTTGGTTTGAGATGGTTTTATTTTTGTGAACTTTGTATTTTTTTATTTAAATATGTATGCTTTTTTTTTGGAAATAAAATAGTTGCATTTTTCCCGTATTCGTGTCGAAATTTTAATTCCGTAAAATTGCATATTTGTGAATTTGTGAATTTTGATTATTGTGGATGCTTCTGTGGATGCTATTAAGATCGTAGGAGTTATGACAGACACGTGTCATTAACAATAGCATGCATGTAAATTACTAAACTTTTGGATAAAATTCTTATTTGACACACTAACTTAAAAAACTTGATTTTTTTTGCACGCCACAATTCGACATTTGTATAATTTTACATGCCAACTTAACAACGGAAAAGCGTCAAAAGTAAAGAGAAAAATAATAAAATAAAATGCGAGATCCCTTTCCATTTTTTTAAAAAAAAATCAATAAAAATGACATATTCTGAAAGTTTCTTCCGTATATTTCGTGGAAAATGTAAATTGCAGTTTATGTATGGCTTCGTGATGAACAATGGTTAAAAATGGCATGCATGAAGTTGGGTTCCAAATCAGATGTGTTTCACTTGGAAGGCCAAAGTTGGTCAGTCCCTTTTCTCATCTCTCATTTATCATCCGATGGTTTAATTTTCTTAAAAAATGTTTTTAATGTGATTCAATTTTGTTTTGAGCTATTTCATATCCAGAATTCAATCTTGCCATGTATTCATTAATCTGATATTATGTTCTTGATAAATTGTTTTTCAATAACAAAAATTATTGCGAGAGAGATGGGTAATGAGAGACATAGAATTAGTATATGAGTGAAAAAATCGTTAGGGCAATTGCGCCATGGGCAATAAGATGTGTAAGAGATATATACGGAGAAATAAAGTAAGATAGAGTGACGAGGCAGACAGCCACTAAGATAGAGTGGTGAAGTAGGAATTTAGGGATTCAAATCAGCTCTACCCTTAGCAAGAAACATGTCATTTTATGAAAAAATTACAATGTGTGAAGCTCTTGATGATCATAATGATTGATGAGATGTTGAGGCTTGTCTCTTCAGGATCTGCACCACTGGCCTTCCTAGCGATGTTCGTGTCGAAGTCGGAGAGACGTCCTTCCATCTCCACAAGGTCTCACTCTCTTTTATGTGATCATCTTTTTGTATTTTTGCTTAATGAATCAACTGTTTTATTGCAGTTTCCTCTTCTATCAAAGAGCAAATTTCTTGAAAGAATCATCCATGATCAAGCCGACGACTTAGTGTCTCTCCACGATCTACCCGGTGGAGCCAGCTCCTTCCTCCTCGTAGCCAAGTTCTGCTACGATGTCAAGTTCGAGCTCACTGCAACCAACGTCGTGAGCCTCAGATGCGCGGCCGAGCACCTCCAGATGACCGAGGATTACGGCCAGGGCAACCTCGTCTCTCAGACGGCCGCCTTCCTCGAGCAAGTCCTCAATAATTGGGAGTGCACCGTGCAAGCCCTCGAGACCTGCGATGCTGCCCTCCCCTATTCAGAGGAGCTCGGCATTATCACAAGCTGCATCGACTCTCTCGCGGCCAAGGCCTGTGAGGAGGACGATAGGGGGGGCTGCTGGCCCCACCGCGCCCACCAAAGTCCCGTGTCGAATGGGACATACTCTGCTGCCTCCGAGCCTTGCTCCCCTGTTAGGGACTGGTGGCACGATGGCGTGGCCGTGCTCAGCCTCCCTATTTTCAAAATGTTGATAGGCGCCGTCTCTAGCAAAGGGATGGCGCCAACTAAGATAGGCGGCGCTCTCATGGTTTACGCAAAGAGGCACCTCCCTTTGCGTGGGAGGTCGAGGTCAGGCAGCTTCTGCGAAAGGGAGCATGAATTGACGCATTCGTTGTCCGAGGAGGAGCAGGGGACTCTGGTGGAGGAGATCGCCGAGATGATCCCTAGCCAGAAGGGGGCTTTGCCAGCCGGATTCATGCTACAGCTTCTCGAGATTGCTATGATGTTGGATGCTAGCCCGGGGTGCAGGGAGATGCTGGAGAGACGGGTTGGGGCGCAGTTGGATCAGGCGTCGTTGCACGACCTTCTGATCCCGAATACTGTCCCCTTGGAGGAGACCATCTACGATGTCGAGTGTGTGCAGAGGATTGTTGATCACTTCTTGGATACGGTCGGGGACGAGGAGTACGAGGGGGGCGAGGAGCAGTCAGTGGAAGGGTTCGACTTGCCCCCGGTCATGAGTGTCGTTTCAAATCTGTTGGACGGATACCTAGCCGAGGTTGCAAATGATGCTAACTTGAAGTTGGACGATTTCGTGCTCCTTGCAGCTTCGCTCCCGGACTATGCCAGGTCATTGGATGACGGGATCTATCGCGCCATCGATATCTACTTAAAGGTATCTATGCTCTTGTTATTGTGTTTTTTTCTTCTTGAAATGATGTTGAACAATTGGTGCAGGCACATCCATGGTTAACAGAGCAGGAGAGAGAGCTGGTGTGTAGGCTGATGAACTGCCAGAAGCTATCGATCGAGGCAAGCACGAATGCAGCTCAGAACGAGATGCTTCCGTTGAGGGTGACGATGCAGGTCCTATTCTTTGAGCAGCTCCGACTGCGGTCCTACATGGCCGGGTGGTTCGTGGTCTCAGACACACTCGGAGGAGGGAGCAACGAGCGCCCCTCAGCAGTGAACTCTGTGGGAGGGTTAGATGTGGGACTTACATTGAACGAGGTGAGGGCGCGGGTGTCCGGCCTCGAGAAGAAGTGTGATAGCATCAAACACGAGATAAGGAAGGTGACAAAGGGGAGATGGATCAACTTCTACAAGAGGTTTGGTTTGAAGGTTAGAACTAAGTCTTTTGATCTCAAGGCTGATGCTGCCGACAAGTCTCCTACAAATCAAGATTGAATTTTTCATGTTTCTTTTCTTGTTTCTTCATAGAAATCAGAACATATATAAACAGAATAACATTGCAGATTCTTATATTTAAAGTGGATAGTTCATATCTCAACAATACAAAGCTAATAAACCATATACCTTTATCTACACCACCCCCAACAATCAAATAGACTAAGAAACACCAGTTGTTATCCTATCTTGGCTTCGGTTGTGAAGCAAACGACCACGATGGCCGGAGTAGCCTCTGAGCCGAGGGGGTAGCCAGCAACGTGGCCTGTGAATGTGTCACCATCTCGACCATCGAAGGTGTCTGGTATGCTTGCACGAGGCTTGAACCATCCATCGAATCGCCCCTGGCTGTCGCTCTCTGCCATGAGTGTGAGCTTAGTCCGGAGAGAATATAGGCCCGCCCCGATGCTTCATAGACGTGCCTGCTCGCCATCCTCTCTTGCATTTCCTTGAGATCAGCGTCGAGTGATACACAGAGCCTGTCGCGTGACTTAGCTGATACGGTTGTTGATAGAGCCTTGCGCACGTTCTCCAGTATGGAGACAGCACCGGCAAGGTCTCTGTTCTCAGCTGCAGTTCGAGCTTGTGCCATGGCCTCCGCTGCTCGGATCCTGTTGTGTTGTCTGTCGACTTCAATTGAGACGTCTTCTCGTCTAGCCAGGTCGGTCCTCTCGATTCTGACCTCCTTGGCTTCTAGGGATACTGATTCTTTTGTCAAGGGGTCGTTGTAGACGGACGTCACCTTCAACAGCGATGTCTCGTTTCTTGATGTCTCGGAAGGAACGTTGACGGAGAGCAGGAAGTCCCTCTCCTCATCTGCATACAGATCTCCAACGTCGATAGTTCCTATCCGTTGATTGGACAAGATCCGGTTGCGGTAACTTCCAGCTTTCAGTGAGCCAAGACGAACACTCGGATGAACACACTCGATTTTAACGCTCAGAGCCTTCACCACGATGCTCAGAAGGCCACCGATGCACTGAGCAAATGCATCCTGAATCACGCTCTCGGTCTCGATGAAAGAAAAGGTTCCTCCCGAGATCTCCGAGATCGAGTGCATCAACGATGCATCATGATCAGCACCAAAGCCGAATGCATGAACCGGAATCTTGAAACCTGAGGCTTCATCTGGACAAATGGACAATGGAAGCAGCAGCTGGTAGTTCTGGCTGCCCGCGTTGCTGTTGACTGTATATGTATCCTGTCCATCCGACAACAGGATTATACTGGCAACAGGGTTGCTTTCGTGCCGGTCTTCCATTATTTTCGCCCCCTTTCTCAACCCCTCAGCAATGTTGGTTCCTCCATTGGCAACCAGAGAGTTAACAGCTTGCAGAGCCTGCTGGCGCCCGGATTCAGACATTCTCCGGAGGGGGAAAAGGCGACGCGCTGTTGATGAGAAGGCTATGACAGCCAGCCTATCATTGGGGCCAAGATTCTGTATAACGAACCCCATAGCTCGTTTAAGCAGCGCAAGCTTAGTCCCCGCCATGCTCCCGCTGATGTCAAGGACAGTGACGAGATCCACAGGAGCACGAGGAGTCTGCGTGATTTTGGTGTTCCTGGCAGCATTGTACCAAGAATTGGAGAGCGGAGCTTTCAGGTGGAGCAAGACGGTGAAACTGTCTGACACGCTCGACTTTGCAACAGATGGAACCTCGGTGTATGTCAAGACAGTAACTTTCCTCTGATCATCATCACCACCAGAGACGACGGATAAGCTCTTCTTGGTAGAGTCTATCTCGTGATCCAGGGACTCGTCATCATTGAAGACTGCTGGATCGGGAGCCTGAAATAATGGGGCAGCATTACGCGAGGAGTTCGACCGAGCAGGGGGTGGACGACGGATCACGGTCATGAAGTCATTGTTGTGGTGCCAATCTACTGAATTTGTTCTTGCTCTACCCTTTGGAGGCTCCAAGGTTGGGCCTTGCAGAGGAATCTCTTTCCATTTTGCTCTGCAAACAGGGCAGATTTGGTTGCCATGTTTAACATTTGAAGCAATGCAATGGAAATGGAAGGAGTGGGAGCACTCGGCTGTGAAAATCGCCTGCCCGTCTCCACGCCTCATCGTCGCCAAACATATGGAGCAAGTCTTCTGCAAATCAAGACAAGAAACCAGTAAGGAAACATGATTTTAACTGCCAAGTTCACATAACCATCTAAGATAATGCAGAGTGAAATCATAGGGGAAATGAGCAGAGAGATCAAGACAACAAGCTCCAATCATAGTATTAAATGCATCACATATGCTAAACAAACATCATTGTGCATTAATATTACCAACCACAACCAATTAATAATCAAATTCAACCATTTTGGCAGAAACTAGACATCTATAGCTAAAACCCCAAATGCTGAAAACCTCACAAATTTCAACCTTTATCAGCTAAAAGACAAATCACAAAACTGAATATTACTATAATCCAAGAAATAGCAGCAATTTCATAATGAATAAGCTCAGGGAAAAATAGGATTACATAAAAGGAAGTATAATCAAAGCAAAGAAATAGGTAAAAGGGGGGAAGGGAAAAGAGGAGAAACCTTGGAAGAAGATCTACTCAAACTCTTGGAGAATCTGAGCCTATTGGAAGAGGGAGTGGTGGGAGCAGATGTCCAGTCACCCGGCGGAGAAAGAAGGGCGGCGTCGGAGCGCCGCTGTGACGGCGGCGGCGAGTCATCATTGTCGGCCACATGATTTCTGGGACTGTACACACACAGATTCAGCCCAAAAGCGAGCTTCAATTTCCTCCATTTACTCCCCATTTCAATTTCTTTCACTTTGCCACACCAAAAAGCTAAAAATCCTTTCTTTTTCAGATAGGGAAAACAAGAACCCCTTTTTTCCAACCAAATCCAAGGAAAAGCTCGGTTCTTGAAATGGGATTCTATCAAAACAGGTTAAAAATCACAAAATCAGCTTAAGCATGAGCCCCCCATTTTGTTTGAAGAAGAAAAGTAGAAGGATAAGACTGGTAAAAGAGAGAGATGAGTGTCTTCTTCTATATCAGAGAAAATCCTAGTAGGATTAATATATAAGTGGGCAGTGAGAGGCAGTGTTGTTGGTGGTGACCTCTGAGAGAGTAAAGAGAGGAGTTGAAATGAGACTATGGAGAGAAACTGAGCTGACCTCTGCTGGTGTGTTTTGTAACTTTGTGGGGTGCATTGATTGGTGGGAGAGGGTGGCTTTTGACCTTGCCTGTGCTGTTTGTCTGTAGAATTTTTGTAGAAAATGTATATATACACATTTAATGGTGTACATTTTTTTTGGGTTTTCTTTGGCATTTTATTAATGGATTACATTTTAAAAGTGCGTAGAAAGTACTCTCTCCGTCCCTAATAATTCGTCACCATTTGATTTGGCACGAGATTTAAAAAATATAATAGAAAATGGATTGAAAAAGTTAGTGACATATGAGTCTTACTTTTATATATTAATTTTATAATAAAATGTGAGTATGAATGAGTTAGTGGAATATATGGTCTACTACCAAAAATGGAAAAAGTGAAATGTGACAAATTTTTAGGGACGAACGAAAAAGAAAATAGGTGACAAATTTTTAGGGACGAAGTTATTTTTATAAATAAAATATTTTAGATAAATTATAAACGTCTATATCACACATTAAATTTTCAACTACTTCATTTAAACTTATGTCTAAGAGCATCTCCAATGGCGGACGTCCGGTCGGACATCCGGTCGGACGTCGCGACGGGCGACCGGGACGTCCGCCATTGTGGCGTTTAGGGTCGGATACGGACGTCCCGTGAGGACGTCGGGTGTCCTCGGACGTCCCGGCGACGGGCGGGCGGACGTCCGCCATTGTGGCGTCCAGTCGGACGTCCGGTCGGACGTCCCGTTTTTTAATTTTTTTTTTAAACTCTATATATACGGCTCGTTGAATTTTATTTCATTCGCACCACTTGTGTTAACAAGTTTCTCTCTCTACATCTCTAATTTCAAGTATATCTAGAATGTCTAGTGAAAGTGATAGCGAGAATGAGTTGGAGGTCGCTGTTGAAGGTGCGATAGAGAGGCTGCTACAACAGAGGTTGCAGCGGCGGCAGCAGGCGGCGGTACCTCGGCCGATCCATCGTCGAACTCAAGTACCCCGTGACCACATCGCTGCACATATTCGGTTGTATGCGGACTACTTCGCTCCGCAACCGCGTTTTGGGGAAGCCTTATTCCGGCGACGCTTTAGGATGCATCGTCCGTTGTTTCTGCACATCGTGGGTGCTTTAGAGAGAAGATACCTGTATTTTAGGATCAGAGAGGATGCAGCCGGCAAACCCGGACTCACGCCGTTGCAGAAGTGCACTGTCGCAATCAGACATCTGGCGTATGGAGGCGCGGCCGACATGTTCGACGAGTACCTCATGGAACTGACTCAGTGGACCAACGAAGATGCTACGGGTGCAGGTCCAAGTCACGGGATGGCCACCGCGAATGTGAATATGGGGGTACCTCATGGAGAGGTCGAGCGGCTGCGTGCATTTGCCGACATGCGGCAAACAGATGCCCATATTCGACTTCAGCAGGATATCATCGAAGAGGTTTGGACTCGGAGGGGTGGACGTGATAATGAATGAATTTTTTTTTATTAGTATGTAATTTTTTTTTATTCGAATCATGTATGTTTTCCCGATGAAGTAGTTAATTTTTCCCGTTCGTATTCTCGGTCAAATTTTATTTCCGTAAACGTAAATTGTTTTATTTGTGAATGTATGTTTTTTTGGGATGTCCTAGTGATGTGGCAGGGGATGTCCTAGTGATGTGGCAGTGGAATGGGATGTCCTAGTGACGTGGCAGGAGGTGTTTTGGGATGTCCTAGTGGATGTCCTAGTGGGATGTCCGCCCACTGGAGATGCTCTAACTTGATTCTTTTCCTATGTAGGAGTGCGTAATTTAAAATAAAGTATAAATGTCCATATCACACACATTAAATTTTAATAGCGTAATAGGAGTTTGACAATCCAGGAATACTAGTATACTAATAGGCGTTCGGTGGCCAAGATTAAATCTCATGATTAAATATGCATCATGTTTGGTTCATAAGATTGAACCCTTCAACTTAATTCTAGATAGATAGTCTTATGATAATTAGTCATAGTCTCCCCTCCAACTAAAATAATCCTACAACTTAATACTAGATGGATAGCCTCATGATATTAGTCATGACAACCGAACGTCACCTAAGTACATGTCATGTTTTGTCGTATACCTACTTTTGTCTATTTACAATTTAATTTTTTTATAGTATTAAATTTCTCAATCATTTCACTTAACGAGAATGTGAAGTTCCGACATCATCCTCTAATCCATGTCAAGATTAATGTCATTTGTTTCCATCTCTTAATTGATTTAAACTTTTGGAATGTTGTCTCGTTCCGAATGTCCTAAATTGATCACGTCATGACATATATAAATCTCCATAATTTTATCTACTTTTATGAGCGATGTTCCAAGACAGATTAAAAATCGTGATTTCGATTCTTTGGTTAAACACAGACAAATATTCAATTGATCGCAACTATCAGATTTTGTTTGACACCTACAAATACAATAAAAGAAGATGGTCTCGGTCGATGATCTGATTCGTCTTTGAAAAATAAAAATTGCTACAGTTTTTCAAAATTAAATACCACTATGAGACATATCCTCATTATACCAAACAATTAGTCAATATTTCTTTACATATATAGCATTATACCTTTTGTGTAAAGATGACATTGTTACACGTGATACACTGAAATACCACATTCGAAACATATTTTGCAATAAATTATGCCAACTTATAGTAATATATAAATGAAGGAAAAAAAATCGAAAAAACCCACATGTAATGGTTCAATTCTATAAAATTTTTCTTTCACTTTTTTGGCCACAAAAGTTCTCTTAACTATTGGTTAGTTCTCAAGTGCACATAATTGACATTATTACATCGTAGACCAAAATGCTCACAATAATAATATCATTCGGAGAGAAGAAGAAAAAAAAGGTTCTAACTGGATCAGCTTTAGAGTTAAATTTTGTTTTTATTTTAGTTTTTATGGTCAAAATGATGAAATTTTAGTTTGGTGAAAAAACTTGCATGACGTTGCTGACGACTATGATTATAAATTACACGTGCATATCATTACACTAAGACTATTTTTTTGGTTGGCAATTTTTTTTATACTAGTACCATAACAAATTTAAAGACTTTTGTAGTACAATGATTAGACATAAAATATAAAAAATTCTTATAAATAAAAAAAATTAACATCAACTTATTAATCGCAATGGTGTGACCACGATTTTTCCTATTTTCCACAAAGAATAGTCCTAGCACTAAGAGTCGAGAGATTGATGTTGAATCCGTATGTCGCGGGGTCACGGAAACATATATTACTCCCTCCTCCCTCCGTTCACAAAAAATAAGACATATTGTGAATGACATGAGTTTTAATATAGAATTAGTAAAGTAAAAAAGAAGGAAAAAAAAGTAAGAGAGAAGTAGTGTTAGTGGAATGTGGGGTACATATTATTAATAAGAGGGAAGAGAAAAAAGTAAGAGAGAAGTAGTGTTAGTGGAGTGTGGGTTCATATTATTAGTAAGAGGGAAGAGAAAAAAAGTAAGAGAGAATTGGTTGAAAACTTTTCTTTTTTAAATGTGCTCTATTTTTTTGGACAATCAAAAATGGCAAATGTGATCTGTTTTCGTAGACGGAAGAAGCATTTATTTTTATCAGTTAAATAGGGAGTAATACATATAGATATGAAGTTTTCGTCTCAACAACTTAATTAGTACACTTAATAATCAAGAAGTATTTATATATAGTCTAATCGATGTTTTAGTAGCTCGAAGTGTAGGAGTTATTAATCAGTAATTTATTTTCAAATAAGAGCATCCCCAAGGCTTGGGGATGGGACGCAATGAGCGAGTCTCGGCCCGGGCCATGCGTTAAACGGAGGAGATTTGCGGCCTAGGACGGTCCCGGTGCCGCAGTTGTATCCCGAGGCCGCTCCCGGTGTCCGCCCGACACATGGTTAAGCGAGACTGGACGTGACGCGATGCGGTCCGGTCCGGCGTTATATAGGGTTCGGGCCGGACCGGGCCGGAACTTTAATTTTTTTTGTAATTCGAAAATTTATCTATAAATACCCCTCCATCCATTTTCATTTTTATTCAACTTAATTTCCCTCCCTCTCACACTATAAAATTCGAAAAATGCCTCCTCGTCGTGAACGTCAACGAGCAATCGAAGCTCAAATGGCCCGAATGTTAAAGACGGCGATGCCCGCAATCCAAGAAGAAATCAACAACGAGGTGGAACGCTACCAAGCTGCTATTCAAGCGTGGAACGAACAACACGTCCGGGTACCACGTACTCGGATGTATATCCACCGAGACCGTGAACAAGCTGGTTTGCGACTTTTCACGGATTATTTCTCTAGAGATCCTTGATGGAGTGATAAGATGTTCCGCCGTCGGTTCCGGATGAGGAGGCCTCTGTTCCTGGGAATCGTCAATGCAGTTGTTGCTCGCGATTCGTATTTCATGCAAAGCGTTGATGCTGTAGGGCGGCAAAGTATATCGACTTTGCAGAAATGCACATCCGCCCTATGCCAACTCGCTTACGGAACGACTTCAGATATGTTTGATGAGTATCTCCATGTGACCGAACAAACTGGACGCGATTGTCTAGCTAGATTCTGCCGGGCAGTGGTCGAAGCATTCAAGGATACATACTTGAGAAATCCAACGACCGACGATGTTCGCAAGTTGGTGAACATGCACGAGCAGACCCACGGTTTCCCGGGGATGCTGGGCAGCATCGACTGTACGCACTGGCAGTGGAAGAATTGTCCAATGGCTTGGAGAGGACAATACACTAGCGGGCACAAGGGCACACATTGTGTTGGAGGCCGTTGCCGACCAACGATTGTGGATCTGGCATGCCTACTTTGGTGTCGTTGGGTCGAACAACGACCTCAATGTGTTGAACGAGTCTCCATTGTTCAACGACTTGTGTGTCGGGCTAGCGTCGAACGTAGAGTTCATGGCCAACAACCGTCAGTACAATATGTGGTACTATCTGGCAGATGGGATCTACGCCCGATGGACCGTGTTCGTGAAGACCATCACATGTCCGACAACGGATAGGAGGACATTGTTTGCCCAAAAGCAAGAGGCAGCTCGGAAAGATGTGGAGCGTGCATTCGAAGTCCTCCCAGCACGGTGGGCTATGATGAAGGGAGCGGCTCGTGGTTGGCACCGTCCACTGATCGCCGACATCATGTATGCATGTATCATAATGCATAACATGATCGTTGAGGACGAGAGAGAAAATGTCACTTTGTGGAGCGACGATCCGCTCTCCAGTACCAGCAGTAGCTACACAGTCACCGACCCGCCCGTGCAGGGTGTTTAGTGCAATTTAATAGTTGTAGCCCGGGTTGGGGTCTGAAGGGGTTAGAGGAGTTGTGGCCTGAGATTCAAGTTTAAGAGAATGATGACGTGGAGGGGACTTGAGACCTGAATTTAGGATGTGGTTGGGGATGCTCAAAAGGGCGTCGCCACAAAATTGACAAAGTTAGCACTCGAGAACTTAGTTGTTGAAATTAAATAAATTAATTATTCCCACGAGGAGACTTATCATTTATGTTTGAACTAGGAGTACCAAATTTCAAATTCGTCTTACGTGTTATATTAAAAAGGCTTTCTGGAAAGTTAAGAAACATAAAATAATTTACCGTAATTTTAATGTATCAGAAACTTCTTCTGATTTATTTTCCGTGTCCACCTTGTATTTGAATAATCATCTTTGTATCGTCAAATTCTAACACGTATATTAATATTTTTTGGCACGAGAAATTAGAATTAATAAGTATTTTAGAAACACGTGAATAGGCACACCAAAGTTGTACTATGCTAAGTGGAAATAGACCAATATTATAATTATCCAATTTAGCATGATACTAAACTAATAACACGATAGTCATGTATGTCAATATTGTTCATAACTTTATAGTAGTAGCATATGTTCCATTAAAACACGTCTTAATTCAATATAAAAAAAATCTTCAATGAGTTGTCTCAATTGATTATAAATCTAATTTTGCCATCATAATCAAAAGAAAAAACTATGTGCCCCCATGATAAAGGAAATTTCTTAGATACCATACAATATATCATTTTCGTCGTAAAAAAAAATTTTGGTAGGAACAAAATATCTCAATATAGAAGAAATAAGCAAATTCTTATCATCTAATTTATTTATTTACTATTGAACTATATATTAGGTTTTCTTTTACACGATTAATAACGATTCTTTATGTACCTTCACGATGATTCTGACCCCGAACTTACTGATGAGAGGAAAACGTGTCTTATAAATTAAGACTCACTCCATCATCAGGAATATATTGTCATTATATATTCCCAAGTACTATCAATGCTTGTAGCAATATGTCATACAAGAACATATATCCATTAATATTGTTGGTAGAGCATCAAAAAGATTTTTTCAATCGAATGTCGAAATGGAGAATCTTGACTAAAAACCTTATCTTCCCAACTTCAAAATTAGTGCAGAATCTAAATCCCACAATCAAGAACACAAGAAAAATTAAATAAGTACATATAATTCCATAAAGAAAGAAATAACAACAACAAAAAAGAACCATGTCACATAATTAGATTTTTTTTATTTAATAAAACTCTAATTTGATTTTGAGTAGGTAGTGGTGTACTCTATTCCTCCCACTTTATAATTCTTACTTTTACTCCCTCAAAAGCCAACCTTTTAAAAGCAAAAATGCCATATATCTTTTTAAGCTTAAAAAAGCTTTATTCTCTCTCACCCACAAAAAACACCAACTAGGAACCAAGTGAGTGACTCCTTTTCATTTCACACCTCCTTTTTATACCACACATGCCCCCAACCCAACTAGTGTGTGTTTTCACTCTGTTTTTGTTTGAAAACACCAAGAAACCTAAGCCAACTTCTTGGTTGAGATATTTATTGTTTTTTTAGTGGGAATCACAAAGAAAAACACATTCACATATATAAACTCAAACACACACAAACCCTTGATCCTATATTTGTATGTGTATTGTTAGTATCATGTTATGTTGAGTGTGGAAAAGGGAACTAAAGTTAAGCTTTATATACATTTTTGTTGAATTATATCTCCCAACACACACACACACACACACACACACATTTAAACACACATGCTATCAAGTAGATAGATAGAGATCCATTAACAAAGAGAATCCGTTGATAGCCACTTATCTGTATCATGAACTGGAAAGGTCAACATTCTTTGAGCCCTTGATTTTGGTTATCACTAAGAATCTATACGTGCTGAATTTAACTAGTTTAAATAAATAAATATGGTCAATTTTATTCCTCCCTCACTCCCTAATTAATCGTCTCTCTTTTCCATTTCGGTCCGTCCTTCAATAATTGTCACACTTCATTTTTATCATAAATGGTAAGTATGTCTCACATTACACCAACTCACTTCACTCACATTTTATTATAAAATCAATATAAAAAGTGGGTCTCACATTCCACTAACTTTTTCAATCAATTTTTCTTTACATTTCTTAAAATCCGTGCCCGGTCAAAGAGTGACAATTAATCAAGGACGGAGGGAGTAATATATTATTCTCAAACACATAGATTTGATAAATGCATTGCTTGTGAAGTATGTGTTCGTGTATGTCCTATAGATTTACCCGTTGTAGATTGGAAATCAACAAATATACACTTTGTTAAGAATGGAGGAGTTCGAATTGGGCCGAGCTAGCTAGCGGGTCCAATTATTCAATTTAACCAACGCCGGCCCAAACTTATTAGCCCAATTAAAATGGGGTTTAGGATATATTTTTCCGCGTAGTTTCCCCATCCAAATGCGTAGTTTTCATGATAAACTAAATCAAATGTGACACAAATCTCTTGGCCTCTTTCTTGCTTGTAATTAATCACTTTGCTCTTCTCTCATAGGAGTGTATTTAAAATTCTTTTTTCGTCTTCTATTATCTAATTTCAATAAAATCAAATCATTGAATTTAAATCGAGAAGTCCCAGATAATTTTTTTTTAAATAGTGGTTGAATCTTCGAAAGTTTTAGAAATTCTAATACTGTGAAGCAATTTTCGGATGTAATGAAATAAGTTATTGAATTAAATATTCTGATCCTTGCTATCTTACTGCTATTTGAGCAATTGGAATAGCATTTAATATTCTGATCTTATGCTTTTATAGTAACTATTTGAGCATTTATAATTATTTTCTCTAATGGATCAATTTTCTTCATCTTTTTTTATCATTTAATTTATCAATGTTCTTTGTAAAGTATTTTGCGTCTAATGGATTTAATTTTTATCTTTTCAGTTCATAATTTAGTTTAAAAATTGTGTTTTCTATTTTTAAAATTTTCTAAAGTTAGTTGTATAAATTTGAAATAGACATGATACTATTTGAGTTAGCACAAGTATGTTGAGTCCTTGAAAAACGAGGATGTATAATACATCAATTACTAGTACTTACAGCTATATTAATTAAGATGCTTCCAACATAATAGAATCTTAATAGGAGTAATGATTATTAAATCTTAACTTTGAATTAACTGTGAATAATACAACCATGCTGAGGCTTAATAAATACATTTAATTTACTCAAAAATTGCTTGGTTTCAAAATGAAGTAAATCCTAATCCAAATTTATGATGAATGCATCATACATCAATTTAGGGTTTACAAAAGCGCATATGTATTTTGTGGTTAGTGAGAATGCCAATTGAGGAGTACTAGTATTATTGACAAATATTTTCATATTAAAGTAGTAATCAACTCAACAGTCAACCAGTAGGGAAATAAATAGTCATCTCAATTCTAAGCACAACACACAAAGAGATCTCATGTGTACTACTGTATATAGCTTAATTTAAAAGCATTTGATGATGTGGCGAATTTTTTATGGGAATAAATGCAAGTAATAAACGATCACAACACGGAAAATTACGTGGTTCGATTTACTGAGGTAAATCTACGTCCACGGGAAGAAGAGAGGGCAAATTTGTATTGCTTGGTCTCGCTTACAGATTACAATACTGATTTGCTATAAGATTCAGGATCTAGAGAGCTTAACCCCTGGTCTATCTGATCTAAGTTCTATTTATACATTCGAACTAAGATCGTGGTTTGCAGCCCTGGTAGTGGGGTTGATAACTGCTTAATACCACTAAATAGATCGTGGGTGTAATGGAGGTCGTGGAGATCCTGCATGGGTCCACTATCTCCTTGTTCGGTCGAATACTGAGACCGAACTGCTGAACTTTGCCGATCAGCTTTTGCCGATCTGAGAGTTGAGCTCGATTGGTCGGCTTTTACCGAGCTATAGGCTGTGACCGAACTCTTTGGTTGTGCCGAACTGAGAGTTGAGCTCGATTGGTCGGCTTTTACCGAGCTATAGGTTGTGACCGAACTCTTTGGTTGTGCCGAACTGATACTCTTTCTTGGGTTTTGGGCTGATGGGCCGTCACTGCTATTGGGCTCGCAATTATTGTTTAGTTGTTTAGTTCGTATCCCATCACCACCCCCCCGAAAAGCGAAGTGAATCACTTCGGCATTTCGGATAAGTGTAAGGGGGAGGCTGACGTCAGGGGACGTGCTCTGCACGTGTCTGCCATTAAATGTGACAGCAAATCCGGCCAGAGAATCCAGAAAAAGTGGGATTTGAAACGGTGCGACGAATTTTGAAAAATATTTCCTTTCTTCATCATTGGAACACTTTTGCGATTATTTCTTCTGCATTCTCTCTCTTTTTCGTAAAATTTTCTTCCGCTTCTTCAAGAATTTCTTCAGAGACTTTCGACCATCAAAGAGTAAGAATCATGTCTTCTTCTTCTGAATCTGTTTCTGAATCAGGTAGTGGTAGGAAGAGGGGGTAAGGGGTCTTCTGGCCGGAAAAGGTCCGGGGAGAAGACGGTAGAATATTTTCACAGCATTTTGAGTAAGGATACTGTGATATCCTTACACGGAAAATATTTTCTTCCTGGGGGGTTAGTGGTGATTCCCGACGACATTCATAGGGCTAACTCGCCGCCGGAGGGTTATGCCACCGTCTACGAAGCCTGCTTAGAATGCGGGCTTCGTTTCCCTCTTCCCCCTGCCTTTGTAGAGCTTCTTGATTTTTTTCAACTTCCTTTAGGTCAGGTGACTCCAAATTCTTGGAGGCACTTATCGGCCTTTGCTGCCGAGCTGCGTAGACTAGAAAAGGATCTGTCTCTGAGGGCAATCCTTAATTTTTTTCAGTTCAAGAGAAAGGGATCCTGGTTTTACTTGATCCCTTTACAGCCCTTCAGAGCATTCTGTAAAACCAAATGGCCGAAGTGGCAAAATCGTTTCTTTTTTTACAATAGGACAGCGGCTCCGGACTTTTCCTGGAGAGGGCCGAAGTCCGTAATTCCTCATCCTCGGGTAGAACCGTGGACGAGCTCGAGGGCGAGCTCAATAAGATTCCCATGATTAGGAAACAGTATTCGGAATCTGAGCTCGTCAAGGGTGACTTCGTGTTCGATTCCTCGTCTTCGGACGAAGAGACTGAGGGTGAGGATTTCTTTTTTATGCTTTACTGCTTTAGCGGCGAAAACTAACTTTGTTTTCTCGCTTTTTGGCAGTGAACATGCTAAGCAGGCTAGGTCGCAAATCCTCCGAATCCAAGGAGCCGGAGAAGAAACAGAGAGCCACCAGCTCGGCGTCTGATGCCGAGAAGAATCCGAAGAGACAGAAGACCTCTTCGAGTCAGTCTTCGGATCCAAAAAAGCCGGAATCGACTTCGGCAAAGGGGAAGGCGAAGACTCAGAAACCCCCAAAAGCGCCACAGAGAGACATTGTCCTGGGGGGTTGTGGATCCGGAGCGGTTGCGGCCACTTCGGAACATATCTCTGAGCCCTTTTTATGGCCAAAGGACTTTGTGGAGGTGAATTTCCTTCTTGATTTTCTGGTTTTGCTTCTTTCCTATATTTTTTGTGGCCCCTCTGTGACTTTTTTTCCTTTTTTCCATTTTCAGAGATTCAAATTCCTCTGCAAGCTCGTCACAGTTGAACTCTCTAAAGCGTCCAGCGATTATGATGAGATGCAGAGGAATTTGAATGCTGCTCGTCACCAGGCCGAACAGGCTCGGGCCAGACTTTGAGGAGGCAAGGGCCGCTAGGATCTCGGCTCAGGATGAAGCCCGCGTGCCAAAAACCAGCTCATCATCCAGAGAGAGCAGTCGAAACAGAGGGAGGCTGCTGCCGTGGTTGCTCAGGGGGAGGCTCTCCGTGTTTACACGGAGAAACTCTTTTTGAGCAATCAATTTTCGGCCCTTATCGGCGATCTGCTGAAATTGATGACCGATAACGCTGAGCAGGAACCCGAAGTCGTTTTGCCGCTGTATGGCCGAGAGATTGCAGCGCGCCTCCAGAGTCTGCCGCTCCTTGAGGAGCTTGCGTCTTCATCGGTCCTGCTTTCTGCTGAACGAGTCCGTAATTGCCGTGCTGACCGTGACGAGAACATGGAGGCCATCTTTGCCTCCTTGGGGCCTGTTTCACCCGCTTCAATTTTCAAAGAAGAGGGTGGGCAGGGAAATGAGGCCGGCCGGGAGACCGAGCAGGAGGATCAGCAGACTGGCGATGGGGGCGCCGAGCAGGAGGGAGGGAGTAGGGAGGCCGAGGCTGAGACCGAGGTAGACAAGGAGAGAGAAGCTGAAACCCACAGAGAAGTCGGAGACGAAACTGGCGGAGTATGATTTCGTCTCCCTTCTCTTAGTTTAGTTTCTTTCTATTTGTAAAATGGCCTTGAAGCCCTCCTTGTGTAAATTTTTTCTTGTGAATGAAAAAAATTCTCCTTTCTACACTCGTGTCTTCTTTATAGCTTTTCTTAATCTCTTTTACTCCTATTGTGGTTTACTGCCTGCTCGGTAAACTGAAATGCCGAACTGACATAGCTGCTTCGTATTCTTTACTCTAAGGAGCTGGAGGTACTTCACTGGAAGCAGCTATACTCTTCGGCTTTTAATGAAGCTGAGAAAAAAGCTATAGATGACCAGATGAAGTATGATGAACTCTTGGCTCGTTTGGTGGAGCTGGAGTCCAACAATAAGGACTTAGAGTCCATAAGGAGAGATCTAGAGGCCGAGCTGAATACTGTCATCGCTGAGAGGACTGCATATGAAGACTTCATCAGCGGGCGCGGGGGGAATGACTATATCCGAAGTTCAGAATCAAGTTGATGAACTGTGGGAGAAGCTTCATGTACTCCGGAAGAACAATGTGCTGGAGAGCTCGGCTTGCCAACAAGTTGTGAAATCATTGCGGCGCTTGGCTTCTCTGTACGACATCATTCTTTCCCGGCGTCCCGCGATCGAGAGATTCCTTAGCCGTTTCCCGCTAACAGACGCTCACGCTCCAACTCAAACCTCGGATCCACTTACTCAAACTTCTACTCCAAATCAGCACCGGACTCAGGAGCAACCGGAAACGTCAAGACAAGAACGTACTCCAAGTCAGCAACGGACTCAGGAGCAACCGGAAACGTCAAGACAAGAACCTACTCCAAGTCAGCAACGGACTCAGGAGCAACCGGAAACGTCAAGACAAGAACGCCCTGAAGTTCGTAGAGGAGTGGTGAATATGAGTGAGCAAGATCAGCGAATGCTTCGTGAAGAGACTCTTCGCCGCCGAGGTGCTAGAACTTCCCGGACTCAGAGAAGAGGCGGTAGGTCGATCAGAGCATCTCGTCCACCTACTGATTCTTCAACTGCTCGGAACGCCCGAACTCAGCATCATGAGGACTTTTTGGATAGGTGGCTCAACTTTAGCAACCGTAGACAGTAGAGTAGTCCTTTGTAATGGTGTAACGCATTCTCGTAGGGCAGCGGAATTGTATGCCCAACAAGACTTAGTAAATGAAATTTTTTCCTTTCGCTTCTATCACTGCGTATTTACAGTTCAGCGATTTTTATTTCATTTATTGTACTCGTCCTCGGTCTTATGAAGTAAACTCTTCTTTGACCGGACTGAGTTAGTGTCCTTATTTGGCGAGTTTTATCGCTTGGATTGGACTTTCCCTGTACTCGTCCTCGGTCTTATGAAGTAAACTCTTCTTTGACCGGACTGAGTTAGTGTCCTTATTTGGCGAGTTTTATCGCTTGGATTGGACTTTCCCTGTACTCGTCCTCGGTCTTATGAAGTAAACTCTTCTTTGACCGGACTTAGCTAGTGTCCTTATTTGGCGAGTTTTATCGCTTGGATTGGACTTTCCCTAGTTAACCGGAGTGGTTTTCGGCTTATTGCAGTTCGTTTCAGACGAATTGCTTGTTTCTTAAGCTGAATTGTGGAATCTTGTATCTTCCTTAGAAGCTTGGACTCACAATTGTCTTTAATAATTGATCTAAAAAGGGGATCATCCTTTAAAGAACAATATACCTCAGTAACATTTATAAGAGACAAAACGCACATAGAGAGACAAAACGCACATAGAGAGACAAAACGCACATAGAGAGACAAATAAAAGGACGAAAAAGATTTTAATCTTTTAAAAAACGACAAGTATAAAGAACAATACAAATATGAAAGCACATACCCCTAGGACCGAACTAGACACGAGACTGACCGGACCTTGTCTCTTACAAATAGAACTTCTTGAGGTTGGAAATGTGCCATGTTCGGGGTACTTGTTCTCCTGACATGTGGGTTAATTTATAAGACCCTTTTCCCAGGACTTCTGACACCCGATACGGACCTTCCCATGTGGGTTCAAGTTTGCCCAGCTTTTCTGCTCGGCTTACTTCATTGTTTCTCAATACGAGATCTCCCACTTGAAACTGCAGCTTTTTCACCCTTTGGTTATAATACCGGGTTACTTGCTCCTTGTACTTGGCTTCTTTTATGAAGGCCAATTCTCTTCTTTCTTCGGCAAGATCTATAGTTCGGCTCTCAGCCCGTCGTCATTCAGTTCTGTTGAGAAATTGAGTGTTCGGGGGCTGGGTACGCCGATCTCAACCGGAATTACGGCTTCAGTGCCGTACACTAGACTGTACGGAGTTTCACCGTTGGAGGTTTTTTGGTGTAGTTCGGTAAGACCATAGGACTTGAGGAAGATTTTCTACCCATTGTCCTTTGGCTTGTTCTAACCGAGCTTTTAATCCTTTCACCAAAGTACGGTTTGTTACTTCCGTTGTCCGTTTGCTTGTGGGTGAGAGACCGAAGTGAACCGCTGTTGAATATTCAACTCTTGGCACCAATTCTTGAATGTTTTGTCAGTAAACTGAGTCTCATTATCCGAAATGAGGATATGGGGTATGCCAAATCGGCAAACTATGTTCTTCCAGACAAAATCTAATGCCTTTGAGCTTGTTATCGTAGCTAATGGTTCAGCCTCCACCCACTTTGTGAAGTAATCCACGGCAACGATCAAGAATTTCATTTGCCGGGGAGCTTGTGGTAGTGGTCCTACTATGTCTATGCCCCATTGCATAAAAGGCCAAGGGCTTTGCATAGCACATAGATCAGTCTGCGGCGTCCTTGGGATATTTGCATGGATTTGGCATTTCGTACATTTCTTAACTAGCTGTACTGCTTCTTGTACCAAAGTTGGCCAATAATATCCCCATCTCAGAACTTTTTTAGCTAATGCTCTAGCTCCGATGTGGCTACCGCAAGATCCTTCATGAACTTCTCTAAGGATGTAATCCGTCTCTTCTGGTCCTACACATCGCAATAACGGTTGAAGGTAGGACTTTCTATATAGGACTCCTTCATGAAGTTCATACCGAAGTGCTCGGCATGTGATTTTCCTTGCTTCTCTCTTATCCTCGGGCAGTTGTCCATGATCTAGATACTTTAATATTGGCGTCATCCAGTTCGGTGAACTGGTTACTGAGTGTACTTCAGCTTCATCAATGCTTCTGTGCGGTAATTCCTCCACCTTTGAGCTCGGATATGAGGCCAACTTACTTAAAGTATCTGCTCGGCTATTTCCCGCTCTGGGAATGTGGATTATCCGAAAATAAGAGAAATTTCGGCTAATACCTTTGCGCTTTGTCCAAGTATTTTTTCATCCTTTCACCACGGGCTTCACTTGTACCCAGCATGTGATTCACTATGACTTGTGAATCACAATGAATTTTGAGAGATTTGACAAGTAGATGTTGCGCTAACTGAAGTCCGGCAAGAAGGGCTTCGTATTCGGCTTCGTTATTAGTGGTTGGGAATAAGAACCGAAGTGAATAAGTTACTTCGTGTCCGTCGGGAGCGATAAGTAGAATACCAGCTCCACTTCCTGTCTTATTCGAAGCTCCATCTACGAATCCAATCCAACAGTCCGGCGGCTCTACTTCGGGTTTCTGGGGCTGTGTTAGTTCATCATTGGTAGGATTTTTCTGTTCGGCAATAATAGGGATTGCCTGATCGAACTTTGCCTCTACAAGAAAATCTGCCAAGGCTTGTCCCTTGATGGCTTTCCGAGGTAGATATTCTATTGAATGTTCTCCCAACTCTATGGCCCACTTGGCAATTCTGCCTGATGCTTCTGGCTTAGTCAAAACTTGCCGAAGTGGAAGATCGGTTAAGACGCATACTTTGTGAGCATAGAAATATGGCCGCAGTCTCCTTGCTGCATTTACTAATGCCAGAGCAATTTTTTCCAGAGGTTGATACCTTGTTTCGGGACCTCTTAATGCTCGGCTTGTAAAGTAGATAGGACGCTGTTTTAGGCCTTCTCTCGTACAAGCACCGCGCTAATGGTTTGATCTGATGCTGCTAAATATAAGAATATCACTTCGGCATCTGTTGGAGCAGAGAGAATAGGAAGTTCGGTTAAATAACATTTGAGTTCGTCAAAAGCCTTCTTCTGTTCGGCTCCCCACTCAAACTTTGGTGCCTTCTTCAAAACATTGAAGAACGGCATTTGCTTCT
Source organism: Salvia splendens (assembly GCF_004379255.2). NCBI lineage: Eukaryota > Viridiplantae > Streptophyta > Magnoliopsida > Lamiales > Lamiaceae > Salvia > Salvia splendens. The sequence goes on from NC_056051.1 coordinate 23,605,006, forward strand.
CGGCTGCTGGGAAAGGAATCTATTCAGTGCGGCTAGACATCCAGTTAGCCTTTGCACATCATGTATTGACTTCGGCATTACCATGTTCTGAACAACTTGAACCTTTAGGGGATTTGCCTTGAGTCCTTCCTTTGAAACCCAACAACCCAGAAATTTTCCCGAATCTACCAAAAAGGTACATTTTTGGGGATTGAGTTTGAGGTTGGCTTTTTTGAGCACGTCGAGAGTGGATTTGAGATTGTTTTCGTACTCCGAAGTGCTTCTGCTTTTAACAACTATGTCGTCAACATATACTTCAACCTCTTTTCCGATCAGGTGCCGAAATAGCTTATCTATCATCCTTGATATGTGGCTCCGACATTCTTTAAACCAAATGGCATCTTTTTATAAGCAAAAATACCGAAGTCAGTAATGAAAGCCGTTTTTTGAAGCATCATTCTCATCCATTAAAACTTGGTGGTATCCTTTATACAAATCAAGAAAACAGAAAATTTCGAAGCCTATCAAAGCTTCTACTTTTTTATCTATGTTGGGAATGGGGTAGCAATCTTTAGGACAGTGCTTATTTAGATCTGTAAAATCTATGCACATCCGCCATCCTCCTTCTTTTTTCTTGATCATCACAGGATTGGCCACCCAAGAAGGATATTTTACTTCAAATAATACATCCGCTTTCAGTAATGGCGGACTTCGTCATGGATGACTTGATTTCTTTCTGCCGCAAAGAGTCTTTGCTTCTGTTTTATAGGCCGGACTGAAGGATCAATATTTAACCGATGTGTAATTACCTCGGGAGACACTCCAGTCAAGTCCAACGGAGACCACGCAAAGACATCTTTGTACTCTTTGAGGAGCTGGATGGTCTTTTCCCGGAGTAGAGGTGTTCCCGCGAAACCGATCTTGACCATTCTGGATGGATCATTTTCGTATAACTGAACTTTCATCGAGTTCGGCTCCGGTGTGTGACTTCGTTCATTTCGTCTGCCTCTGACTCCGGCTGCTGTGATTGCTATGCTTGATGGTGCCGATCTGATTGTTCGGCACTTTTAAGCGCAATCTGCAAACATTCTTTTGCTCTCTTTTGATCACCTCGGATGACTGCTATCCCTCCTTTAGTGGGGATCTTGATTGTGAGGTGATAAGTAGAGCAAATGGCCCGAACTGTGTTGAGCCAGTCTCTTCCCAGTATAATGTTATACGGGGATCGAGCTTTTACCACAAAAAACTCGATCACCGTACTGGAGCTAGTAGGCGCTCTTCCTACCGTAATCGGAAGGCTGATAATACCTTCAGGGCGGGGTGTCCTCCTGGGCGAAACTTTTCAGAGGAATTGGGGCCGGACTGAGCCGAGCTGGATCCACTTCCAGTTTATCAAAACATTCTTTAAAAGAATGCTAACCGACGCTCCTGTATCCACAAACACTCTGTGGATCAGTTTGTTTGCCACTCCAGCTTGAATGACAATAGCGTCTTGATGAGGAGAAATGGCCGGGACGGGATCTGCATCTGAAAATGTAATTACTTCCTCCTTCTTCAGCCTTTTATGTGTTGGCTCCTCTCGATTGAAGCCTCTGCGCTCTGATTTTAGAGACGATTTAGTCTTCCCGGCTGGGAGAGCGTCAATAGTCTGGATCACTCCATCATATTGCGGCTCGTCATCGTCTTCGGGATCCTGTTGCCTTTTAGGATCCTGAGGAGCGCAGTTCGCACTTCTCTGTTTCTTATTCTTTTTCGGCGGCTTGCTTTGGTATTTTTTTAACGTCCCTGCTTTCACAAGAACATCAATATCTGCTGCCAAATTTCGGCACTCCTCGGTATCGTGACCGTGGTCTTGATGGAAGGAGCAATATTTATCCTGACTTCGGCGCGTGGCCGATTTCGTCATCGACTTTGGTTTTTCGAACATATCAGAATGCAGTTCGAAAATTTCCGCTCTCGACTTGTTCAATGGTACGAACTGAGCGGGTGGTTTCTCAGGATTGAGACGTGGTCCCAATCTGTCTTGTACCGGTGCTCTTTGAATTCTTTCAAAGGAGTTCGGCGAGGATGTCCCTGATCGCTATGATCGGGCTTCCTCTTGTCTCCTCTGGAAGAGCTGTCTAAAGACCGTTTTCGACGGTCTGCCTCATCAGCACGAGAAAACTGGTCCGCAATGTCCCACATCTCTTGAGCTGTTTGCGGACTGCATTCAACGAGCTTTCTGTAGAGAGCTCCTGGCAGAATTCCATTTTGGAATGCCGAAATGACAAGTAGATCATTGAGATCATCTACTTGTAGGCATTCCTTGTGGAATCTTGTCATGAAGTCGCTAATCTTTTCATCGCGACCTTGACGTATAGAAAGCAGCTGAGCCGAAGTGATTCGGGTTTCCGCTTTCTGGAAGAACCTCCTATGAAAAGCATCCATTAGATCTCTGTAAGATCTAATGCTGCCTTGAGGGAGGCTATCAACCACCTTCTTGCGTTCCCGATGAGCAGCTCGGGAAACAGCTTACACATATGAACCTCATTGAGACCCTGGTTCGCCATATTATACTGATAGCGTCCCAGGAAATCATGAGGATCCACTAACCCGTCATAAGTCACTGACGGAGTTCGGTAATTCTGTGGCAACGGAGTTCTGGTGATATCATCCGAAAATGGAGTCTTCAGCGCTCCATACATAGCGAATCCGACATCTCTACGGTATGGTGGAGATGGAGTTCTCCTGTGATTTCGGTAACAAGGAGGAGAAGGAATATATCGGTGGTGAGGATTCTTTCTCCTGGAAGATACGACACTACTGCGGTAGTGACTTTCATGTCTGGAGGGGGAGGGAGAATCCGCCGTTTTCTTCTCCGGCTTCTGGCTCTTTTGCAGGAATGTTAAGAACTCATCCTGCTTCTCAGCCAAGAACAACTTGACAAGCCTCATTCAAAGCGAGCTGCTGGGGAGGCTCGGTGCGATGACTTTTTGAGTGGTTTGTTCTTTCACCGTGAGAACTGGAGGCCGATTTCTCCCGAGGCTGTTTTCCAGACCTACGGGCTGGACTAGCTTCCTCACGTTCATCACGGACGGAAGTATGGGTATTATGTGATCTGGTATGCATTTTTTGGTGGAAGAGGATCAAAAACTCGCTTTTATCACAGTTTTGGTTTTCTGTCGACCCACAGACGGCGCCAGTGATGATGTGGCGAATTTTTGATGGGAATAAATGCAAGTAATAAACGATCACAACACGGAAAATTACGTGGTTCGATTTACTGAGGTAAATCTACGTCCACGGGAAGAAGAGAGGGCAAATTTGTATTGCTTGGTCTCGCTTACAGATTACAATACTGATTTGCTATAAGATTCAGGATCTAGAGAGCTTAACCCTGGTCTATCTGATCTAAGTTCTATTTATACATTCGAACTAAGATCGTGGTTTGCAGCCCTGGTAGTGGGGTTGATAACTGCTTAATACCACTAAATAGATCGTGGGTGTAATGGAGGTCGTGGAGATCCTGCATGGGTCCACTATCTCCTTGTTCGGTCGAATACTGAGACCGAACTGCTGAACTTTGCCGATCAGCTTTTGCCGATCTGAGAGTTGAGCTCGATTGGTCGGCTTTTACCGAGCTATAGGCTGTGACCGAACTCTTTGGTTGTGCCGAACTGAGAGTTGAGCTCGATTGGTCGGCTTTTACCGAGCTATAGGCTGTGACCGAACTCTTTGGTTGTGCCGAACTGATACTCTTTCTTGGGTTTTGGGCTGATGGGCCGTCACTGCTATTGGGCTCGCAATTATTGTTTAGTTGTTTAGTTCGTATCCCATCACATTTCTTAGTTTGTCTATGCATTACTAATTCTAAGTGTTAGAAGGCAATTGAAAAATAGCAACTATTTTTTTCCACGCTTAATAAATACTCCAGCAGCCAATAGGACCAGCTACAGAGCTTTTAATTTTTAATGAAGACCCCAATTTTGCAACGACGAAAAAAAATAGGTATTTTGCTATTTAATTTGTTCAATTGTTATACGAGTATTCTAGTATTAAATATAATTATCATATTAAATTATACTAGTAATTAATTCTATAGGTGATTTCCTTTGTGTACATGTCGTACACTTGGATCTTGTCGCCTCCGCTAGCATATGTGACCTCTAAGCTATTCCGTACTTCTTTGGTCGTCGGGTATTGAGAGACGCGGCTGACTATTCTAGACTCCACGTTTTGCATTAGCCACATAGTGGTCCGCTTGCTGCAACCTTTCGAAGGTTGGGTCGGTCCTTGCTGGAGGGGATGGGACTCCAGTGATGTGAGGCATCCTCCTCTCTTCCCACTGATCGCCACCTTCATGAAAACAGTCCAGAGGGCGTAGTTTTCACCGTTTAATCTTTCGCTGACGGTGATGAATCAATTATGTGGATTTCTGGTTTCGGGTCTGGAGGATTTGTTGGTATTATTTGGTTTTGGTGCACTATAATTGAGCGCATAAACTCGGAAAACATTTGAGCAAATTGCTCTGTTTCCGTTGAGATATTTTGTCAAGTTAAATTAAACTTTACGGGGTACGCTATTGCCAAAGGCGGCAGTGGTAAAAAATTCCTTGTGCAAAACCTTGTTAAATGATGTACCCAACCTCATTTTGTCTAGTTAACCCAATATTTTCTATTAACTCACATTCTAAATTTGAGTTTATATTTTTATCTGAATTTTCGAATCATCACGAATTTAAGATATAACTTCCGTAATACAGTATATATGGACGACCTGAATATTTCCCTTTGGGTAATTGCAAACAATATTAAACAAACGGTTTAATTGCAAATTCACCCATAAATACTCTGATTTTTGGTGGAGCCGATTGCACGCAAGCTTTCTCCCATTTTTCAATTCTTATTGCAGTTTTTTTATGTTATAAAATTTCACGTTACTATCCCGATAAATATTTGATCTTGTCTAGATAGGATGCACTTTTGATAGTAATTTCTAAAAGGAGCGTATCCCATGTGAATATTACAATTTTGATAGTAATTTCTAATTGATCGGGTCATTATATGGAATATGAGTTATATAAGGGAGTATGTGCCAATTAACATGATATCTACAATTTTGATAGTAATTTATAATTGACCGGGATATAATATGATACAATGATGATTACTATATATTATGACGGGAAAAAATAAGTTAAGGGGTTCAGAAATAAATTACAATCATGGGTATGATCAGTTCCAAGGTCAACAAATTACGATGACATTAGGATTTAATTTTAAATATCGGGTTTACAGGTATCCCATTAGTCTGATTCGGGAACCCGCATTGGGTATTAGAATATCCGAATTCACATGCAGAACGGGTATTAGATAGAATATTTTAGAGATTTGAGTATCCTATTGTTTGAGTTTGGATATCAGCGGAAACCCGAATTTAATTGTTGGTAAAAAGTATTTTGTCAAAAAAGAAAAATATACTACCATAATTTCGTGCCTATAATAAATTGACAAGAATCTATAAGTTTTGGCAATACCAACTAATAACAGAGGCGGACCTACATATCAGGGCCCACTGTGGCCCCCACTCTTTCAATTATATTACTGGGAAACTCTGAATTGTGGGGGTACTTTAAGTGGCTGTGTAGTTGGTCTAAAAATCTTGAGCTCTTGTTGGCATGAGCTAGAATGAAATATTTATCTCTACTTTTTTATCTTTTTTATTTTACTCTCTTTTTATTAACTCACAAGAAAATATTGCATAAAATCTCGTGTTGATTTCTAAATGTTACATATTTAATGAGACGGATGGAGTATTTTTTTTATATTACTTATTTTTCTTGTGTTATGTGGTTTGGTTTGGAACCCCAGCCTTGTGTCTGCCACTACCAACTATCGTACATGCAATATGAACAGTCTCCAAATACCACTACAATAAGAACAACTCTCTTTATTAATTTATAGATTCTGAACATCATAATTCTTTAAATAAAATGCTCACCTAAATGAAACATATTCAATAAAAAATAAAAGTTACAAATATAATTAAGAAGAAAGTAAAATTAGAGATGATAAGTAAATTAAAACTACATAAATAAAAACGGATCTCGTAATTAATGCTTTTCATATAACGAGAAAATGTATGTAACTAAAAGAAAATTGAACTGTATGAGTAGCTACAAATTAATTTTTTATTCTTACTATGATTCCAAAAATACAATCAACTAAAAATATGAAACTATAATGCCCATGCAGCTCAAATTTACTAAATGTAGTGCACCAATAAATTTGTCAACAATATGCATGTGTAGTGTAGGTTCGATTTTCTATTTATTTATCATTTAATTATTTTCAATTAGCAAGAAGTTGTTAGTATCCAAAATTTATAATCAAAGTGCCAATATTTAGGTTGAAATGTGCAAAACATTTACTCCAACGTTTCAAAAGCTATATTTAGTCTCATTATTCATTAACGCTAATTAATTTTCTCTTTCTATCTCACAACATTACTATTTTCATATTAAAATATAAGACGTCTCGAGATCTCTATTTTTAAGACTAAGAATACATAAGAAAAAGTGTTATTATTACATAGAATCTTACAAGAAGCAAGGATAATAATAATAATAATAATAATAATAATAATAATAACTTATATATCGTATTAACAATCGAAATATGGTCGAAAGAAAAAATCTCTATTTGAGAGGGCTTCTTCCTATACCTATGAATTCCATTGGACCCAGAATAATAATAATAATTTGAAGGTTACTGTTTGAAGAATGATTTCATAGTCGCGGAACCAACCAACTGGATGTGGTCTGCATCGCCACCACCTCCACATGTTGCTTCTTCGAATGTGCCTTGGACTCTTTGCCCCACGGCTATGAATGTAGAGCGATCCATCTCTGTGCTAGTCCTATTACGCATGCCAGGATATTCATCTGCTGAGGTAGAAAGTTGGGCTGAGATCTACGACCCAGTGAAAGGCCAGTTCGAGGCTAGGAAATTATCTGATGAAATTGGGTATCCCCGTCCAAATTCTTGCTTTAAGTGGACCGACGAACTGGTTGTGATATACTATCACAATTGGGTTTACGGCGAAGATAAACAACATACAAAGCCATCTCTCCTCTCGTACAACTTGCGGACAGAGGAGTGGAATGTCATAGCAGAAAACCTCCCTGGACCATTATATCACTCAAATAAGAAGAGGAACCTTGTCTATGTGGGGTGCGACACTCTATTCATTATCGACAGCACATATCATTGGTCCGGCTACAATCTGCCCTCCAATGAGGTTGGGAAAGTGAAGGTTGAGGGTCAGAGTAAGGAGGATGCGGATGACCGTGAGTATGAGCTCGTGGTGGGAGCTGTCTACGCTGGCAATAATGTTAGTCAAAGTACAGGTTGGGTCATCTACATATTCCGGCTTGATAGGGACATGTTCGAGACGTGTCTTCGATATTCCAAGGTTGAAGTTGTCGAAGGCAGTGACGAAGCCACACTGGGGCCTTGGGGGGCCACTGGGCCCCCCAGCTATCGTAATCATTATTAAATATTATGCTTTAACAATACACTAAAAAGTGTTCTAGCGTAGTTGGTTAATATAATCCCCTTTCATCCGTGAGGAACTGAGTTCGACTCCCATAAATCACAGTTGATGTTTTCATTTTGCAAAACACTAGATATACTTTCTTCACTTAGCTTTTTTATAGACACCACTTAAGCTAATTCTATTGACCTTTTCACTTTATATTTTGTTTATTTCAAATTTTTCCATTTATTTATTCTGTTCATTTTCTTCACTTAGCTTTTTTATAGACACCACTTAAGCTAATTCTATTGACTTTTTCACTTTATATTCTGTTTATTTCAAATTTTTCCATTTATTTATTCTGTTCATTTTATAAATTTTCATGTTGGCCACTTTGAAAAATCTTTTTACTTTTAATTTTTATCATTCATAAGATTCTTACTTTTTACACATCCACATCTACTAATTTATTTAATTTTAATGTTTATTATTTGTGTCACTTTGCAACATTTGATTATTTTAAACAGTAATTGCATAGTTGATAAATTAAATATTTTTAGACTTCAATATACTCTTTAAATATGAAAATATTTTACTCCATATAATATTAATAAATTTTAGTCTAAGAATATACTCCATAATCTTTATTCATTTCTATATAATCATCATTCAATTTCATCTCAAACTTCTCTTATTAAAGATTCGTAGAAAATGAATCAAAGTTCTCTTATTAAAGATTCATAGAAAATTAACAAGTAAATATCGTAAGATTTAATCATTAAATAAATGAAAAAAATTATATTTTTTCCTTATGATATTTAGTCATCAATAAAAGTATTTGGACCCCCCAATAAAAAAATTCTGGCTTCGTCACTGGTCCAAGGCAAGGGCGGGGATTACGTTGCTACAGTTCGGTCCAGTGGTTTCGTAACAATCGGTTTTTATTCCTATGTTGATATGTGAGTCCCTTATTCCATATGATTTGAATTGATTTTTGAATTTCTTTTTAATTAGTCCTTGGGATTGTATTGAAATGCTCATTTTTGTATGCAGCATTGCTGATAGAGTGAGTTTTGCGGAGGAAGAGAAGATGATAGAGAAGTGAATGAATCCTGCAGCATTACCATAACTCTCTTAAACTTTTCAATATTAGTATATCTGTTGTGAAGAAATGATGATTAGGGTATTTTGGGCTTTTTCTATAATTTTTTGTACTACTATATTTCTTTTGGATCATAGACTAATGGTGCATGAGTTGTGACAGTTGTGTGATGTTTTATGATTTTTGCATAATGTTTCTCCAAGTGTTGATTGCTTTATTATTGATTGATGACGGTTAAATAAGTGTTACAATATCTGATTTGATCAGATGATTAATTCATATGTTTCTTAAATTATTTAGTCTCACTATTATAATTTTTGATCAAGCATGGGAAAATGAGAGGACTATGTGCAGTCGGAAAGAAACAAGATAGCAATTATCTAAATTACTTAGTGGGAGGCAATTGATACACAAGAAACTATAAAATCTAGCAGTTGAGAATTTGGAATGAATAAAAGAAGAATAAACGAAAAGAAAAGGGATAAAATTTTGAAAAAAAAAGAATGTGCTTTCTAGTTGACTTGCCACAGAAAGTCTGGCAAATTTATAGGGGAGATAGTAAAAGGGAATCATATACCTTTAGGGTCCGTTTGGTTATCATGACGGGTTGTTAATATATTTGGGCCCAAATGTGGTTTATAATCATGATCTGCACTTGAGTCTTGATAATCCAGTTGTTTGGTTCACCTATTCAATCATGAATAACAATCCCATCCCATTGTTTGGTTAACTTTGAGCATGTAGATATTGGTCTTGTGCTGACCCTTTTGCCCCTAAGATTTTCCACTTATTTTGGGATTACATCGCCTCCCTTTGGGTTGTCCTCATTCGCGGTTGATTTCCTCCTGAGAGTAACTTTCCACACGACGGCGGCAGCTTAAGGTCGTCGACGGTTTCGAGATTTCAGCTTCCCAGGTTAGACTAACATACTTCGTTCCCAGTTACCCGTTGATGTGCCGAGAGCTCCTAGATCTAAGCTTCTTTTGATATAATGTTGAGTATTAGTTTTCTTGATGGCCCCTGTATTCTGTTTTAATCATGAAGCTCTGAACTTTTATTACCTGATGTGTATGTCGCTTTTGCTTGTCTGCTAAATCGATTTCACTGTGAGAAGCTTTGTCTGAACTTTTATTACCTGGGTGTTTAAATTATTGTTTTCATTCTATCTTCATGTCATATCTGGAGCTCTCTTCTTCATTATTTCTTGTCTCCGTATACACCGGCAATTGTATGTAACACTTGTCTCTGTTTTTAATTGTTCATAGCAATGTCTGAGGCACGGACTAATGCACCTAGTGCCGGTGGCAGCCAATGCACCCAAGGTTTGGGGGTTAAGAGCACTCAGTTTTCACCTAATTTATGCACATCCAGTAGGCAACGACATTAACCAAATTTGATTTGCCTCTATGCTGATTCTCTGTTATAGGCCGCAGTCAGTATCGCCGCTCAAGCTTCCGCCCGTGCGACCGCCCTCGCAGATCTTGGTCTGACCGTGAAGAGCTGATACTAATCTCCGCTTTGAAGGAACTTGTTGCCACAGGATGGAAGTCAGACAATGGCTTCCGAGGTGGATATGCACAAAAGATAGAGGAATGGTTGAAAAATGAGTTCCCAACTACTGATTTGAAGGCAACGCCACACATTCAATCCAAGATTACTACATGGAAAAGGAACTACTACTCGCTGTCCAAAATACTCGACCGTAGTGGGGTTGGCTTCAACGTACACAATGATTTCAAAATTGATTGCTCGGATGACCAATGGGATCAAATCGTGAGGGTATGTGATAGTTGTATATTCTTCACTCTTTCATGGTTTAAAATTTGTTGATCTGCCATGTCTTCACTTGTGCGCCCGCACACTCATTTTTCCATTGCAGCAAGATCCCAATGCCCGCACCATGCGCCACAAAGCTTGGCCTCTCTGGGATGATTGGAAGATGATATTTGGGAACGATAGGGCCACTGGAGGGACTGCTGAGGGTATTGGCGAGGCAGTGGCTAACAATACCACGGATGAGGCATTTACATCTATCGGGGAAAGTGCTGATTACTACCCAAGCTTTGAAGACTTTCTAGGGTCTGATCAAGTCCAACCCGGCTACACAAATGAAGTTGTTGATGACAACAGCGCTCAAAGTGGGCAGAACGTGGCTGCAAACACTAATGCGCCTCCTGCTCCTGCTCCAAAAAAAATGACTCGTAAACGCAAGAGCTGTGATGATGATTCTGCTTTGCTCAACCTCCTTAGCAACTTGCATGCTGAAACGAATGCACGTTTGGATAAGTTGACCGCTCGTATTGGTTATGAGATCGACTTGGGCCAAGCTAGGAAAGAGATCTTCCGTCATTTGGGAAACATCCCGGAGCTGACAGAGTCTCAGCGCTACGACCTCTGCGACATCATCGGTAAGGAGAACTCGAGGCTGGAAATCTTCACCGGCCTCCCTGACGCCTCAAAGCCGGGATATGTGAGGCGCATCATTGAGAAAGAAGGTCTTAATTAGGAGTCGCTTCATGCAATGGGTGGAACGTACATTTGCCGGTTGATTTGGGTAATCAAAAACTATGTTCTTTTGGACCTAATTAAGCTAGTTTTTATATATTATCTACTATGAAGACATTTCTGTAATTTAAACGTCAGTTGGTGGTTTTTGGCGTAGCTTTTTTGTAGCTGACCTTTTTTGGCATGTCAAGAACTATGTTATATTATCTATTGGATGAAGTGAAATGTTGTGTGCTTAATTCTTAATTACTTATACAATATCAAAGTTATATATATCTCAATTGCTGCTGCGTCCCTCAATTCTTCGTGTAGACTCTCCAACCTCATTTTCCATTCATTTTCACAAACCTCATTTTCATAGATTTTATCATATTTATATCACTATACAAATATTCAATCATCAATGCATTGATGATCACGACTTGATAAAATTATTGACTGAATCTAGATGTTACAGCTCTGCGTCGAGCACTACATCAGCAAAGAGAAATAGATGATTTTAATAGATCAAAATATGATAACACATGGACTTCCATTAATATTGTTCCATTTGCATCAAAAGGAAACAGCTCCGGCTGATCTTGCTAATCAAGATCTGTGATAACCGAGCCTAACACCAATCCCATGCTTACTACGACATTCTACTAAAATATTCCTAACCAGCCGACCAAGTAAACTCAAAACACAGCCGAGATTAGTGATAATGACAAAAAAGCTACACAGTCGCACACGACTAGATATCGGGCTTCCGTGGCATCCTATACCAAGTCACAGGCTTGGATGATCCACACGAATAGGTGAGTGTTGGACTCCTTGATGGGGTCTCTCGAGGTAAAACACGGCCGGTGACATTCTTGTTTGTTGACTCAAGGTCTTGTGGTCCTCCGTCATCGAACATGAGCTTGCGTCGTGCAAGAGAAAATGGGTTCCCACTGTTGACCTCGCCCGGCTCTACGGGTTGTGCATTCTTCTTTGGTGCATCACACAAATGGCCCGCTGCCTCCACAGAATCCGACAGGACGATCAACGTTCTCTCTATCCCTTGCATGCTTTCATTCACCGCAAACAGCTCCCGTAACTCTTTGTATGCAGGGTCACCACTACTGTGGTATGCCCCGAAGAGATGGTTTCTCTACATCGATTACAAGGTCATACATCATCTTAAAATATTCACATAATGTTAACTTTTCTACAAATAGCGCATAGAACTTACAGGGAGATGGCTTGCCCACGTGTTCGCCGAGACGATGATCTTGTTGCTCGGTTGATCCCAGTAAGTACCCTGCGATTCCTAGGAGCTCTTTGAAGGTCCTATAGCGCTGTTCCAAGAAGTGAAGGCGATCCACAATTTCCCACCATTCAAACGTCACCCCAAAATGATACTCCACCACGGACTGAGCCTCGAAAATAAAGTGGCTGGGGAATACCGAACCCTCACAGCCATAGTCCTTTTTAGGCGAGCCATGGTGGACAGAATGATGGTGTCAATTTCATGCTTCCATGTTCCACGGTAAAGAAATGAGCTTTGGAGGGGTGAGTCCATTGCCATTTGACGCTATCTAAGTTGAAAGAGAGAAAATATATAACTGTGTAGTTGCTCCACCAATGAGGTTCATATTTATAGAATCCTTTCTTCTTCCTCATTTATGAGCAGAATTCTTACACTCCATCACTCTGATCTACCCCTCATTCATTTCTATACGGCTATTGATGTAGTTGAATCAAATCAAATCCCCCATTTGTAGGATTGGAGATGATTCATTGAAGTGAGTTTGCATATCCCGCAAAAGAAGCTACAACATAAAAGCTACAACACCTACCCCATAAATATTAGTCAATAAGTCACTTTTCGTCCAAGACATAATATACAAATTACAAACAACTTAATTCAAAATATAAGTGCATGTAGGTGATTCACCAAATGTCATAGCAACAGCATAATTCATGAATAGAAAACTACATAATAAGTTGGAGTCTTTGTTGCACATTTTGCATAAACAAACTACACCATTTTCCCTAGCACAAATCCAACCAATAATAAAACTAAACCCAAGCCAGCCAACAAGAGGTTCACCCGAGCTTCAACGCGACAGCGGCCACAGACCCCACAATCACTACCCTGCTTGATGATGTTTTTATTTTTCGCTTCCTCCCTGTACTTCATATGTTTATTAGGCCGATAAAGTTGACTCTTTACATATGTCGGTTGCTTGCCATCCCCTATCCGAGAATGGTAGTCATCGCACCACAAGAAAGACCCGGAATGTTTATCATCGGCTGGGCATTTATAAAAGTAACGACCGGCGTGTGTGGCCGCTTTCCCAGCACATAACAACTTCATCCTGCCACCGCCGCAAAGACACTCGGGTATCATGTCCAATTCTTCAGTTACCGTCGACATTGGCTCGCTACAAAACAAAAAACATTGAGAAAATATGTAATTATTTATAATAACCTCACAATAAGATACTGCTTATATAACAGATGTAATCTGACAATTCTAGGCAAAATTAACCAAATTAAATTTGGAAAAGTCACATAAAAACACACATTACTCCACATGGAGTTAGCCAAGTCATCCCGCATTTGGTTCCATTCTGAAGTTGGCTCTACTTGATCTACGAATTCTAGGTCACCATGAATCTCCTCATCGACCAGAGGTTGTGTATCTCCGTCAACGTGTTGCTCAATTGGATCATTGTGCATCTCACCCCGTACGAAATTGTGTAGCAGGAAGCATGCCATGATTAACCGGATCTGGATCTTAATCGGATAGAAAGTAGCACTCCGTAAGATACCCCATCTCATCTTTAGCACTGCAAAGGCCCTCTCAATTATGTTACGAGCTCTAGTATGCCTTAGATTAAACAATTCTCGTGCATTTTGCGGACGCTGGGTCCCGACTCCCCATTCCTTCAAATGATAGCGCACGTTTTTATACGGAGTAAGGAATCCTTCACTGTTTGCGTATCCATTATCACATAGATAATAAGTTCCTATAAAAGTGCCAACATACGATGGGGTATTTAGCTAGTGTAAATAATGGGAAAAAGATAAAAATGAATACTACAAGGATTAAATAATCACAGTATCCTGTTCTTACACCTTTGTTTACTCTCAATCCACCTTCTCTAGTGACAGCATCCCTAAGCACTCGAGAGTCACCCGCCGATCCCTCCCACCCGGGTAAAAAGTATAAGAACTTCATATTGCGGTCACACGCAGCAAGAGTATTGGTCGCGATTTGGCCCTTTCGCGTGCGATATCGTGGCTTGTCTAAGGTCCTTACGAGCACATTTATGTAAGTGCCGTCCAAAGCGCCAATACAACCCTATTTGCAATTCGGTACCAGCATTATGAAAACAATATATTACTACCAACAAACTGCAAGAATTGAATGCAAATCGTGCAAATTAAAGTTAGATTACCTTGAAGTGTTGCCATCGTGGATCAACACAATTGTTTGTCACCGGATCAGGCCGAGGCAATAAAATTGTATGCAACTTGAGTACCGCTTTAAGTACAAGATGCACATAGTGAGAAATGGTTTCACCCGAACGACGAAATTCAAATCCAGAAGGTCTATTTTTCTTATGATGGGCTAAAATGCCTAGGAAAATTGCTACTTGCTCCTCTAGTAACACAAATCGACCATTCCGTAGTCCACCACGGTCTCTTAAAAGAATACACAATCGTCCAAATGCATTCCTATCCATACGGAGGTTCGAAAAACAGTCGACATCACTAACTGCAGTGAGCCTGTTCATATGCCTCACTTGTGGAGGGATTCGCTCAATTAGTGAATACCTAACTTGGTGATTTCTTACACGACGTGTAAAACGCCTTGTTCTTTTCAAGTATAAGTACAGAATGATGATTTGTTGAATACGCAACAAAAAAAGTATATCTTCCACCATCAGGTTAACGGAAGGGGGTACACGAACAATACGGGCCATCACGAGCAATTCAATTACAACTACCAAGGAAATGTTACAAAATCAGAATGAAATTCATGAATATTGGGCACAAAACATAAAATTGCCTTTAGAGAACTCTAGATTCAGTAAAGACTCACTTTACTAACGAATACACAGTCATGTGATGCACATACACGTACTCAAATTTGGCTGCAAACTCAAGTTATGAACAGATACAACTTGTCAATACAAACTCTGTGTGCATACTAACGAGAACTATTTACTCTGCAGAGAAACTGGTCTTCCATTTCTATAAACCAATATACTACTAATAGAGATTAAAAATTCTTAGCAATAATAAGCTCAACACCTAAAAATAAAGAACAAGAGGAGATCTGGAAAATCAAGCACATAAAAAATAAAGCACAAAAGGAGATCTGGAAAATCAAGCACGTAAAAAATAAAAACACAAATGGAAAGAGTCGATTGTTTATGAACTGGAGCATCAATAACTAACCGTCTGAAATTTGGGCGAAAACTTGCTGATGTTTATGTCGACCGATTCCGGTGGACGAATCGGATCCCTAACGCCGACCCCCTGGATGTGGACGCAAAATTCAGACGGCATTTGTGACCATATACAAACACCGATCCAAATTGTTATAGAGGGGAATAATACAACAATTTTGGCCTACCTTTGTGCGTGGGGGTATGGAGTCCTCAAGTGTTGTAACAATCTCTGGCTTCAATTGTAGGGTGTGTCTGCAGTGGTTTCACACAAGGTTTGGGGATGAATTATTGGAGGAGGTGTTTCCAAAATTCAAATCACGTATAGAGGGCAAAATGGAAATGTTGATGCTGTATCGGGCACGGGAGTCGAGGCATGATTATAATCGGTGCCTCAAATGCTGATACGAAACACATGTTATTTGGATGAACAGTTCGGGCTTTGACGGGCCGACATCGGGCCTCATGTTATCAAACAAAGCAACCAAACAGCAGGTTAACTCATGATAATAACATTTAACATGATTTGTCATGCTAACCAAACGACTCATTAATTAACTTAATAATTAGTGTAGATCTTAGTTCGGTCCCCTCTCCCTTTCTCTCTACCCTTCTATCTCCTCCAATCGCCGTCTCCTCTGGATCCCTAGCTTTCACAACCTTGAAACCCTAATCTCCGTGGATTAACCCACGGTAAAACTCGTATTCCGTCTATTCAACCTTCGGCTCCCTATCCGGATCTATTCCAGTGGAGCTTACGCCGACGCCGATGGGTGGAAGAATCCTTGCCCACCTTTCTTTTTCATTAGGGATTTTATTTGAATACATGTTTAGGATTTTGATCATTTGAATGTTCAGTTTTTGGGAAATAAGTAATTTAAAATATTATGTTTTTATGTAAATAAAAGATTTAATTTTTACAAACAGATTTAATATAAAAATATTATTCATAAGATCCGGAGGAAGTACTGTTAAATGTCAAATAGCTCTTCAAATATGCTTCGGCCTTGTGTACTTGTGTATATTGACCGGATTGGGCAAACAACTTTAGCTACTTATTTAGTAAGTATTACACTACTTTTAATCAAGAAAAATTAATTTCAAGCATTCGAGGTTGATAATTGGAGGTTTTGTATGTGGCTCGTTCGTCCCACTCTAAGTGGAGCATTTCTAATTTGTCACATAATTTCGTCACATGATTTTATGTAGTGTTGTTTTGTGAGTAAAATGGAGAGAATCAAGTAAAAGAGAGAGAAAAAATAGAGAGATCCATGTTTATATATTTATAAATATGTCATTTAGAGTTAGGGCTGGGGAAAAATACCGAAATGCCAAATACTGGCCTTATCGTACCGAAAAAATACTGAAAATACCGAATTTTCGGTACTGTATGATAAGGTAAAGGTATGAATTTTTATATACCGCGGCATACCGAAATTCAGTATATACCGTAATTTAAGGTATATACCGTAAAATATGAATATAATAATATATAAAGTATTTTATATATTTTTAAATTATAAATTTATTGTGAAATATAATATAATATGAATAAAATATACTAGTATTTAATACCACGTATATTATTTAAATTACTATAAAATATAAATAGTATTCTAAAAACTCACATATTCAATTTTCATTGATATTGAAAGTAAGGTATACCGCAAAAGTATGATATACCGAACTTTGGTATGGCATACCAAAAATGAGGTACGATATCGGTATGAAAATTCTCCATACCGAAAATAAGGTATACCGAAAATTTTGGTAAGATAAATGTATGATTTTTTTGCATACCGAATTTACGGTAAGGTATACGGTATGGTGGTTTCGGTAAGGTATACCGTACCTACGCACCCCTATTTAGAGTGAGACATTTCAAAAAGGGAAATGTACTCCTTCCATCCCAAAGAGCTAGTGATGAATTACAAGCAAGAAAGAGGCCAAGAGATTTGTGTTACATTTGATTTAGTTTATTATGAGAACTACGCATTTGGATGGGGAAACTATGCGAAAAAATATCCTAAACCCCATTTTAATTGGGCTAATAAGTTTGAGCCCACGTTGGTTTAATTGAATAATTGGGGCCGCTAGCTCAGCCCAATTCTAACTCTTACATTCTTAACAAAGTTTCTGATTTGTTACTATTATACCATCCTTTCGTTTGATTTGTGAAACGATGGACAAGTCGTTTTGCATCAAATCATTGTCGTTCACTCTTTATTTCTCAATCGAAAAGAAAAAACAGCGTAACATGATTTAGCCATCTCTCATGTTCAAATAAATGTGCAGCCATGTGGGCTATATTTAAATAATTAGATATATCGGTCTACATCGTAGTCTATTGATTTAGAAACATTTAACAAACTAAGTTAATATAATTTTGAGGATCAAATGATCAATTAACAAATTACAAGGATTATTCTGAAGTTACCATTTAAATAATTTTAATTTTGTTAAGTGAAACTAAAGTTACAATGAAGTTAGAGATACGTTCTATAAACACGGGTTATGCACGTGCAAGGATTAATACGCCAATAAAATTCCATTCTTATTGACAAAAGGCGGAAAAAAAAAACAAATTCCTCAAGAACATTGATACTTGAAAGATGATATCTTCACTTCACAATTCATCAGACATGTCATGAATCCAGAGTATGCTTCCTCTTTATGTTTATCAATAGTATTTGATATGTATCATTTAAGTAAATCATAATTTTGATTCCAATAGCTTCACCATATATGTTTTTAGCTTCGGTGGAATCTTAAGAAGCTTATGTTTGGACTTGGGTGCTATAGTATTTGATAGTTGTTTCCCTCTGTATATCGAAAAAATAAAATAAAATTAGTTGGCTTCGCATCTAAGTGTAGTCTCATACAAATGAACTGGATAAATAATTTTCTCGTGTTATTTATCATTTTTTTGTGATAATATGGAGTATTTCGCAATAAAAATATTTATTTCGTGGAAAACTAGCATTTTCATATATGAGATTAAATGATCTCGTATATGGCATGACATGTGATTTTGATTATATGATGCATGGAGTGTTACTAATTTATGATGTGTCATGTTTTAGGAATTAGAAATGTTTAGCCTAATTTTAAAAAAATTAAATATTATTCCGAAAATTAAAATAAGTAAGGATATTATATGCGTAGAAGCGTATATGTCATAAGTATTCACACTTGTAATAGTGCACAATTTTACAATAATATAACAAAATAGATATCCACATACGACTAGACACAGCTAATTTGCAAGTTCAACTTTTTCTGTGAAATTATACCGTATTTTATATTATCTTTGAAATATGCGTCAAGCTGGAAATACAGTCATATGAATTTAAAAATATATTATCAATTATATTATGCTCCTTTTATTTACAAATAAATTTAAAATATATTTTATTTGGACAAGAAAACAGTGAAGGTGACAAATAAAAAACAGCTAATCGGATACTAACACTCAGCTGTATAATTCGACAATTAATGTGCAATGAATTTGGACAATAGCATAAAATAACGTGGGTGATAATTGGTTGGGAAGTGTAAATCGAATAAGCAAAGATCTGTTTTTCTATTTTTGGCCCTTCAACATTAGCTACGTGTTAGATTTTGGATTTACACTATGAAGCAAATTACTCTTTTAATAATTAACTGAATAAAGTATATAATTAAGAATCTTTGTAATCAATAATTAATAATATATCTACACATCACTTAGTCAGATTTTTATTTTATCCAATAATTATAAAGTGCATCAGAAATCTAATATGAATAGGAAAAGAAAACAACACATTTAAATATTCTTACCATTGTAGATTTAATTTCTCAAAAATTGAAATAAAATTGTTTGGAGGTAAGCTGTTTCGTTTCTGCATACAACCAACATTCTAGCCGTATTTCCAGTGATTCAATTTTTTCTCTTCAATTTTAATGAATGATTTCTTCATTATTGAATCCAATGCACATGCACATTAATTCATTATTCATATATATATGTTTGATTAGACTTCAAGATTTTTTCATGTGATGATGATGATGATGTAAGATTGTAGGTATAAATATTGAATAGAAAAGCGGCAATTTGAATTGGATTTGAAGCTTTTGAAGGGAGAGGGAATAGGCAAAGACGATGAAGAATTCCGCATCTGAGCAGAGTTTCTACATCGAAAGTGAGGGAGAAGAAGATGAGAATTACAAATATGGAGATGGTGATGGTGATGGGAGTGATTCCGAACATTCGAATTACTCCAACGACGACGACGACAATGACAATGCCAATCACGAGAGCAAGACGGCCTGGCCTCAAAGTTACAGGTATAAAAATTATCACACATTTTGTAATTTTTCATGTGTGTTCTGTGTTAATTAATGATGAGCTGAAGATGGGATCTAATCTATCCAATTAATGTATCAATTTGATTGTTGTTTGTGGTGAAACATCATTCATTTTATGTCCATGCCCTTTGTTTATGTGTATGTGTTGTTTGATGATGAGATGAATATGGGAACTAAACCAAATGCTTCAATGCTCTTTATGTTATTGAGATCCAATTACTTGAGATAGTTAGTTGTGAATGTTATGGATCGGTTCACAATTCAATGGCTGGATCTTGATGAGAGGAATATGAAAGTAGCAGGTTGAATGATGTAGACAGTCGTCTCGTTGGAGATTCGGGATGTGGTTGGTAACTGATCAATGAATTGAATGATGTTGTTAAATGTGCGTTACAGGCAAACCATGGACTTATACGGTACTGTTCCATCTCCGAGTCTCACTTTCTTGGGGCCACCCATCGCTATCACAGCTGGGGAGCTCGTTCTTGTCATCGTCCCTCGTGAGGAGGCACACTCCCGACAGGCTACCTTCATTTGTCAGGCACTTCTGCCACAGTTAGAGGCTGAGAAATCCAAACAACCGCGTGGTTCTTACTATGGGCCACCTGCGCTCTCGAGGAATCCAGTTTGAGAAAAGCAGTTCTTGATAAGAGAGCTTCAATCGCACAGGAGCCTCCAGTTTCTTATCAGAGTACATATGGACAGGCTGTGCTGAATGGTTTGTTTTCTCCATATCATTAATTGGAAGATTTTTTGTTTGTGTTAAACATCATTCTATCCATATTGAATCTTTTAGTTCCACAGAGGATTAGTTCATAAAACAGATATGGCTTATGGCGATCTTATGCAGGTATGAACGTGCTATGTGGAGTTGGAATACTTTCCACGCCTTATGCTATCAGAGAAGGAGGCTGGCTCGGGCTTTGTATATTAGTTCTTTTTGCGTGTCTCTCTTACTATACTGGAATTCTCTGCGCCACTGCTTGGACAGCCAGCCTGATCTTGAAACGTACCCGGACATTGGCCAGGCTGCCTTTGGCATTACAGGACGAATTATCATATCCGTGAGTTTCATAGCAATCTGTCAATCTTATTCACTGACATTTTGGTTGAAATCTATGAGTTATTATCTATTTATTTTTTCGAGGATGGGACAGTCCCAGACAATAACTGCAGTTACATAGGGTAGTTTTTTTCTCCATCCGTTATGTAAACCTTGATCGAGTAGCGAGCTATTCAGAGATCATATATGAAAAGTCCCAAGTTTTTCTATCTGAATCATGGTCTTGTTTAAGGGAAAGACTTTTCATGATTAGGAAAAAGGCTTTGCTCAAATCTAAATCAGAGAGTTACTGCATTGTTCTATTATCAACTAAACATGATTGTGTGTTCATAACTGACATCCTTTTCTCGTTTTCCTGTGTACGCAGATTATTTTATACGTGGAGTTATATGTAAGTACATTTCGCAACTCTGAGATAATCTCATATGACAGTACAATAGGCCCAACTTCAGTTTTCCTAATATAACGACAAACTTTTCTTTCGTCTATGCTTTATGATCTGCCATAAATCGATTTCGTTTCCCCCCCCTGCGGTTTCATCAGGAAAGATATTTGTGGCTGTTGTGCACTTTGGCTACATCGGCCTTCACAACTTCATGAGCATCAATACACTCTTTGCTGAATCATCATCTGCTTTTTGCAGGCTTGTTGTGTTGAGTATATAATTTTGGAGGGTGATAACTTATCATCTTTATTTCCAAATGCGCATTTGAACTTTGGAGGCTTTGAGTTGGACTCACATCATATTTTTGCGTTAGCTACCACCCTGGCCGTTCTTCCTACTGTTTGGTTACGAGACCTGAGTATTCTGAGCTACCTCTCTGGTGAGTATTGCTTATTCTCCAAAGGGAGAAAAATTCTGAGTTTCGTTTGATATGATTAAAATAGATATGCTTGTTCATCATCAGCAGTGTCTATAATCACTCTCTTTTTTCAACTTTTGCAGCTGGAGGTGTCCTCGCATCAACCTTGGTCGTCGTTTGCCTGTTTTGGGTTGGCACAGTGGATGGAGTCAACGTCCATGCTCCAGGGACAGCTATCAACCTTTCCAGTCTTCCTGTTGCTATAGGTCTATACGGTTATTGCTACTCTGGGCATGCCGTTTTCCCCAATATATACTCATCGATGCAAAAGCCCAGCGAATACCCTGCAGTCCTCCTAACGAGGTAAATCTACTGAACTATGTGACAATTTATGGACAAATTTCGAGTAGGTGATATGTCAATATCTGTTGAACCTCGAAGCTTCTTAATGACTTCATTATTTTGCGAATTCACTATTTTTGACGCATGAGAGTCGATGCAGCTTTGGTCTTTGCACGTTGATGTACGCTGGAGCTGCTATAATGGGATATTATATGTTCGGAGATGGAACAAAATCGCAGTTCACCCTCAACATGCCTAACAATTTAGTTGCATCTAAACTTGCTGTTTGGACTACAGTAAGCTTTATTTCTTTGCTTTGATACTATCTTCGAATTTTTGCCTCATAGTAATGAATTTTGCATCGTTTCTTTTTCTTTTGCAGGTTGTCAATCCATTTACAAAATATCCTTTACGCGATTTAACATGATTAGAAGATATATCAGTTGTGTTCAAATTTCTTTCGGTTTTAATTTTGCTGCATTTTTTTTACTATGGATGGAGGAAATAATAAAGCTGTCTTGTCCTTGACCATGAACACGTATGCACTAACCATGGCTCCGGTAGCAATGAGTCTCGAAGAATTGATACCATCCACAAATGCCCAATCCCACATGTATTCGCTCATCATAAGGACA
The DNA here is from genome assembly GCF_004379255.2 of Salvia splendens. Taxonomy (NCBI): domain Eukaryota; kingdom Viridiplantae; phylum Streptophyta; class Magnoliopsida; order Lamiales; family Lamiaceae; genus Salvia; species Salvia splendens. Next base: position 23,627,721 of record NC_056051.1, read on the forward strand.
TTATTGGTGATATCCACCCTGCTGGTTGGCCTTAGCATCCCATTCTTTGGTAAGTTTGTTGTTGTGTGCCTCCCACAACGAGTCGTTGCAAGTGCTTCGTGCACCAAATAATTCTACTCCTCCACTGCGATGCAGGTCTGGTGAGTGCATTGATAGGATCCTTTCTCACGATGCTAGTTGTAAGTGTCTCTAAACCACCACTTCTTTAGCTGTTGCAACACTGGCTCGTTCTATGGCTCACGAGTTCTGTTGTGTGCAGACGTTGATTCTTCCGTGTGCTTGCTATTTGAGCATCCTAAGAGGCAAACTGAGCTTACTCCAGGTAGACTTAATTTACCATATCAAGAAAGGCATTTGCTTCAATACCAAGGCTTGACCATCTTTCATTCTCTGCAGAGGGCGATGTGTGTGTCGTGTGATTGGAATTGGCGTTGTGGCGTCTGCGATTGGAAGCTATTCAGCTCTGTCTAAAATCATCGACAGGCTCAGATGATGATGGTGGTGAGGGCAATTTGTATGAGTGC